>NW_020172446.1:4560705-4625322 GCF_003031525.2 Neophocaena asiaeorientalis asiaeorientalis
GACTCTAGAGCACAGGCCCAGTAGTTGTGGTGCACGGGCTTAGTTTAGTTGCTCCACGGCAGGTGGGACCTTCCCGGACCAGGGCTTGAACCCATGTCCCCTGCATTGGCAGGTGGATTCTTAACCACTGTGCCACCTGGGAAATCCTTCTTCATCCGTTAAAGTTTAAGCACCAGTGAATTTAAGAAACAAGATCTAAGTAGATGTCTGAGCATCTAACCATACTTGTCTTTTTTCTGTGTTCTATAATTTAGCATTGTAAGTAGTAAATGAGATAAACAGGTCTCATCTCCAGCTGGGGATATAAGTCAAAAGTCAAAGTGGATATATGCATGAAGCGATTCTAATGCGTTTGGCAGGCAGTGCTCTATCAAATCTCAGATTTCATATTAAACACTGTATCAGGTGCTAGTTTCCTGCGGGTCACATTCTGTCAATTTTTCTACCATTCCTTCACATTTACCGGGCACCCTTTTGATATAAGGCTCTGAGCTAGGTATGTTTCACACAAAACTAAGATATGGTCTCTGCTTTCAAGAACTTCTGATTCAATCCTTATCAACTTAAATTTTCCAGGTTCTATTTAATTTCATACCTTAATATTAAGTAACCAGATTTCCATCCCCCCCGCCCTAAGAACTCTTTGTATAATCACTTGGCTTCCTTTCTTCTGAGGGAAAAGTAGGAAGTATGCATCTAATCACGTTAAAGACAACCAGAAGGCTGACTTGTAGCTGAGAAAACAGGCAGCCAGCAACCAGTCAGGGAGTCATCACTATCTCTTGAGTCTCAGTAGGTCTTATCTCTGTCCAAAACGAAGAGTTAGAATGGCCAATTTCCAGACATGATTTTCTCTTCTCTTATTGGAATGAGCTGACCTCCTAAGGCTGAGTTCAATGAAAGATTTAGGCATTAGCTAAGAAGTGAAAAGGGAAGAATGGCAGCTTTTTGCTTGCTGAATGTTCACTGTGGTCTCAGTTGCTTCAATCAAACTCATAACCATGCCGCTTAGGAACACATTTCCTACTACAAGGTCAGTCTTCTTGTTCAATTTTACACTGTCTCTTTTATATTTATAACCTACTTAGTCTTCATGCACCTTACTATAAAAGGATAGGAACTGAGTCTTATTTTTCTTTGGATCCCTAGCATCTAGCGCTGTGCTTGGCCTACAGAAGTTGCTCAGTAAATGTTTAATACAGGCCTGTGAACCCAGCATATGCAGTTCTGTGTACTCTTACATAAAAATAGGAACCAAAGTCTAGAGAGACAGTAAAAAGATCAGTGGTTGCCAGGGGGTGGGGGTGGGGAATAAACGGACAGAGCACAGAGGATTTTTAGGGCACTGAAAATACTCTGTATGATGCCATCGTGATGGACACATGGTCATTATACATTTGTCCAAAGCCATAGAACGTACAGCACTAAGAGTGAACTGTAACGTGAACTATGGACTTCAGATGATTACCAGGTGTCAATGTAGGTTCATCAGTTGTAAAAAATGTACCTCTCTGGTGGGGATGTTGAGAATGGGGGAGACTATGCATGTGTGGGGCAGGGAGTATATGGGAGCTCTCTGTACCCTCCCCTCAATTTTGCTGTGAACCTTAAACTGCTCTTAAAAAAAAAAAAAAAAAAAAAAGGGAGTCAATAACTAGATTTGCTTTTAAACAGCATGAAAGGCTTGCACATTTGTTTTTGAAAGCCTTTCCACTGAAACAGTTGATCTTTCTTCGGAGGTGGGGGGATGAAACAGTGGGAGAATAGCCATTTTAATTTTTATTAAATTATACCCAGTAAGAATCAACTGGAAGCAACTCTTAAGCTTAAAGTTACTCACTGACACCTCTCTGACGGGAAAATGTAAAGATAAAACAGTGATTTCTGCGACATGGGGGTGTCAGCAATTGCTCTGTGTACTTACCCTCGGTTCTGCAAATCCTCTAAGTTAGAGGCATTCCATTCCGAGCCCTGTGGAACCAAAAAGACAAGGTTAGAGAGTATTAGCCAATGAACCGAATACAATACTTGAAAAGGAGTCCTGTGAGGGAAGAAACAGTTTCTAAAAAGAAGGCCAATAACATCTACCAAGTTTCCTCTCTCAGTGCCAGGTACTTTATATGCTATCATATTCAGTTTCCACAAATGATAGAGTAAGAAAGTTACCTTCACTTTTTAGAGATATGAAAACCAACCCTTATAGAATTCAGATAATATCTGCTCAAGATCACATTGCTGGAAAGGTTTCTTTGACCATTCTCCAATCTAAGTTAAATGTAGTCCGTCACTCTTGTTTATAGTAGTCTATTTTATCAATAGCATGCATCACTATTTTTACTTGTGTATTTATTTACGTGCTTATTTACTACCTTTCTCCTCCACTATAATACAAGCTTCTTGAGGGCAGCAACCAGGTCTCTTGTTCTCTAAGGAAACTCCTGCACAGTGCCTGGCACCTCGCAGGTATTCTTAAATGAACAAAGTGGCATTATTATGAATTAAAACTGGATTTCATTTTAAAACCCCCACTTTTTCTAGTGCATTATGTTGCATCTAAGAAACTGGGATGGTACGGTGTGTGTGTATGTCTGTGGGGGAGAGAGTGAAAAACAGTCAAACAAATGAGAGGAACATGATGTGCAAAATTTAAAGGAAAATGTCTCTATAGATTATCTGCAAGATACATCAATTGTTAATATTTTGCCATATTTGCTTTCTCGCTGTCCTTCCCTTTCTTTCAATATATATCATACTTCTTTTTTACCCGAACCATTTAAGTAACTTGAGCATCATGACACTTCAATACTTGATCATGTATCATTTAAGAACAAGAATATTCTCCTATATAATTCCATTTCTGCAACCAAGAAAGATAACATGAATACAATAATAATCTAACATATCATCTATATTTGAATTTTAAAAATTGCCCTCAAAATGTCCTTTGTATTCATTCAATCAAGAATCAGACTGTGCATTTAGTTGCCATGTCTCTAATCTAGAACAGTCGACCCCTGTGCCTTTAGTTATTTTGTCTTTCATGATACTGACAATTTTGTAGACTACAGGTCTGTAATACTGGAGAGCTCCCCACAACCTGGATTTATCTGATTGTTTCCTGATGACTAGATTCAGGTCAAACATTCCTGGCAAGAATATGACAAGGGAGGGCTTCCCTGGCGGCGCAGTGGTTAAGAATCCGCCTGCCAATGCAGGGGACAGGGGTTCAAGCCCTGGTCTGGGAAGATCCCACATGCCGCGGAGCAACTAAGCCCGTGCGCCACAACTACTGAGCCTGCGCTCTAGAGCCTGTGTGCCACGACTGCTGAAGCCCATGTGCCCTAGAGCCCGTGCTCCATAACAAGAGAAGCCACCGCAATGAGAAGCCCGCGCACCACAACGAAGAGTAGCCCCTGCTCACTGCAATTAGAAAAAGCCCGTGCACAGCAACGAAGACCCAACACAGACAAAAATAAATAAAATAAATTTATATAAAAAAAGAATATTACAAGGGAGATATTGTGTACTTCGTACTGCATCAAATCATGAGGCACATAATGTCAGTTTGTCCCATTATTTGTCAGGCTGAGTTTGAATTCTTGGTAGATACCTTTGTGTCTGCCACATCCCTCTATTGTAAAGGTTCCTTTGAAATTAATTAGTAGTCTATAGTAATCTTTGAAGCCGTGTGAAAGGCAAAGTAATCTTTTTGCCCTATGATTTCAGCATCAATTGCCGATCTTGCCCAAATGAATTATTCTACTGGAGGTTACAAAATGGTAATTTTCTAATTCCATCATTCCTTCTGCAAGTTAGCTGACATTCTTCTGTAAAAGAGTCTCACCTAATCAATCATCACACCCTTTATTGAAGTGTCACTATGGACTCTTGAATTCTTTTTGTATTTAGAACGTTATAATCCATTACCATCTTTTTTTTTGGACATGCAGATTGTCCGGAATTTGGTCAGTGGGAATCTCTTCAAACAGGTTCCTTTTGATATGATTCCATTAGTCTTTGAGCGCATCCATGCTTTGTAGTACAAAAAGTTGTTCCGGATTCACTTTGTGAGTAGAATCAGCCAGTTCCCCAAGAAGCCCTGGTTTCTTTTAGTGAAGAATGATATTTTGTAACCAAGATCTGGGCATTAATTAGGTATGCTCCTAACTACTGGGTGTCATTGTTTCTAAAACGTTTCAGTGGTCAGATCTAGGAAATATTTCTAAAAAAATACTGTTTATATTTTTACCTTCAACTGAAATTAATTCAACACCACAAGGTTCTTTCTTGCCTCTCCCACACTGTTTATATATCTCCTTACTCCACGGTGAGAAGTTTGGTTCCCAAAGACTCATTTACTCTACTTACAAAATAGTTTTAACATTATTACACCAATACCAAAACCAATAACAAAAATGTTAAGTTCAAATTTTCTTTGCATTTCTTTTTTTTTCCTTATTATATCCCACTAAGGGGTACAATTAGAGTATTATGCTTAAGTTATTGGAATTAATTTCTTTCTGTGAGGTTATGAATTTGATACATATTTGGGTTCATTTGCTCCTGTTTATATTCAATTTTAGGGTGTGTTTTTTCTTCCATGTTTTCCATTTCTTTGAATATACAAGACTTTTTTTTTTTGGCGGGGGGGTGGGGGGGCGGGGGGCGGGGACGCGGGCCTCTCACTGTTGTGGCCTCTCCCGTTGCGGAACACAGGCTCCGGATGCGCAGGCTCAGCGACCATGGCTCACGGGCCCAGCTGCTCCGCGGCATGTGGGATCTTCCCGGACCGGGGCACGAGCCTGTGTCCCCTGCATCGGCAGGCGGACTCTCAACCACTGCGCCACCAGGGAAGCCCTATACAAGACTTTTATAATACTGAAAGTCAAAAGTTTATTAAAAAGTAAACTTGAAGTCTCACTCCCACCCCCATCTCCTCAATCCCCATGGGTAACCGTTTTTATTAGTTTGTGGCTTATTCTACCTATGTTGTATTTTGAAAAAAATATAAGCAAATATATACTTACCACTTCTGAATTACACAAAAGTACTTTACTACATATGCTTTTATTGTTCTTTGCTTTCTTCACTTTGCAATATCTCCTCAGACCCACTCCACATCACAGTGCCACTTTCCCCATAGCCTTGCCAACAAAATGTGTGGTTAAGCTTTTGAATCTTTTCCAAACTGATAGGCGTGAAATGTTATCTCGGTGTAATTTTAATTTGCATTTCTGTTTAGCGTAAAAGTGAGCAACTCTTCAATGTTTCAGGTCTATTTTCTATCTTTGAGCTGTATGTTCATGTCTTTTGAAAAGGCAAACATTTAAAAATAAGAATTTATCTATTTCAGAATAATGCATTAAGTGGAATTTAGCTTTATAAGACTCAGGTTCAAGTCCCAACTCCCCCTCTGACTGGGGGACCTTGGGCAAACTGATTAACCTCTCTGTTTTCACTTTTCTTATCTGTAAAATGAAACACTCCTCCCACCCTAGTCCTAGGAATCTAATGGATAGCTTCCCCTCAAACTACAAATATAAAGTTTCTCCCCTTTCCTTTTGCCATGTAAGAATACAAAGAGAAGTCTGTGACCTGGAAGAGGGCCCTCACCTGACCATGCAGGCACACTGGTCTCAAGACTTCCAGCCTCTCCAGAACTGTAATAAGTTTCTATTGTTTATAAGCCAACACCTCCCGCCCCTCCCTCACACTTCTTTCATATTAAAATGGAAAACCCTCTCTCCATCCTAAATCCTCCTCTGGACACTGTCCTTTTCCTTTTCCTGAAAGGAAATCTAATACTCACTTTCTAAAATTCCCCATCTAATACTTTCTACAATTCCTCATTTCCCATGTATCTCAACCCACAGCACTGTGGCTTCTGCCCTCATCACTCTTGCTAATGACCTCTTCTAATTGTCTAATCCAGAGGTCACCTCTGTAACCTTATTCCACTGGCCTTCTATGAGTATATCTATCTTGATATGGTCATCACTCCCTCCTTATGGAATTAGATCAGACTGCACAAATATCTAGCCTCATGCCTGGCACAACAAAGAGGATCAACAAATGCTTGTTGAATAAATCATCAAATGAGATAAGTAAATGAAGCACTCTGAAAATTGTCAAGTGTTATGTAAGCACTATCTTCGTATTACAAGTGATCTGTAATTTGGCCATCGAACTTGGAGATCTCAAGGATGCTATGTTGAAGTACATTTAGGAAAATTGTCAGTAAGTGACGGATGACTGATCTTTTCTACAGACCAGGGCTCACCTGACTTGCTTTAAAAAATATATAAGAGGTTCTAAAGACTCTGTGCTCAAACTTAGAAAACTGGCTCCCATACCAAAGAAAGAGGCAAGAATTATTTTTTTATAAAAAGGACTTTCAAGGAGACAGAAGCCAAGCAATAAGGGTTGAGTGGCTAAATTGGAGCCAGGGAAATGTGACCACCTCACTCCTTAATTTAGAAATCTAAATCCTCTGCGGAATTCTGTACAGCTAGATGGAAATAACCCTGATGTGATGGTAAAAGTCCATGGTTTTCATCTACCTGTCCAGAGAAACTTCAAACTGACAATCTGAAATGACACATATCCAGAAACAAAATAAATTAAACTCATCAGCTACTGACTCAGTGAAGCCCATGTAAAGTGACTTGGGCTCTGCTCAGGGCTGTTTCAGGTTCAACCTGAAAGAACTGGAATCAACATGGTGTAATTACTTTTCTGTCCTCAATACAAATGCCATGCATATTAGCCCCCTTGGATCCTCAACAGACTCAATCTCTTTTTTTTTTCCTCCATGCTTCTCAGGCAGTGACATAATTCCATGGGGGTTTTCGGTAAGTTCTATGTAATTATGCAGAGCATATTTTAATTGTATGGAAGTGTAAAATGAAATCTTGAAACTATACTGTAATACATTTTAAAAAAATAAATTTATTTATTTTTGGCTGCGTTGGGTCTTTGTTGCTATGTGTGGGCTTCCTCTAGTTGCGGCAAGTGGGGGCTACTCTTCGTTGCAGTGTGCCGGCTTCTCATTGCAGTGGCTTCTCTTGTTGTGGAGCACGGGCTCTAGGCACGTGGGCTTCAGTAGTTGTGGGGCATGGGCTTAGTTGCTCCGTGGCATGTGGGATCTTCCCAGACCAGGGATCGAACCCATGTCCCCTGCATTGGCAGGCAGATTCCTAACCACCCCGCTCCTACAGTTTTTAAATAAGTTCACTTCCACCTTTCACTCTGGTTCACCTACACTGTACTCTGGCCCAGACTGAAGTGACTGATTTCTTTTAAAATGTTATCCTCAGTACATGCACCCCAGTGTTCACTGCAGCACTGTTTACAATAGCCAAGACATGGAAGCAACCTAAATGTCCATCAACAGAGGAGTGGATAAAGATGATGTGGCATATATACAATGGAAGATTATTCAGCCATTAAAAGGATGAAATAATGCCATTTGCAGCAACATGGATGGACCTAGAGATTGTCATACTGAGTGAGGTAAGTCAGAAAGAGAAAGAGAAATATATGATATCCCTTATAAGTGGAATCTAAAAAGAAATGATACAAATGAACTCATTTACAAAACAGAAACAGACTCATAGAGAACGAACTTATGGTTACCAGAGGGGAAGGGTGGGGGGAAAGGATAGTTAGGGAGTTTGGGATCAATATGTACGCACTGCTATATTTAAGATGGATACCCAACAAGGACCTACTGTATAGCACAGGGGCCTAACTGTGCTCAAAGTTATGTAGGAGTCTGGGGGAGAATGGATACATGTATATGTATGGCTGAGTTGCTTTGCTGTGTACCTGAAACTATCACAACATTGTTAATCGGCTATGCTCCACCCCCACCTCCCAAAAAAAGGGGAAGAATTCTGTAAGTTCCAAATTGGGGTGAAAACTAAAATTGCCTGAAGTAAAAAAAAAAAAAAATGTTATCCTTAGGAAATAACCTTGTTGGGGTCCAAAAGTTCCAAGCAAAAAGAGGAGAGCACATCTATGGCAAAGAAGGATGACTGTACTGGGGGTTCTGCGAAGATCATACAACTTGAGATAATCTTCAGGGATTCGTATCCCTGTCCAAATCTTTATGATACCATACCTACAGCCTCAATGCTGTGAGTCACTTTACTGTGGCAGCCAGGCACAGGATCGATAACTTTTTCTTCTAAAAAGTTAATGCTACACATCTCCAGTTGAGGGGCAAAAATCATGAATATGAGACAATTTTTCTTTGAAACCAAAACTCTACTTTAAAAGGATTTGTAATGTCAAATCTTGAAAAGGATACAATCAGCAGTAAAATTCTGACTTCTTTCTCATTCACAAACAACATTACCGGTTGCCTGTCCAATATGACTGTGTTTCCCTAATTTAACTAAGAATGCTGCCTGCCTTTCTGCAAAGGCTCTCTGTTCACATCTAGCATTTTCTCAGCCAAATCGGACAGCCTCCAGGAGAGCTGTTGATACGAGATTTGGTTGGCAAAGGCTTCCAGCTCAGAGAAGTAGTACACTCTTAAGGGTGTGGAAGAACTGCTTTTTCTGGAAATACCCTGGCTTCCAACCAATCAATCCTGGCTTCTCGCTGCAGATTTTCTTTAAACTACGCTCTATACTTTTCTTCTGCATATCAGCTGGACACCTTTCCAAATAAACATCTCTGTGTAGTGCACTACTAAGCCGAGCATTCTTCCAAAGGGAGGGGAGAAATCCTGCTGCATCCGTTCACACAATCTGCTTGCGCTCCAGGCATGGCAGCTACGCACAAGATGAAATGACTTTGCAGAAAATTAACAACACCACTTACAGTTTGGATAAAACCTCTTTTTCCGTGTCAACTGCTGGGAAAGCCAGCAGAGCACAGACTCACTGGAGAAGAAACAGGGGTTTGGACACAGGATATGGTGGTACAAACAAAGGGAAATACAATAAGATGTTTAGACAACCTGTTCATGCACTTATTTTGTTGGATAAGAGTTAAATTCCAGGATTCTCCAGTTTGAAAGTTTTTTTCCCAAATAAGAAAAATATTCACAATGCAAAGAACATGTCCATTCTCAAGAAAACAGAATTATATCTGAAGCTGAATACATTTTCCTTTTTTCAAAAATATGTACATAGATACATATTAAAAAAGTAATAAAGAACTAGAAGGCAATATTATATAATGAAAGATAATCGTGCTTATCTCTCTTGGTGTTGATTAAATGTCATTTATTGTCTTCTGAAGTTGCCTAAATTTTCTATAACGAACATGAATTATTTTTGTAATAAGAGAAAAACCCAAGACAGAAGACTACACCAATAATCATGAAATAATAGGATGAATTTAGTGATACAAATACTCAAATGCATTTCTAGTTGATTAGTGACTTATTTGGGGAGAACTGGATTGTTTTTTCTGCTTAGAGTACTATTAAAATTTATCTATATGTCCTAAAATAGCACCATTTGAGGAAGGGGTAAGGAGAAGGTAGTTCTTGAGGGGGTGGCATCAGAGACACAGGGAAGCATGTCTGAAATTAAACAGTTAGTGACTGAATTTGATATTCATCATGTCTACGTCCTTTTAGGTATTAAGATCTAAGCTCAATGGGAAAGCAACTTCCAAGTTTATAGCTTTGGTCACTTTCAAATGAGTTATTTTTGGCTACAGGCACTTGCCCTTCATAAAAATTAGTCACGTTACATGGAGACAGTTGGGGGCAGGGTCCATTTGAATGAGTGACTCATAAGTTTTCTATGCACAACACAAAAATTATTTCCAAGGATACAAGAGCAGGGAATACATGAACCCTCATGGAATTACACACAAAAGACAACAAAGCCAGGTGCTACACAAATGGAAAGGTCCGTGACAGTTCTGCCGAATGATCTACATTGAGAAATGGCAACACACATTGGTCAAGTTAAAGTAAAGAAAAGAAGCTCCCCTCCCAGCTCACAGCTTTTCATAGGTAATTTCATAGCTAAACACCACCATGAATCACTTGACAAGCATACGTACTCCAAAGTGTCAACAAGTTAATTCAGGGCACAAGCCTTCAATGGCATGAAGTCTGACTGCTTGGTGAAATAAACTCTTATATTCAGGGTGAGATGATGCAGTTTAGTCAGTTCCTGTGCATATTTATTCCTCTTCTCTTCTGTTTCCCACCTTCTAATCACAAATGTGCTTACCAGAGAAACGAAGTGAAATTCAAACCAATCGATTTAGTTCCTTGTTAGCATTTTTAGTCAAAGTATGTGGGAATTGGAAATAACAGTGAGGTTTTGGTGTTCCCCACTGACTTCAATTATCCTTGTTATCCTTGTTCCCACTACCATGTACAGATGAAAACTAGAACTCTTTAACATTTGGGAGATAATAGGTCTTAGGATTTTAGAAGCTTTCCTAATCCATCTGTCAGAGAGGTCTTCTTGGGCTAATCAGAAGCCACTGAATGTTCAGGTACCATGAAGAACAATTTTAAATCACTGAAGATTTGGTAATCAAAAAGTAATTGAGGGGGCTTCCCTGGTGGCGCAGTGGTTGAGAGTCCACCTGCCGATGCACGGGACACGGGTTCGTGCCCCGGTCCAGGAAGATCCCACATGCTGCGGAGCGGCTGGGCCTGTGAGCCATGGCCGCTGAGCCTGCACGTCTGGAGCCTGTGCTCCGCAACGGGAGAGGCCACAACAGTGAGAGGCCCGTGTACCGCAAAAAAAAAAAAAAAGTAATTGAGGGACTAAAAATGTAGCTACAAGGTTCCAAATGTTTTAAAAGTCCAATAGTCTTTGTTATAAGTAGTTTTCTAGGGGGCTTCCCTGGTGGCACAGTGGGTGGGAATCTGCCTGCCAATGCAGGGGACACGGGTTCGATTCCCTGGCCCGGGAAGATTCCCACATGCCGCGGAGCAAGTAAGCCCATGTGCCACAAATACTGATCCTGCGCTCTAGAGCCCGTGCTCTGCAACAAGAGAAGCCACAACAATGAGAAGCCCGCGCACCACTCGCTGCAACTAGAGAAAGTCTGCGCACAGAACAAAGACCCAACACAGCCAAAAATCAAAACAAATAAATAAATACATTTAGTAAAAAAAAAAAAAAAAAAAAAAAAAAGTAGTTTTAAAAAAAAAAAAAATAGAAAGTAGTTTTCTGCTCTCTTCAGATATATCAGATCTTAGACCCATTTGGCAGATTTAAAAGAGTGACCTCAAAAAGGATCATTCTTTTTTGGGGATACACTGTATAAAACTACTGTGGACTGGTCTGCTTTGTGGCTCTATTATGTAGGACAGATGAGATCTTTAACAACCCATGGGCAAGAAAGGCCTGATCTGTAGCATTTGCCAATTTCCTCGGTGTAAATTTTCCCACCATAGTCAATTGATGTCACTGAGGAATTGGGAAGAGATGAGCAGAAGCACACCATTATATAACATTTCCACCATACAATAGATGTAAATAACCTTAAGAGCACAGATAATTGTAAAATGTAGTAAAATACAGGAAGTGATGAGGTTTGAGTATTTATGACCTTTGTTTTTAATGTAAGTTACATTTTATCTAAATATAATTTGATAATTGCCCCCGCCTCCATGAGTTGGTATGGACTAGCCCCAGCACACCCTTTAAAGTGGCCCTAGGACTTACCAAGAACACGTGCTCAAATATCTGTGTAGGGCTATCCATCTGACCAAGGATCACTATCATTTCATTATCTATAAATTCCTTGAATTCTCGCAAGTTGCACACCATTTGCATTTCCAATTCAGTTCGTATCTGAAACAGAGATGACATTTTGTACTAATCTCTGAGAAGTCCCCCTGGACTTTCAATCACTCACCATTTCTAGCCCCACTCCTATTATCATTCTACCTCTAGCCTTGGAACAATGGGGACTCAAGGTCTCTTACCTCTTTGGATGTGATATTCTCCAAATCCTTCTGCATCATAATCTCCCTTAATTTGGTTTTAATTAGCCTTTCTGTTCGCTCACGTTCAGTTGGTCTGAGAAGAGAGAAATGGTGATTTTTCTTAGGCAGGAATTTGACCAAGTCAATTAATGTGCCATCTGATTATGTTTCCAAACTGGCAGACCTTCCCTTTGTTACCCTTAAATTTATATTCTGGAGGCATGGGAAAAAGAAAATTATACTTTAAAAAGTTTCTTTTCAGAATGTATAGAATATAAACATGTAGAGATTATTACTTGAAGAGATTGTACATGTCTAATAGCCCATAAATATATTCACGTATACAGATCCAAGAAGGAGTAAAAGACAAATAGGCTATACTGAGTGTAATACTTTAATGGAGGACCATTTCCCATCAAGTACCCCTGAGTACCACTTGCTGAGCTAGAGTACCAAGCTGGGAAGACCAGTGGTGCGACCTACTATGGAACTGGGTCTTCTGTAGCTTAAAAATGCCACCCAATGCTGACCATCTGCTGCTACGGTTCTAGAAAAATGCGAAAGAGAGAAGAGTGATTTCTTCCTTCTTCAATGAAGCAAATTCTGTTCCAAAATGGATTTTAAGGATTAGCTACCTGGAGTACTCCATCCAAAATGTTTTCTTTTTCACAAAAGCTCTCACCAATATCTGTGAAATTATTATCCCCATTTTACAGATAAAGGAAATAAACAGCTAAAAGGTTAAATGACATGCCAACCGTCACTTTCACTGGCAGGAGACCCAGAACTCTCCATCCAGCCTAACACTCTACCTGCAAGATTATGTTGCTTCCCTTAGTCTTCTGACTCTCTTAAAAACAAAAATTTCCCTTGGAACCTTACTATGAAATCAAACTAGGAAGGTGATTCTCCAATTACTGGAAAGATACTGGTTCAACATAACTAGATGCTTCTCTCTAAAAGCATTATTTCATATTATGCAGAATTTGAGTGAGGCTAACAGAGAGTACTTTCTGTCTCATCTTTCCCTCCTACCAACTTGAGAAAGGTATCTGCCCTGTACTTCCTTATTTGGAGATGGAAATGGACGAAGCCTTCAGGCATCCTGCCTGCCCTTGCTGCCTACGGCCTTATCACTGGCTGCAAAAATAGCTTCAGTATAATCTCCAAAGATGGATGCTCTGACCCACAACCTTGGGGCTCCCCACCACTTGTACTCTTAGTTTCTCACGAACCCTGCAGAGTATAGCTAACGCCTCTGCCATTTCCCTGTCAATCGGCCAAAGCATCCCTGTCTTGACTAGGATTAACATTCTTAACCATGCTCCCCACCATTTTTCCTAGACATAGCTAATGGTAGAAAGTTATACATTTCAGTCTTCTACTAAAAATAAATATTGGTAAAAAACAAATTTTAGCACCTGTGTGCATCGGTTCGATTCCCTAGTTTAGCAGACTTTCTCCCAATCCTTCACACTTGTTGGGCCAGAGTGGTTTGGGAGCAGACATACCTGGGTTTTAATCCCAGCCCTGCTACTTACTAGTGGCATGACCTTGAACAAATACCTTCCCTTTGCTGAACCTCTGTTGCCTTTTCTATAAAATGTGAACAGTAATACTATTTGCCTCATGAGGTTTTTATGAGAATTAAATGAGATACCATGTATGAAGTGCCTGGCATAACATCTGATGTACACTGGAGGCACCATACACCTATGTTCCCTGCTCTACCTTCCTTGGATTTCAAAATATAAACTTTATTCACAGTAGAGCACTTAAGTACACTTTGACATACATTCTCCTCTGTAACCTCAGCATTATTTTTTAGGCTTTTCTAGTCAACTTAGGGAAGAAGAGGGAATGGAAAAGGCATTACAACACAAACATACTTTCTCCCTTGATTTCACTAGAGAAAAATCTGGAAAATACATATATACACAAAGAAAATAAAAACCACTGAAAATCCCCCTGTCATTATTAATACTCTCACCTACAGCTCTCAGTCTTTTTCTACCGACAGACATTTGTTTATTAAATATATCTTAAATTGTGGTTATATTGTACCTAGTAAGAATTAACATTTAATGAGCCTTTACCATGTGCCAGGGACTACATTTTACATTACTATTATTTTTTTTTTTGCTCAGGGATAGAGAGAGATTATGGGCAATTTTATTTTCTTTCCTTTTTGTGTTGTAATTTCCAAATCTTCTCTAATAAAATCAGGAAAAATGAAAAGTCTGATTTAAAATGTCCATTTATGAACAAGATGAGACATCCATTTCTCCAATACCCATCAACCAGTCATAAAGCATGAAATCAATAACACTGCCCACGATTCTGAAAGCCATACATACTATCCTTATCTTTTTAGTTACTGTGGAATCTTATTTATTTATGGCTGTGCTGGGTCTTCGTTGCTGCGCGCGGGCCTTCTCTAGTTGCGGTGATTGGGGGCTACTCTTCGTTGTGGTGCGCGGGCTTCTCATTGCAGTGGCTTTTCACGGGCTCTAGGCGCACGGGCTTCAGTAGTTGTGGCTCACAAGCTCTAGAGCGCAGGCTCAGTAGTTGTGGCGAATGGGCCTAGCTGCTCCACGGCACGTGGGATCTTCCCGGACCAGGGCTTGAACCCGTGTCCCCTGCACTGGCAGGCATATTCTGAACTGCTGCGCTACCAGGGAAGCCCCAGTTACTGTGCAATCTTGAAAGGACTAGAGCTACTAGTACTAACTGGTTCTCGTACCAATAATACCCTATACAAAAAAGCCTTCACTGTTTTTTTTGACTGTTCCATTCACACAATTCTTGGAAATTTCACCTTTCCTAGTAAAAAGCATTTATTATCTAAATTAAGCCTTTAAAAAAAGAATCACGAATTGTTTTGGTATCACTTTAGGAATCTGAAGGTGAAGGTTTGTGAGACCATTTAGCAAGTAGCTACTCTTCTTCCCCAGATGTAGAACACCTTGGAAGTGCAGAAAGATCAATTCAGAGCAAAATAAACATCCTGATTAATTTCCAAAGCAGGAGCTAAGTGTGAAAAAATTTCCAAAATAGTCACATAAGTTTCAACACATAGACCTAAAAAGGAAATAAACATCAGCTCCACCTTAGGCTATCCAATTTGTAGTACAGCAGGGAGATTTAATAAAAATGTTACAGACCTAACAAGGCAAATGTGGGGCTGAGTAAGACAGAAATTACAATATATATTTTTAAAAATTTGAAAAGAAATCAGTTAAAAATTAGCATAACAATGTAGGTATTCTAAATTGACTGGAAACATCTTGTTTTCTTAAGTATTAGCAACATCCCTCTAAAGCTTCTCTATGTCATTAATTTGCTTAAGAAATGCTTCTTTTAAGATAATGGAAGGTCAGACTTCAGCCTAACTCCTTTAAACTCAAATTTCAAATTAGTGGAATCTGAATTAATGGGATTTTATGGTATTGCAGATCTTAACTATGGAGACTCCACTGTGCCCAGGAGTGAAACTCTTCAGGCTTTTGCACACAACAGAAAGGACAGGTTTCTTTGCGAGGCAGATGTGTAGTGCAGACAATGACTAATATCACTGGTAAGGTTAATTCCCTAAGAGGAGAGATTAGGGAGGAACATGCTGGTTCTGACCCCCGAGAACGCAACAGAGAGGACTTCCATGATCCTCAGCAAGATGACTTACATGTCTGTGAAAAGAGCTGGAGAGTCAGGCCGGTGGGACTGCACATCCTGCATAGCATTCCATTCATTGACTGAGGATTGATCTGAGTTGATATGGCTCTCATAATAACTCACCCAGGTGAGAAACAGGCTGCCAGGGTAGTAGTTATGCATTCTGGCGACTTCACAAGCCTTGTGTAGACTCTGTAATGCAGACCTGAAAGATATGCTGGGAAATGAGCACTGGAGAACTGTGGGGATACCAAAAGGCCAATAATCCATGTGCTCCCCAAACTCTTCCAATTTTTAAATCCTATAGAGTTGGGCCTCTGGAGAATCTACTCCTTGGAATTCAAGAATCTCTGATTCTGATCATACTACATTATCTCTTCATAGCAATCAACTAGACATTTCTTGCTGAAAGATATGATGCATTATTAAGGCAGGGGGTAGAGGGGAGCAGGAGAACTGACAAGCTACCAGCGAAAAATAGGTCTGAGTACCTATGGAGCTCACAATCCTGTAGTTGGAACCACGCTGTGGCTACTGCCACTAGAGAAGTAAAGATCTACTTCATTTACTACACAAACATTTGTTTCTCTTGGCACAGAGTCACGTTAGAACATGTATTCCCTATGACTCTTAGAGGTTCCACAAAGATCACATAGACAGATGTTCCTAAGCCTTGAGGACAAGTCCTTTAATGCCCAGGATGTACTGATCTAATGACATCTGTCATTCTTGCTACCTTAGTCTCCTAGTCTTTTTTTTTTTTTTTTTTTTTTTTTTCTCCTTTTATCCTAGTCTTTTTAAACCATTTATTCATACACTTGAGCTACTTTCTAAGAACAGCTCTGGTTATACTGAGACTAATTAAATCTCTGACTCTGAACTCAGGAACTCAAGCAGGATAAACAAAACTGAAAAGTACCTTTTTGGTTATATACTTGGGAAAACTAAAGCCAGAAATGCTAGGAAGAGTTATACAAGAGCAGGCATCTTTCTATGTTTTTGTTTACTGATTTGTCTCAAGTGCCTAAAAGAATGCCTTCTTTAAAAAAAATAAAAGAATGCCTTCTAGTTCAAAGTTGGAGCACAGTTAAAATTTATTGAATGAAATGTCTTATTAGCTATAAACTAATGTCTCTCTCCTAAGGGAAGAGGATAGTATGCGAGTACTCTGTGGCTAATCTATACCCATCTTTTTCTTAAAAATGCCTTTTTATTATTTTTTTTCTTTCATAACAAATGTGATCATGCTCATTTTAGAAAATTTAGGGACCTCAGGTAAACGGCAGAAATATCCTTAATCTGACTGCCCAGAAATAACCACTGTTGGTCTCTGCAGAGATCTAAAATAAAGATGATCATATTCTGCACACCATTTAACTTTTTCTTTTACTATACACCTTGTCGTCAACATCTTTCCAGGTCAATAAATATTCTTCAACTAGATAATTTTTAATGGTTGCATAATATTTAGAAACATGGATGTACCATAATTTAACTGATTCCTATTATTTTAGCCATTTAAATTGCTTTCCTTTTTATTTTTTTTTTTGCGGTATGTGGGCCTCTCACTGTTGTGGCCTCTCCCGTTGCGGAGCACAGGGTCTGGACACGCAGGCTCAGCGGCCATGGCTCACGGGCCCAGCCACTCCGCGGCATGTGAGATCTTGCCGGACCGGGGCACGAACCCGTGTCCCCTGCATCGGCAGGCGGACTCTCAACCACTGCGCCACCAGGGAAGCCCCCTAAATTGCTTTCCATTTTTTGCTACTATTAGAACACTGACAAACATTCTTATAGTTAAAAATTTGCACACACCCTTATTACCTTAGGATAAATTCTTAGAAGCACAATTACTATGTCAAAGGGCATACAAAATGATACAGCAAGCTGGCAAATCATTCTCCAGAAAGGTTGTTCCAGTTTATTTTCCCACAAGTAAGTCTATGACAATGTTGTTCCTTAAGTCCTTGTCAACCCCATAAAATGTAAATTAAAAAATAAAATCATGACCAATTTCATGAGAAAAAACATGCCAGTCCATTTTTACTAGGGAAACAGATTTTCCCGTAAGAACAAAGTTGCAGAATCTTTTCAAATGTCTCCTTTTACTTAACGTAAGCCAAATTCTCAGAATTCTCAGCAAATTTCAGTTTCTTACACAGATTCAAAGGTAAAAGCCAGCTTAGTGCAATGTACAGGATATTCAATGCATGTTTTCTTCATCCAGGAAACACATGCTTCAAAAGCATATGCCACAAGTGTCTGGCGCAAATGTCCTAAACACGCTCAAGGCATAACCAGCTCATACTCCAGCTGCATACAGGAGAGTGAGGCTGCAGTAACTACTTCCCTGTGAAGGAAACACCTGGTCTAAATGCTGCTTTGATCCATACATCATCTTTTTCTTTTCTTTTGTTTTTCTTTTGTGACTTTCAGTTCACTACTCCTCATGTGGTACACCAAAAAAAGTTTATTCCGCAATAAGCCAACAGACCTAGAACTAGTCAGTCTACTTTAGAACATCAAAGCTTGAATTACTTGAATCCTTAAGGATTAAGACTGCTTTGTACTCCTCCCCAAAATATAACTGAAAACACTGCATTTATGGGACTTAGGACTTATGGGTTTTACCTGGTATAGGTCAGTTGCTTTTAATGGACCCTTAGTCAAAAGAGGTCATAAGTTTTCTATGAGAAATTTATCTGTGAAATATGCCCTTAAATCTAAAAATTGGTCTAAACACATAACCTGAAACTCTGTCCTATCTCAATTACTGCATGAAATAAGATTTAATTGTTCAGCTGACTCTCTTTTAGGACCGCACCCACTTCAAGCCTATCAATCCTGTTATTCAGGGGTAAGGTATCTCCCTGGAGTCTTTTTCAGGCTCCTTTATTTCTTGTTTGGCTTGCATTCTGCCCATTCTACTCCTCATGGGGACTTCCACTATACAACAGGCAACTGAATGAGGAACTGAAATTCAAATCGCTGACTGGGGGATGACTCTGAATCTTAGAGTCACATCATTCCCTGTTTATACTGGATCATTTTTCTAGATAATCTAGAACAAGAGAATAAGAATCTATTCTGTCTAAACGTAAGAGATACTCTTAGGCCAGTTATATAACCTCTCCAAACTTTGGTTTTCTCACCCATAATAGGAGCTAATAATACTATTTTGGGGAGTTGGTGTGATGATTAGATGTATTCCATGTAAAGCACTAGGCTCAATGCCTGACATATATAGTAAGTAACCCAAAAGTGTCAGTACACCAGCTGATGGTTATTAACAACTACAATGTTTTTTCTAGGCTTTATTTGCATTATGTAAATAGTCTCACAAACAGTTGCCAGCAATTAAATGGAAACTTATCGATGTATAATATAACTCCATCAATGCTATCCCTGATTACCTGAAGAAAGGGGAAGTTAATGCATAGTTGTGAATGTTCTAGACTCGGCTCTAGACTGCTACTAACTTAGTCAATGTGTCCCTATAAAACTCAGTTCCAACTGGCTATCTGATCCATTGTCTTCCAGAGTCTAAGAGCACTTCTGAGTTTCACTTGTTCACCAACGCTGAAGGCCTTCCATTGTGATAATCTGGAAACTGAACTTCTAGGTCATCTTTAACTATGATGGCCACACAGACAGATCACACAAAATCCCATACACACAAACAGATCATACAGCATTTTCATAAAGAACTGTGCCATTTCAAATACTACTTCTCACAAAATATTGTTCCAATAACATTAAAAAAACGTTCATAGAGATATTAAAAGTCCTCTTACCACATTGCCTGCACAGACACAGGTTTGAATATGTGAACTCTGTTATCTGTTGATACGCTGAACCCACTAAGGAAAACAGAATGAGACAAAAATCCATAAATGAGAGTAGGTTATTTCAGTTGTGAGTTTTCAAGGCTGTTTCCCAGGCTAGCAATTGCTGGCGCAGTAGAAGGTATCATCAGGCACTTTGTGTAGAAGTTAACTGGAGTATGGGACTTGACTGAAAAGCTTCAACGAATTGTCTGATTTTATCTACCAAGCAAAATGAATGGACTCCCACATTGGAGTCAGGGAATTGCATACTGTTTCCCAGCTGCAGCTATGGACAAACTGTTCTGCTGTATGTTTCTATTTGGAAGTCTTGTGGGTTCTTAGCAAACCTGACCCTGGTTTTATAAACTGGAGCAAACATCTTGGTCTCTTGGGGACACATTCTAAAAACACCAGTAGGTGGGGGTGGGGGGTCACTGGAAAGAACTGGCACAGGAATGGGTTATACTGTAGGCTGACAGCTGGCAGAGGCAGCAAGAGATTATGTGAAACAGAACGTATCATCCTCTGGGAGAGCACTGCAACAGTCCCACGTGCTCAGACTAAAGAGCGAGCCAACAAACTAGCTCTTCTTTGTGTGGATTCTTACCATAGTCGGTCTAGAGAAGTAGAAGCGAGAGGCTCTGGCAAGCTGTATTTTTTTTTTTTTTTTTTTTTTAAATTTTTTTTTTTTTTTTTTTAAAAAAAAATCTGGGAAATTTTTTTTTTTTTTTTTTTTTTTTTTAAAATTTATTTTTTATTATTTTTGGCTGCGTCAGGTCTTAGTTGTGGCATGTGGGATCTTTCGTTGCGGCACGTGGGCTCTTCGTTGAGGCACATGGGCCTCTCTCTAGTTGTGGCATGTGGGCTTAGTTGCCCTGTGGCATGTGGGATCTTAGTTCCCCGACCAGGGATCGAACCCGCGTCCCCTGCATTGGAAGGCGGATTCTTAACCACTGGACCACCAGGGAAGTCCCAGCAAGCTGTATTTTTACTCTACTTTACAAAACAGGAGTTTAAAAGGACTCACTGAGCTGCTGACATGACAGTTCAGCTGGGCATAATGGGCCTCCCATTCAGCTGAATGAATGGGCACTAAGATGGAGCCCCACCCCTTGGCTTTCTGTAGGAGAATGAAAAGGGAAAGCTCTTACCCATCACCATCCAAATGAATTAGGGTGTCACTCCAGAGAGGCAGGACTAAACCCATGGTACAAGTGCTACTGCAAGACAAGAAATAGTCCATAAATTACTTCCTGTTACTCTAGGAAGCAGCTGTTTATTAATTCTTTCACTACGAAGGATAAGTCCCTAAGCTCTAAATTCTGACATAAGTGCAGAAATTTCTATCATATTACCAGTAACCCAACATATGTGTCCAGGAGCTGTTTTTAAACAGGTGTTAGTTAGGTCTCTAGGTATTAAACATAGAGAACTTATTGACTGAGCTTCCTTTACTGCTGTCTTGCAAATGGCCACTGTCTAAAAAGTCCAGGTGATCACTGACTTGCAACTGGCAGGTCTCAGCCCAAGTTCACAGCACCCAATTTAACTCAGAATTATTTCCAATGCCAAGAACTACTGCTAGTTACTGAAGACCTCTGAATATGTGATTTGCTCAATTCTAATCCTGAGGTTTACATAGATTTATTAAATACCAGAACGTACTCAATAGTCTAAAAGGGAAAAGTAATTGTTAATGGCTTGTAATCAAGTTAGAGAGACAAAACAGGCACATTACAACTTAAAAAAATAAAACAGTGCTTGGTGGCTGTGCACTGAAACAGCATTGCTGAAATGCAGAGTGAAGCGGAATGTCAACCACCAAAAAAAGAGTAGCTCTAGTATGGTATGTTAAAATATTATTTAAATCACACGCTATCCCAGGGAGGAAACTAGCTTTAAGTTAATGGAACAGGTTAGGATGGGAAGCCATGGACTCCCAATTGTGTCTCTATCACACCACTTCTCTGGACAACTATAATCTACCCTAGAACTCTGCCACTTTCTCTCCTTAAGGCTGCCATACACCATTTTCCCCTCCATCCAGTCTCCCAAAGGCTCCTACACACTCTCCCTTCCAATATATCTTAGAAAAGCAGCATGGTATAGTAGAAAGAACACCAGATGTAGGAGGTGGAACAGCGAAGTATGGTTAAGAGCATAGGCTCTGGAGTCAGAGGGGCTTTGGAATCTGGATTCTGGCATTAACTGTATAATTTTAGGCAAATTATTTAATTGTGTTGTGCTCCAGTCTCCTCATCTGTAAAACTGGGATAAAACCACCTCCTTTATTGGGCTGTTTTGAAGGTTAAATTAGATAACACACCAAAAACCAATGTGTACAACAGTGCCTAAAACACAATAACAACTACCACGTATTGAGCAGTTATACTATATCAAAAGATCTGGATTCGATCTCCTTCAGTATTTCAATTCCTTTTGACAGGTTATTTAACCTCTCACCGCCTTAATTTCTTCATCTTAAAATATAGGTAATGAAACCTAAGCCTCACAGGGTTATCATAAAAATTTAAAATATTTAAAGTGAAACAATACATATGAATGTATTGTCATGTAAAACAAATGTTGAATATGAATCTGTGGTGGGTGCTCTAACACAATGGAAAGTGATTTTGGCAGGGCAGGGTGGGGGACATTATGAAAAGTGCATTAAAAACAACATGGGGGGGCTTCCCTGGTGGCGCAGTGGTTGAGAGTCCACCTGCCAATGCAGGGGACACGGGTTCGTGCCCCGGTCCGGGAAGATCTCACATGCCGCGGAGCGGCTGGGCCCGTGAGCCATGGCCGCTGAGCCTGCGTGTCCAGACCCTGTGCTCCGCAATGGGAGAGGCCACAACAGTGAGAGGCCCGCGTATTGCAAAAAAAAATAATAATAATAAAAAAGTAAAAACAACATGGGGAATACTGAACTGCCACTGCTGCTGGAGTCACTGCAGGGCTAACAAAGGCCATTGCCTAGTTGGGCTGTATCTAAGGCTCTGCACTGCACTTGCTGCCCTGTGTTACTCACAACTCCACTAGTGATTCCAGAGTTCAGGAGATTCAAATCAAGATTGCAACAGCTTAGGCACATTGTAACCTTGGGCCTGAACTCCTGAACAGCTATCAAGCCAGGCCCTGGAGGGAGGAAGACTGCTCCACCACTGCTTCTGTTGACTAGATGAGGTGAGTACAAGGAAAACCTGTTTTGAAAATGGCTTCCCAAGGTTGAGCGAGTTATTTTTAGAGTAGTTTTTTATTTTCCTTAAGTGAATGCTTAGCTAGGTCCTAGCAGCAAGTATAATTTGGGTATAAACATGAAGGATTTATAGCTTAGTGACAAATCTAGAAATTAAGTAACTACAGAAGATACCAAAGGTCCAAAAGAGTGTGATCTATGAGCTTGTGACCAGACACCAGTTAAACTTTAGACAAGTGACAATGATATGCAGGAACCAAACATCACATTTTCTGCTTGTATTCAGGTCAAAATGCTTTTTTACATTAAGAAGTAGCTTTTTCACATGACAGGAAAGAGAGGCCTGAATTAGGCACACCTAGTATTTTTATCTAGTTTATCTTGAGTCTCATGAAATTTTCTCCATTAAAGTATAGTTACTTATTTTAATAGATACTCATCCCATTAAAAAATTATTTATTGAGTGCCGGTATGTACCACACATTTCAAGGTGTTGGGGGTATGAAGAAAAATTATAAAATAATACCATAAAACTCTATTACTTTATAACTTGAAATATATACCAAATGTAATTTGGAAACCAAGGTTATACTTTTTATTTAAAAATGTATTACTTAAAATATAACACAATACTCAAAGAACTTATAAATAGGCTAAATAAATTGGCTGTAATATATCTTGAGAATTACTTGGGATGAGCACGTCATAAACAATCTGGGTTCCACTTTGGTTTAATACTGTTTTGAAACATTAACTTTTTATATTCTCAGATACAAAATGATACAGATTCCTTCAAACAGCAACTGAGATAGAAATGATACTAGATTACTTGAGCAACAGTATTCTGAAGTGGGCAGCAATTTTCTTACTGTCCAAGCTCATTCAAACAGAGGGTGTAGGGGAATTCATAATATCAAATTTACCAAATAGAATGAAAACTAGTTTCTATAGCTTTTCTTATCACATTTTGTCTTCCATAAACGAAAATTTTCTTTTGTTAGTCAGATACGATTCAGGCAGGACTATTACCAAAGACAGATGCAGTTTACCAGGGATAAACTACTGGGCACCCACATTAATAAGCATTCTTTATGATTTCTGGGAACGTTTAGGACAAAGTGAAAGAGAGATAAGATTAGACATCTGATTTCCCAGACTCTGGGTCAGGAGAATCTGAAGTTGTCGCCTTCTCTCTCTAGGGCAAGACTCAAATGACATTTCCATGCAGCTCCAGTTCCTGTTTTATGGGATTTCCAAAGGAGGAGTCAGGGAGAACCAAACAAAGGAAATGAGATGGAGAGCAGCCCTGTCCACCTGATCTTTCTGCAATGATGGAAATGTTCTATAAGCGTACTGTCTGACAGGGAAGCCACAAGCCACATGTAGCTAGCGTACTTGAAATGTGGCTAGCTGTGGCTGAGGAACTGAAATTTTAATTTTATTTAATTTTAATTTATTTAAATAGTTACAATGTGATTAGTGGCTATTGTACTGGACAGTACAGATCTAGAGACATAAAAACCCAAATCAGAGGTCTTAAAGTACTAATGAATGTAGGCAAGGTAGGTATTATTACAGGATAAATGCTTATTGAAAGATCTGTGTTGCTTAGGTAACACCAGAGGTTAAAACCATGCAGGAGAAAAAGCTTCCTAAATGTGGTTTACAAGCCTGTGTAATTTCAGAGTGTACAATTAAAGGCTGTAAGTGGTATACAAGGTAACAACTCTGGCCTTGTGATCCTGGTGAACCCACATATCATTTTCAGGTTGACTGCTATGTATAAGCTCAGGTAAACACTAGTTTGGGAATCTTTCTGGTGACAATGTGATTTTTTTTTTCCTTCCAACATCAGGACAATGAGAATCACTCTTAGTCTCCTCTTCTCTTTGCCACTAAATTCTCCCAGGCCTGGGTCACACCCCTAGCTACTCCACAATCGCATTCTAGTCCTGAACCAGGAAGTCAATGCTTTGAGATATCTGGCAGGATTTCCTGAGGCTTATTATCTACAGTGCAAAGATCTGCTTAGCAGCCACATTCCACAGTCTTCCCAAGGTTTCTCCAAAAAAAATGGGAAAATAAAATGGAAAGCAACAAACCTTAGAGGCACAAAAAAGCCAGGTGATACATGGTATCACCTTAGGTATCATCTTAGGATGTATAGTGCCACTAAAGCCAAAGGTGAATGATTATAAAAGGTTCTCTTTTGAGTTTAAAAAATCATCCCCCCTGCCTTTCTTTAACTCAGAAGAAGAAAAAAGGAAGTGTAACATTTGACAAAAGCAAGGTGCAAGGCCATGGATATAAGAGACTGGAATTAAAGGGGGCTCTTTTTGCACCCAGAACCCACTGGTACACTATCACAAAGGGTGTGTGCCCCAGAACCACCAAATGAATCGTTACTGCTTAAAATAAAGAGGACTGCAAAGAAAAGCCAGTTTTTTTCCCCCCCTTGGAGATAGAAATTTAAATCATTTGCTTTATATCATTACCACCTAAAGATGAGAGGAAGAAGGTAAGGAATAGTGGTAAATTAGGAACACACAACCAAAGACATTCACTAAACATTTTTGTCTCTCAAGATTGTGTGACTAAGATACTTTTGATGTTCTCTAGTTTTACGCACTGAACTTTTAGAGTAGAACTGCATAAGGTGTTTTTGTGATAACTCAAAAGGTAACTGGAGTGGGTTGTTTAAAAAGAGGTTTTCTCATTCTCCCCTCTGTGGTACCATACCTGTCATTAGAGGAGAAATCCATTCCTAGGACGATGCTTTCTTCAGTGTCTTGTCTACCGTTAGTTGAAACCACTACCATATAGCGTGTTCGATTCTGGTAAGTACTTTCTAGTCTTACAGCCTGGAGGTTAATAGACAATAAAGAAATTAAGAAATTTAGAAGATCAATTTTAGATCATTCAACCCTTTTTACATCACCATTTTAAAGCATACTCAAGGAGATAGCAAAGCCAGTAATCAGGAGACCTAAATTCAAATCCCAGTTCATGGATTAACTATGAAAACTTCAGTAAGTTAATTGGAGGGAAATATAATAATACCTATTCCATTGGGTTGTAAGAATCATATGAAATAATGCATGTAAAGTACAGTGCTTGGCATATACTAAATGCTCAATAAATGTTTGCTATTAGGATAATTTATAACAATAACGATTACCAGGGCATGTTCTAATGATCTAAGAGTGGAATGTGAGGTATATGAATGTGAGCACCTGACTCACAGATCCATGTCCCGCAGACAATTATAACAGGAAGCAAAGTTTAATATCTAAGAGGAATATGCTCTATTGCATTCTTACAGATTATACACTACAAGATTTTCTTTAGTTTCAAATATCAGAAGTTTATATTATTTTTATCAAAATTATGGTATTTTAAAAGGTCCTTCAGAAAATTCAAATATGCACATGGTCTCAGATGATATTAAGGATTTACTGTTAGTGTGATAATGGCATTGTGGTTATGCCTTTTTCTTAAATATCTGGAGTGAGATGACCTGAGGCCCAAGTTTTACTTTAAAATCTTCCAACAATGGGAAGCAACAAGATATTCAGTAGGTGAATGGATAAACTGTGGTACATCCAGATAATGGACTAAAAAGAAATGAGCTATCAAGCCATGCAAAGACATGGAGGAATCTTACAGGCATATTACTAAGTGAAAGAAGCCAATGTGAAGAGGCTAGATAGATAGTATGATTCCAACTCTATGACATTCTGGAAAAGGCAAAACTATAGAGTCAGTAAAAAAGATCAGTAGTTGCCAGGGGTAAGGGGAGCACCAAGGATTTTTAGGGCAGTGAAATTACTCTGTATGATACTCAAGTGGTAGATAACGTGTCATTACACATTTGTCAAAACCCATAAAATGTATAGCACCCAAAAGTGAACCCTAATGTAGAACTATGGACTTTGAGTAATAATGATGTGTCAACGTAGGTCCATCAGTTGTGACAAATGTTCAGCTCTTGTGGGAGATCGTGATAATGGGGGAGGCTATGCTTGAGTGGGAATAGAGGGTACGTGGCAAGTCTCTGTACCTTCTGCTCAATTTTACTGTGAACATAAAACTGTTCTAAAAAATGCAGTCTATTAAAAAAATTTGCTACGAGGGTAGATCTTCTATTAAGTTCACCACCATCGTCATCATCCTAAGGAGGAGGAAGAGGAGGGAGGCAGGGCTGGAGGGAACTTCTGAGGTGATGAGTATGTCTATGATAGAGACTGTGGTAATGGTTTCACAGGTACACACTTATCTCCAAACTCATCAAGTTGTATATATAAATATGTACTTTTTGTATGTCAATCGTACCTCAAAATAAAGTGGTTTTTAAAAAGTTCCAGCGAAGAAAGAATAAAAGGGGGAGATAAATGAAAGAAATCTGGCAAAATGTTGATGGCTATTAAAGTTGGGTAACAGGTTCATGCAGACATATTTTCTACTTTATATGTTTGGGAATTTTCTTAATAAGAAGGCTCAAAAAGATACTTTATAAACCTTAAAAATAAAGTAAAATGGCTACTAGTCAACATTTATTCAATTATTTACTCTGTATCTACAGTGTATATCATCAGGGCAGCCATGAGGATTCAATGGTGGAAGAGAGAGATATGGTTCCTGCCCTCACAGACTGTACAGTCTAGACTACTCTTCTTTTTATCTGTTAATAAAAAGCCAGGAAGATGTGCACTCGAGGCAATATCCTCTGTATAACATACTCTCCCACCCCCACTCCTTATCTCAGAAGAGAAACGGTTCCAATCCTATCACCTGGCTCAAGAAATCTGTCACAAATTTGTTAGAAGTTTCTATCTGGAATTCTTTCAGCGCTACTCTTCTTGGAGTCTCCTCCTTCATTCTGTCACTATTCCAAAAGTGGCCAGGCAAAGAAAGAAAAGAGACATCACATGACCCACTTAAAAAGGCAGAGGTGAGTCGGTCCCTCCTGGCTATCTTTTCACCTCTACTCTGATACTCCTAGGAAAAGCTACTTGTAAGCACAATCACCTGAAGTAACTACATTAAGCTTGTCTCTAATAAAGAGCTGATACACCAAGAATGTAATTCCCACCATACTAACTCCATGTACCAGGTAGAGAGCTGTACTGCTGACTTTTATGTTCCACGAAATAATAGAACATTTCAAACCAAATTTGCTTGTGAGAAGCTAAGAGGAACTACTAGTTAAACTGACGAAGGTCTAGCCCTATTTGGCTGGGACCAAGTGAGCATTATACACATAGAGCTATGAGTAGCAGTAAATGCACATGAGGAGGACTGACAGGCAGCACAGACTCTATGATTCTAGAAACATTCCACAAAATATTAAACTAACCAAAAACCTGGTGCAGGTAAACTAGAATTTCTTATAAACAAGATCTCAGATATTATTACATATCTAAACCTGGGCTTGCTTTGGCAAGCTCTGATCCAACTGTTCAGTTTCCTGAATATGTATGTTACAGGCCTTTTATCCTGTCAAAGCTCTTGAGAATTTCTGGAAAGGCTCACATGCAAATGACATGGAAACAACTAAACTATGCTTCTGATCATTTATCTATAACTTCTACACCAACTAGTGGGGACTGATTGGCTAAGCTGAAGCTGATAAAGGTAAAAACAAAAACAAATAAAAGACCTCCATAAATATTACCTATTATGCAAGTTATCAGGCCAAGTTAGAAGGTGGGTAGCAAGTTTCTTTGTGATATTCAAATAAAACATTAGTTGTTTCTCTTTTAAAAGTGAGGTGTGTATCTGTTTATCTATGTATCTATTTAAAATATAAAGAGCATTTCAAATGTTTGGCCCTCCCTTGCTTAATCTAATCAGAACAGAAGATCCTAAACCTAATGGGAAAGGCCCCAGTCATCTCACACTGATTTAGGCTTGAGAAACTGGCACATCACGGATTCATTCCATTTTAACCTTCTTAGATGGAAGAATAGCACTTAGAGGTCTTGGGATTTGATCATGGACCTCTAGATAGCACCTACAGTTATTACTAAACTTTTACTAAATGGAAGTGGAGCTTTAATCAGTGGGTGAGAACCCATTACATTAACTTAACACCTACATCCTAATTAGAAGGGCAAGATCAAAAATTTTTTTTTCATTAATTAATTTATCTTTGGCTGCGTTGGGTCTTCGTTGCTGCGTACGGGCTTTCTCTAGTTGCAGTGAGCGGGGGCTACTCTTTGTTGCTGTGCATGGGCTTCTTATTGCAGTGGTTTTTCTTGTTGTGGAGCATGGACTCTAGGCATGCGGGCTTCAGTAGTTGTGGCATGTGGGCTCAGTAGTTGTGCCTCACAGGCTCTAGAGCGCAGGCTCAGTAGTTGTGGCACACGGGCTTAGTTGCTCCACAGCATGTGGGATCTTCCCAGACCAGGGCTCAAACCTGTGTCCCCTGCATCGGGAGGCGGATTATTAATCACTGTGCCACCAGGGAAGCCCAAAATCAAATTTTTTTATAAAAATTTTTTTTTGCAATGCCAGGGAACAGACCTGAGGCTTTGAAATTCCCTTTAAGCTTCAAGATTCTAGATTAAGGAAATAAATAAAAATTTAAGAGCCACAGCATAGAGAAAATACTAATACCCACCCTGGTTTGAGGTCTATTTCACTCCTGTGTTGGGGAGATTAACAAAATCTAATAATCTAATTTGATTCATTAAGTCAATCAGAGAAATATAATTTAAAATGGCAGTTTGCACATAATACCCTAATATTAGAATTGGCAGGAATTCCAATGTTTCCTCAGTTTCCAGAACTCACATGGAATAGATGACAAATAAGGCAACAATTCAGATGCATTTGATTAAAGTTCTCATTGAAAAGGATACTACTGAAGTTTACTCTAATCGCCCAAATAAAATAACATTTTGTTTTTTTAACGTCTTTATTGGAGTATAATTGCTTTACAATGGTGTGTTAGTTTCTGCTTTATAACAAAGTGAATCAGCTATACATAAACATATATCTCCATATCTCCTCAACATTTTGGATTTAAAAAAATATTTTTCTTATCTATCTATCTATCTATCTATCTATCTATCTATCTATCTATCTATGGTTGGGTCTTCCTTGCTTTCCCTAGTTGTGGAGGGTGGGGGCTACTCTTCGTTGTGGTGCACAGGCTCCTCATTGTGGTGGCTTCTCTTGTTGTGGAGAACGGGCTCAGTAGTTGTGGCTTGCGGGCTCTAGAGTGCAGGCTCAGTAGTTGTGGCACACGGGCTTAGTTGCTCCACGGCATGTGGGATCTTCCCAGACCAGGGCCCAAACCCGTGTTGCCTGAATTGTCAGGTAGATTCTTAACCACTGCGCCACCAGGGAAGTCCCAACGTTTTGGATTTTAAAACGTGGCAGCAATAGCAACTGAGAAAATTATTCCAAGAAAGTCCATTTATTGCTAAATTTGGAATAGTACAAGTTTCAGGAGAACTGGATCCAGCAATCCTAGGTCTGACAAGTCATCTCATTTCCAAAGCTCATCTTACCAAAGAATGTTAAAAACTTCCCTTGTTTAAACGCTTAATCTGATTATAAGCAGTTCACAAACGGATACAACAACTTCTCTGCTCAGCATTATCCAGCATCAGGAAATACTCCTTAAGTTTACATTGCACCTTTGTCTTTAATCTATTTCCAACAAGAATCTTACATCATGCCCCTACATGCAATGTTTATCCTGAGGGAAGCCACATTATAAAGTCCCAACGTCAGAAGGCAGCTCACGCAATCCATCAAGAAAGAAAGGTTTCAAAAGTATGCAAATATTAAATTCTAGCCAAAAGAACAAAGTTAATACCTAAAATTAAAATAGACTTCAGATGTGACACTAATGAACTAAAGAACACTGTCTTCAAAAGAAACAGAGCTTCATGCAGCTCAATAACAAAAAAACAAACAACCCCATCCAAAAATGGGCAGAAGACCTAAATAGACATTTCTCCAAAGAAGATATACAGAATGCCAACAAACACATGAAAGAATGCTCAACATCATTAATCATTAGAGAAATGCAAATCAAAACTACAATGAGATATCATCTCACACCAGTCAGAATGGCCATCATCAAAAAATCTAGAAACAATAAATGCTGGAGAGGGTGTGGAGAAAAGGGGACACTCTTGCACTGCTGGTGGGAATGTGAATTGGTTCAGCCACTGTGGAGAACAGTATGGAGGTTCCTTAAAAAACTACAAATAGAATTACCATATGACCCAGCAATCCCACTACTTGGCATATACCCTGAGAAAACCAAAATTCAAAAAGAGTCATGTACCAAAATGTTCATTGCAGCTCTATTTACAATAGCCAGGACATGGAAACAACCTAAGCGCCCATCATCGGATGAATGGATAAAGAAGATGTGGCACATATACACAATGGAATATTACTCAGCCTTAAAAAGAAATGAAATTGAGCTATTTGTAATGAGATGGATAGAACTAGAGTCTGTCATACAGAGTGAAGTAAGTCAGAAAGAAAAAGACAAATACCGTATGCTAACACATATATATGGAATTTAAGGGAAAAAAATGTCATGAAGAACCTAGGGGTAAGATAGGAATAAAGACGCAGACCTACTGGAGAACGGACTTGAGGATATGGGGAGGGGGAAGGGTGAGTTTTGACAGGGCGAGAGAGAGTCATGGACATATACACACTAACAAACGTAGTAAGGTAGATAGCTGGGGGGAAGCAGCCGCAAGGCACAGGGATATTAGCTCGGTGCTTTGTGACAGCCTGGAAGGGTGGGATGGGGAGAGTGGGAGGGAGGGAGACGCAAGAGGGAAGACATATGGGATCATATGTATATGTATAGCTGATTCACTTTGTTATAAAGCAGAAACTAACACACCATTGTAAAGCAATTATACCCCAATAAAGATGTTTAAAAAAAAAAAAAAAAAAAAAGAAACAGAGCTTGAGGGAGTCTCTGGATTTTATTATTTTAAAAAATCTGTATGAAATTCTTTAAAAAAAGACCCTATGGGAGGACCTCCCTGGAGGTCCAGTGGTTAAGACTCTGCCCTTCCAATGCAGAGGGTGCAGGTCGGGGAACTAAGATCCCTCATGCCGTGGGGTGCAGCCAAAAACAAAAAACAAAAAACCCCTGCAAACCCAATGACTTATATCTGTGCAGGCATTAAAAACAGATTTATTTACTGACATGGAAAGATACCCACAGGAAAGTTTGACAAAAGCAGGTTATAAAACAACATTTAGATTTTCACCTGTTTAAAAAAAAAAAAAAGATAAAAAAGGCACTCTCTGACATGACACATACTTTTTTTCTTCTTTCATTTCTGAGCTCAGATCAAGTACAGAAACCTTAATAGTTATAAACCTCAGTAGTAAAATCTTCTCATCATGGCTCAGAACTGATTAGCCTTTCATACACACACTGCCCCTGCCCCCAACCTCATTCAACCACTGACAAGTCTTCAGTGATCCACTGTCACCTTATAAGTACATAAGCCCTTACTTATGTTTTAAATTACTTTATACTTTTGCTTCTCAGTACTACAGAGATCATGCATTAGGTAGACTGGAAGGTTTTCTGATGCTCAGATTTGGCTATTTTCATCACTGACCCAGTTCAGTAAGAGCAGATCGCAGAGAATCAGACACATACTCTTACACGTACACTTAAGATTAGAAGGATACTCATCCAAACAGTAAGAATGGTTTTCTTGGAGTATAGGACACAAACTGATTTTTACTTTGCCTTTATGACTCTCTGTACTGTCTGATTAAAAATAAAAAAATTAACCCCTTTTTCTTTTTGGAAAAAAAACAAAACAAAACCAAAAGACTCATTTTCTTAAATTCTCCTGCAAATTACTCAAAAACAACTCCTAGTGCCTTGTCAGCACCTCACTGCTAGTTAAAAACACTAGCTTAAGTTACTTTAAATGTTAGCAAAGCTCTTAATTTCCCAGTCTATTTTTTTTTTAATTAAATGGGTCTCTGATAATGTGCAAGAGCACTGTAAAACCACTGCCTTCATATTATCAGCTATGGTTTTCCCAAGTACTAAAGCTAACGCTTAAGGTCGTATTTATAATGCAGAGCTTCCCTGGAGGAAAAATTAGTTTAGTCCTATTTTCAATGCTAAAGCAAAATGTGGGATTTAGTGCCTTTATTTGTTGTTGGGTTATTAAAAAAAATAAAAGCAGGAATTTCAGTTAACTATCAAACTTTTAACCTGATGCACAATCCCCAGAATGAGAGTTTCAGCATTTCAAATTTAACTCAAAACAAAAGGCTTTGCTTTGAGTCTACAAATGCTCCTTTCAGTTAGAAAAGTGCTAATTTGTCCAAAGTCACACAATGTATTCACTCATTTTCTTGAAGATGACTCACTCAATAATCTGAAACATAATGACTATGTGTTTGTAACAATTCAAAACAACTGCTGTAAAATGGCTTGTCACTTGAGCTCTGAATTAATTTAAAGGCGTCAGTTACATTTTTTGAATTTGTATTTTATAAATGTAAAGCAGCTGAAGCTGCATACTTCAGCAGGAAGGAAAAAATTTAATTGCCAATTCTGCCTTAGTAACTGCTCCCTTATGCTTTCCCAAGTCTCTTGTGGTTGAAATTATTTTAACATTCAGAGGTGCAACCCAAATTCTGGAATTTTATTAATGAGAAAGAGATAAAGTGAGTAATAGACCTCAGCTTTAGCTCTACCAAAGCAAATAATTTTTGGAAACTAGCCACAAATTTCTATCTCTATTTCTAATATATGCAAGTGACCATTATTATGGGTTTTAGAGGGGTTGTTCTCAAAGTGTGACTCCTGGACCAGCACCATCAGCATGACTTGAAAACTTGTTAAAAATGTAAATTATCATTGCCTCCCGCTCCCCAAATCAAACTCTTCAGGTGGAGTCCAGCAAATGTCAGTTTAACAAAGCTCTGGAGGTGATTCTGATGTACTCTAAAGTCTGAGCATCACTGCTTTAAAATGCTAATGCTGTAAGAATTGGACCCCACTTTTTTCACTTAAAAAGAAGTGTTTAAGATAGAAGTATATCAAGAAATATAGACAAGATTTATGTAAGTATAATGCTACATTAGGATAAGGATATAAAATAATTTTGGAGGGACTTCTTATTTCAATTCCTTTAAATTTCAAAGTGAGTTTCTCAACAAAAATTAGTGGCCATGTCAAGAAGGCTATAGAGGCAGCATTCAGGAGAAAAAATGACAGAATCTAAACACAGAATGATCAGTGTAATTACCATAGAGTTCAGAGGGCTGATCATCAACTTTCCAATCATTCATGTATTCTACTCATTATCTCTCTTCCCAGACACAAAGCAGAGATCAGCTATTTGGATTTCCACAGATACATTAAGTTCAATTTCCAAGTTATCACCTTAGCCCAGAAGGGCTCGTCACCACGCACCTGGATTATTGCAATAACTACCCAGCAGGCTTCCTGATTTAAGTTGGCTGCCTCCTCCCCTCTACTCTGTATTAGCTTTTGAGGAATATTTCTTAGATACTGTAGCTGTCAAGTGCTCATGGAACATTCTCCAGGATAGATCATATCTTGAGTAAAAATCAAGCCCTGGTAAATTTAAGAAAATTGAAATCGCATCAAGTATCTTTTCCAACCACAACACTATGAGACTAGATATCAATTACAGGAAAAAATCTGTAAAAAATATGAACACATGGAGGCTAAACAATACACTACTAAGTAACCAAGAGATCACTGAAGAAATAAAAGAGGAAATCAAAAAATACCTAGAAACAAATGACAATGAAAACACAATGACCCAAAACCTATGGGATGCAGCAAAAGCAGTTCTAAGAGGGAAGTTTATAGCAATACAATCCTACCTCAAGAAACATGAAACATCTCAAATAAACAACCTAACCTTACGCCTAAAGCAATTAGAGATAGAAGAACAAAAAACCCCCAAAGTTAGCAGAAGGAAAGAAATCATAAAGATCAGGTCAGAAATAAATGAAAAGGAAATGAAGGAAACGATAGCCAAGATCAATAAAATTAAAACCTGGTTCTTTGAGAAGATAAACAAAATGGATAAACCATTAGCCAGATTCATCAAGAAAAAAAGGGAGAAGACTCAAATCAGTAGAATTAGAAATGAAAAAGGAGAAGTAACAAATGACACTGCAGAAATACAAAGGATCGTGAGAGATTACTACAAGCAACTATATGCCAATAAAATGGACAACCTGGAAGAAATGGACAAATTCTTAGAAAAGCACAACCTTCCGAGACTGAACCAGGAAGAAATAGAAAATATAAACAGATCAACCATAAGCACTGAACTTGAGACTGTGATAAAAATCTTCTAACAAACAAAAGCCCAGGACCAGATGGCTTCACAGGCGAATTCTACCAAACATTTAGAGAAGAGTTAACACCTATCCTTCACAAACTCTTCCAAAATATAGCAGAGGGAGGAACACTCCTAAACTCATTCTACAAGGCAACCATCACCCTAATACCAAAACTAGACAAAGATGTCACAAAAAAAGAAAACTACAAGCCAACATCACTGATGAACATAGATACAAAAATCCTCAACAAAATACAACAAACAGAATCCAACTGCATATTAAAAGGATCATATACCATGATCAAGTGGGGTTTATCCCAGGAATGCAAGGATTCTTCAATGTAGGCAAATCGATCAATGTGATACACCATATTAACAAATTGAAGGAGAAAAACCATATGATCATCTCAATAGATGCAGAAAAAGCTGTTGACAAAATTCAACACCCATTTATGATAAAAACTCTCCAGAAAGTAGGCATAGAGGGAGCTTACCTCAACGTAATAAAGGCCACATATGACAAACCCACAGCTAACATTGTTCTCAGTGGTGAAAAACCGAAATCATTTCCACTAAGATCAGGAACAAGACAAGGTTGCCCACTCGCACCACTATTGTGCAACATACTTTTGGAATTTTTAGCCACAGCAATCAGAGAAGAAAAAGACATAAAAGGAATCCAAACTGGAGAAGAAGAAGTAAAACTGTCACTGTTTGCAGATGACATGATACTACACATACAGAATCCTAAAGATGCTACCAGAAAACTACTAGAGCTAATCAGTGAATTTGGCAAAGTAGCAGGATACAAAATTAATGCACAGAAATCTCTTGCATTCCTATTCACTAAAGATAAAAAATCTGAAAGAGAAATTAAGGAAACACTCCCATTTACCACTGCAACAAAAAGAATAAAATACCCAGGAATAAACCTACCTAAAGAGACAAAAGACCTGTGTGCAGAAAACTATAAGACATTGATGAAAGAAATTAAAGATGATACTAACAGATGGAGAGATATACCATGTTTTTGGATTGGAAGAATCAATATTGTGAAAATGACTATACTACTCAAAGCAATCTACAGATTCAATGCAATCCCTATCAAACTACCACTGGCATTTTTCACAGAACTAGAACAAAAACTTTCACAATTGGTATGGAAACACAAAAGACCCTGAATAGCCAAAGCAATCTTGAGAAAGAAAAATGGAGCTGGAGGAATCAGGCTCCCTGACTTCAGACTATACTACAAAGCTACAGTAATCATGACAGTACAGTACTGGCACAAACACAGAAATATAGATCAGTGGAATAGGGTAGAAAGCCCAGAGATAACCCATGCACATATGGTCACCTTATCTTTGATAAAGGAGGCAAGAGTATACAATGGAGAAAAGACAGCCTCTTCAATAAGTGGTGCTGGGAAAACTGGACAGCTACATGTAAAAGAATGAAATTAGAACACTCCCTAACACTGTACACAAAAATAAACTCAAAATGGATTAGAGACCTAAACGTAAGGCCAGACACTATAAAGCTCTTAGAGGAAAACACAGGCAGAACACGCTGTGACATAAACCACAGCAAGATCCTTTTTGACCTGCCTCCTAGAGAAATGGAAAGAAAAACAAAATTAAACAAATGGGACCTAATGAAACTTAAAAGCTTTTGCACAGCAAAGGAAACCATCAACAAGACAAAAAGACAACCCTCAGAATGGGAGAAAATATTTGCAAACGAAGCCACTGGCAAAGGATTAATCCAAAATATACAAGCAGTTCACGTAGCTCAATATCAGAAAAACAAACCACCCAATCCAAAAATGGGCAGAAGACCTAAATAGACATTTCTCCAAAGAACATATACAGATTGCCAACAAACACATGAAAGGATGCTCAACATCACTGATCATTAGAGAAATGCAAATCAAAACTACAATGAGGTATCACCTCACACCAGTCAGAATGGCCATCATCAAAAAAACTACAAACAATAAATGCTAGAGAGGGTGTGGAGAAAAGGGAACCCTCTGGCACTGTTGGTGGGAATGTAAACTGATACAGCCACTATGGAGAACAGTATGGAGGTTCCTTAAAAAACTAAAAATAGAACTACCATATGAGCCAGCAATCCCACTACTGGGCACATACCCTGAGAAAATCATAATTCAAAGAGAGTCATGTACCACAATGTTCATTGCAGCTCTATTTACAATAGCCAGGACATGAAAGCAACCTAAGTGTCCACTGACAGATGAATGGCTAAAGAAAATGTGGCACATATGTACAATGGAATATGAGCCATAAAAAGAAACGAAACAGTTATTTGTAGTGAGGTGGACGGACCTAGAGTCTGTCATACAGAGTGAAGTACGTCAGAAAGAGAAAAACAAATACCATATGCTAACACATATATATGGAATCTAAAAAAAAAAAAAAAAAGGTTCTGAAGAACCTAGGGGCAGGACAGGAATAAAGACGCAGACCTAGAGAATGGACTTGAGGACACGGGGAGGGGGAAGGGTAAGCTGGGACGAAGTGAGAGAGTGGCAGTGGACATATATACACTACCAAATGTAAAACAGATAGCTAGTGGAAAGTGGCAACATAGCACAGGGAGATCAGCTCAGGGCTTTGTGACCACTAGAGGGGTGGGATAGGGAGGGTGGGAGGGAGACACAAGAGGGAGGAGATATGGGGATATATGTATATATATAGCTGATTCACTTCATTATACAGCAGAAACTAACACAGCATTGTAAAGCAATTATACTCCAATACAGATGTTTAAAAAAAAAAAATACTGTAGCTGTCCCATGTAACTTCTTGGCTCAAAAACCTGTAATGCTTCACTACAGATTACTGAAAAGGTAGAGGTACTAAAGGTATTAAATATTAGGGGGTCAGGTAGGGAATGTAAATGAGTGGAGTAGTCCACGTGAAGATTAAATGGGTAGAAATACTTTTCACTTTCCACAAAGAATCATACTCATCCCATTTTTACTTTCCTACTTTTATTAGATGTTTTATTACAAGGCAACAGTGAAGGAACGATGACAAATGGTGACACTTGACTTTAGTGTGCAGGAGACAACAGAATATGTACAAATTACAGTAAATTAAGAACCCAGGCCATACTGATGTCCTCCCCCTACCAAGTCTAGCCAAGTTTTGCCATGTAAGAATAAGGTCCCAGTGTGGTCAGAATTCTTGATTTTTCAAGAAAAGCCCCAAGTCTGGATTTCTATGTGAAATCATCCAGCTTTAAAATTCTGGCTCAGATTTAAAACAACGACAACAACAGCAACAAAAACCACCGTGTGGTCCAAACAAAACATATCTCTGGCCTGTGGACTGCCAGATTGAGACCTCTAGTTTGGAGCATTAAGTCCCTATTTGCCTGCCTTGTCTTTTGGTATTTTAACTTCCCTGTATTAACAACAGTCCCCATACGTAGGCAGCATTTTATACTCTGATATACTTTAGTGTCCGTTTGATTCTCTCAACTGTGAGAGGTAGAAAAGAGATAAGGAAGCAGGCACAGACAGACCAAGTGATTTGTCCAACATCATATGGTTGTCACTAAGCCCAGGTCTCCTGACTCTGAGACCAGCATAAACCTTTGGCCACTTAACTCTCTCCCTGTCCCTCTTATGTGTGCTTTTGCTTCAGTCATGCCCTCATCTAGAATGACTGTCTTCTTTCCTTCTGCCAATCTCATCATCTTTCAAGACCCAGCTTAAGCTCTACTGTCTATATAAAACCTTCCTCAACTAGGTTAAGTGGCCCAGTTTCTTTTTTCTGAATTTTAATTGGTGTTATGGTCAATAACTTACAAACTGGCGCTCATCAAGCCTTGAACCAAATTATTTCACATCATTTCAGATTAACTCATATCCCCAGTTACATTCTAAGCTCTTTGATGATGGGGACATGTCATTCTTCTTTTCTATTCCACACAGTTTTTATGCTGGGACATAAAAATGACTGTTTAATGTTTGCTATCTTAGACAGTCTTTTGAGGAAGAAAGTTATAATAATACCTCTAACTTACCAGCCTGATGTTGTCTTCTGGGCGGAGTAATATGAACATTGCTTGGAGATGCTGTTGGAGGTCACCTGGTGAAATTTACAAAACAAAGGATAATTATTCTCCATTGTAATGTTAACAGAGAGGATTCCTTCTACCCTAATAACTTGTGTAAAAGAAAGTTCTGGTTCACTGAGGGACTCTAATTAGACACAGAAATTGAGTGAGTGTCTTCATATGAATGGATCTCTATACATTCACTTTTAAGTCTACACTACATTAAAATTTGCTTCGTGTTTGTCCTCTGGAAGCTGCACTTGAAACCAGTCAGTTTTGTACCATGATTGATGTTGATGAGAGCGATGGTGAAATGTGTTGGGCAGAGAAAGCACTGGCTGTGCTTTCAGGCCCACTGAAGGTGGAATCAAGGGAATCCTGAAATGGGGATGTATGGTATACAGTGTTAGAATTATCTCTAACTTTTAAAAAGCTAACCATTTTGCCATTCCTATCTCTGTAATTGTGATATTCAGTTGCACTTAATCTAAGAAGAATTTTAGATTCCCCCTAGAATAATGTCAACAGTTAAAAATGATTTCCACATCAGTAGCTGATATTAAAAAGATATTAAATACAGCAGATCTCAAGGGATATATATTCTAGTGAACATATTATTAGGTGCTTTAAAATGGCCAATCAGGGACTTCCCTGGTGGTGCAGTGGTTAATAATCTGCCTGCCGGGCTTCCCTGGTGGCGCAGTGGAAACCGCAACGAAGAGTAGCACCTGCTCGCTGCCAACTAGAGAAAGCCCATGTGCAGCAACAAGGACCCAACGCAGCCAAAACTAAAATAAATAAATAATAGCCAATCATTATTTCAATCCTCACTTGCTTTTATACATCCTATAAAACTAAGTTGAAATTTCTTTGTATTAAACTATTATAGGTTTCCTCAATTTCCCTGTTCTGTACTATAAAATCGGAAGCTTTGGCTAGTAGGAGATAATTAGATAATGTGCTGTCATAAACGATAACAATCAGAGAACAAAAAAACTTCATTCCTGACCAACCCTTTTTCAAGAGTCTCAAGTGACTAATGTGGCTGCATAATCATGGATGCCACCGTAACCTGTTCTCACATTGGTCTTGGAATCTACGTACATAATTTTCATCCACGTAACTTCACAGCTGTTAATGATGAGATGAAATGCTGATATGTGCAAGAAGTAGAGAGAGATAGGAAGAAAAAAAAAGTACGTTGGCAAACAAGTAATGTTTGTCCCTTGTGGCTTGTGGGATCTTAGTTCTTCGACCAGGGACTGAACCCAGGGCCCCTGGCAGTGAAAGTGTAGAGTCCTAGCCACTGGACCACCAGGGAATTCTCCCCTTTCTTCCTCTTAAAGAACAGTTTTCTTGTCTTTTTCTCCCCCTCATTTTACTGCTGGCTTCTGACCAATTCCATTATTGCAGAATCTTTCAACTTTCAAAATTAAAAAGAAGAGTCATTATGTTTGGCCATTCTACTATACTTTAAACCCAGAGACAGAATCTAAGTCTCATGTGCAAGAACCAGTGTGGGTTCACAGTACAAATCCAAGAGAAATGAAAACATATGTCCACACAAGAAACCTGTACACAAATGTTCATAGCAGCATTATTCATATTAGCCCCCAAATGGAAAAAACTCAAACGTCTATCAATTGATGAATGGATAAATAAAATGCGGTATATCCATACACTGGAATATTATTCAATCATAAAAAGGAATAAAGTACTGTTACATACTATAACATGGGTGAGCCTTGAAAGGGGCCATGTCTCAAGTGAAAGCTGCCTGTCTCAAAAGATTGTTTATATGGTTCCACTGACATGGAACACCCAGAATAGGCAAATCTATAGAGACAGAAAGTAGATTAGTGATTGTTTAGGGCTAGGAGGGAGGGTGGGGGATATAGGGAGTGACTGCTAATGGGTACTGGGTTGCTTTTTGGGGTGATGAAAATGTTCTAAAATTAGATTGTGGTGATGGCTACACAACTCTGTGAATATACTAAAAAAAAAATCCCTGACTGTACACTTTAAATGGGTAAATTGGGTGAATAATATGGTATTTATGTCTCAATAAAGCTGTTAAAAATAAAAGAATCAGCGTGGGGAGACAAAGTGTTAGGTATAAACAATGAAGAATGACTACAGTTACAATTGAGGTAAGCAGCTCAGGCTTTTAAAAAATTAAGCTTCCTTTTGTTCTCTCAGGACAAATAACCTAAAGAAAGAATTTTCAGGATGGAGAACTTCTAGAGGAGAAACATTTCTGGGCAAACAGCAGCCCTAAGACTCCACTCCAAGCACTAGTGGCCCAAATATCTAGCTGGACCTTCTTAGAAGGTCCGACAAAAGTCAGGGAGCCCTACCCCTACAGTAGGGCTTCCTACGCGAGCTGGGTATGTGGAAGTTCAGATTCGCTAGTGGTGAAAAGTACTGCCATGAGGTATTTCCTCTTGGGAAACTGTCCTTCACAGAGACTAATAGAGGCAATATACCCGTACCATTAAGATCCTTTTCCTACATTTTGTTTTCATATGCTTCACTGCTGGTAGCCAAGTTTTAGACTTCAGTTTGATTTTAAAGACTTTTGGTTGTTTCTCTTTAAAATGTTAGCAGACATTCACTTATAATATCACTTTTTGATTACAAAAAAGTACTTGGATATTTTTAATGAAGCCCAGATAAAATTCTAACTCGTTCAAGAAATATGCATAAGAAAGTACAATTAGACAGAGTAAGCCCTTGATCTGCTTGCAATTCTGCCATCATCTTTCAGTTACTGCCGACTCAGCCAAGGGAGCTCCAGCTTATGTGAAGGTCTGGCTCTGTGAGCTGCATTTATACTCACACTGCCTCATCTGTTCTGGTCTGGATCACAAGTAAAGTCCATTCATCTTGTGTTAAATCTGCTTTTCTTTTTGGTATGGAGAAAGCTAAGTGAACAAGGTCAAGTAGAAACCTGGGTGGCAGCTGAAAAGCCACTGACCCCACTTACTATTACATGCCACAGAGCAATTTGCCTAACATCTTAGTCAGACACACTGGATTTAAACCAATATTTTGTCTTCTTTTTACTGTGATAAATATCCACACCAAACAGAAACCCAAAGCTCACCTGGGTCTACTTCCTCTGTGCATTCAAGTTTTTGTGGTGTTGGGGAGGAGATCCCCCCTTGGCTCTGGTGGTTGGTGTTGAAGAGGAAGGTTTTTAGAAAATGTAGTACAAAGCTAATTTTCCAAAGAGTTTTTTCATCTGCCCCTTTTAAAATTTTTCCATGGCTGGAGAGTTTTGGTAGGAGGATAATACTGTCCAATGAGATGGATTATAATTCTGAGCTGCTACATTTGGAACTAGATGAAGGTCCAAACAAGAAGTATGGCAGCCACTAAAATAGCTAAGATTACCTGCACTGGAGTTAAACTCACTACTGGCTCCATGGGACACAGTACCTCTGGCTTTCACCTCTGACCTACACACTCAAGGTTTACAGTCTTCTTTGTTCTCTTCTTAGTAATTCCAATTGCTTCCACTCCTGGACATCACACGTCATCAAAATGGCACATTTTGGACAATAAGCAAACACTCTTTGTATAGCACTGATTGGGATTTCTCTAATTGGTGTCCTCAGGACAACTGACTTTTTTTTTTCCCCCAAAATGACACAAGTTAGGCTTGCTGTTAGAAGAGAGGCATAAGGCTGATTATCTTCCTTTAAACTGTGGATATCCTATACCTGGAGACCTCTTTCTCTAGACCAACTTTCTTCAATTCTTTCTTAACCTCATCACCACATGCACCTGACTTTAGAGAAGTCTAACATATGGAAATATTAAATGCATACACTACTGTTAGTGGGTGTGATACAGTGATTTATAATAAAAAATATATATATTTGGTCTTTGTCCAGTTCCTGGCACAGAGCTGTTAACATCATTGGAACTTCTTTCTTTCTTTTTTTTTTTTTAACATCTTTATTGGAGTATAATTGCTTTACAGTGGTCATTGGAATTTCTTAAGTGATGTGGAGCAAAGAAGGTGTCTTTTGTTCTATTAATGACTTGACTCTATGAAAGCACCTAGGGATGGGGGCTGGTTGCCAGGGGAACCAACCTTGTGATTAGAGGGTTGGAACTTCCTTATCTGGGCAGGGGAGAGGGGCTGGAAGTTCAATGGATCACCAATAGCCAACAATTGAATTAATCATACCAGTGTAATGAACCCTCCACAAAAACCCAAAAGGCCAGGTTTCAGAGTGCTTCCAGATTGGTGAACACATGGAGATTTGGGGAGGGCATACACTCAGAGAGGGCACAGAAGCTCCGTGCCCCTTCCCACATACCTTGCCCTACGCATCTCTTCCATCTGGCTGTTCCTGAGTTATATCCTTTTATAATAAGCCAGTAATCCAATAAGTGAAATGTTTCTCTGAGTTCTGTGAGCTGCTCTAGCAAATTAAACAAACCCAAGGTGGGGGTCATTGGAACTTCCAATCTACAGACAACCCAGACTTGTGACTGGCACCTGAAGTTGGGGGTAAGGGGGGCAGCCTTATACAACTGAGCCCTTAACCTGTGGAATCTGACACTATCTCCAGGTAGATAGTGTCAGAATTGAGGTGAATTGCAGGACACCCAGCTGGTGTCTGAGAATTGCTTGGATGTGCGGGGAAACAAGCCTCATATTGGTACTGGGTGCAGAATATTAGTGGGTTATTTCAAAATCAGAGTATCACACTTATCCCTAAGTGAACATTTATTTGATGATTCCTTGTTTCTATAAAAGTCCTCTGAATTAAATTTCCAGTCTTTTTAGCGTGAACACAATCAAGAAGTAGACTCTGGTATTTAAGAACTGGTATTTTAATATGTGATATCATAATTCTTGTTAACACAATAGTGCTACTGAATTTACTTATATTAGTAATATGCCGTATTAGTCTCCTCATAACATCACTAGAGAGCAGACAGAAAAAAAAAGTCATCTTTGGTTAATCGATTTTGCATAGAGTCTGAAGAAACATCTGAACATCTTTTAGCTGATTACCAAAACCTTAATCGAGATGTCACATAAGACTTCATTAGTGTATTTTTGTGCCTGATTATTTTTCCAACAAAAATTTATTGTTGAACATCTACTTCGTGTATAAGGTATTCTGCTAAGTGCCAGAAATATGGTCTATGAGAGCGAAAGAAAAGTGATTACAGCATAGTACAATGCTTTTTTCACCATTACAGAACTGTTGAAGAAATGGCGATGAGGTACTCAGTCTTTTAGAACAAAACAAAAGGTAAAGAAACCAAGAAAAGGAATGGCATATGTGGAGCTTTACCTGCATGCTTATTGCGTCTGTGGCTGATTCTTGGTGTGGATGAGCCATTTCCCCGTGGTAGAAAAAGGGCAGCACCTTTGACCGTTAGAAAGCTCTCGCTGATGCTATAAGGAAAAAGTAAAAATAAATAAATAAACAAGTAATTTAAGGAAGAAAATCAAAGAGTAAGATGAAGACCGACTTTGGGATTATTTTCTCTTCCCTATTCTAAAGTTCCAACCTCATGGGATGAAGTAAAAATAAAATCAAAAGAGCCTCTGATAAACAACAAGGTCCTTCCTACTGTATAGCACAGGGAACTATAGTCAATATCCTGTAATAAACCATGATGGAAAATAATATGAATACGTATGTGTGTGTGTATATACACACACACACACACACACACACGTATAACTGAATCACTTTCCTGTACAACAGAAACTAACACAACATTGTACATCGACTATACTTCAATTAAAAAAAAAAGAGAGACTCTGGTTACTCACACAGTCTTGTCTACTATAATTTTTCTGAAACAAAACTTACAATATTCTATACACATTACACGGTAGCAGTTAAGAGTGAAGGCTTTGGAAATATAGGGTAAAGGCTCTGGAACCAGATGCCTGGGTTTGAATCCTAGCTCTACTATTTCCTACTTGAGTGAATTTTAGGGGGCCTAAGTTTCTTTATCTATAAAACAGGGATTAATAAATAAATTGAGGTTGTTGTGAGGAATCAATAAGAATAAGAAGCTTCTTAGAGTGGTGCCCTTAATAAATATTACTTTAACAGCTAACAGAGCTAACAGATCTATGGTTATCAATAACTAATAGATCTATGGTTGTCAATAATGGTGTTTCAACAGCGTTCTAATCAGACATGAAATACGTTACAATGCTTAGCTACTAATAATAGATCCAAAGTTTGCATAAAAGACTTATATTTAAAATATACACACATCACACTAAAGTGTTACTCAAAATTTTACTTTCACAAACTTGCATTTCCATATGATTGAAAAGGAGTAGTGCACAGGAAGTCTGGTCAACCCATGGAGTTTGCCCTCCATGTTAACACCCTTCATGTGAATGATAGCTCAACAGAGGTGGGGAACTACTGCTCAGCAGAGAGGCTATTCAAAATACAATTACTAGTGGATATCCACAGAAAACAGAAATTGTATCTAAATTATTTCATATCGACAGACTAAGCCTTTCAATGTTATCTACAGAATCTGAAAAGGATAGAACTTCTAAGTCATTAATGGCAAAGTTTAGAAACACATAATGAAGGATTCCAAGATTGTTTGCGAGTACACCGTTCAGTGTTAGCTAATGTATTGTAAATTACACTGTGCTGCCTACTCAACATTTCCACTTGGAAAACGAATTGGCATTTCAAATTTACATTGCCAAAACTATTCTCTTGAGTCCCCTGCAAACCTGATCCCTAGCCTCATCCACCCAAGTTGTTTGGTACAAACATATAACAGTCGTCCTTGGTTTCTCTATTTCCAACAATATATATCTAATCCATCAACAAGACCTATGAGATTTACTTTCAAATACATCTTGAATCTGCCCATGTAGCTCCATTACTACTCTGACAATGGTCCAGGGTACCACTGTTTTTCACTTAGACTACCGTTAAAAAGTTTTCTTTTATTACAGAAAATTTCAGACTTATACAAAGTAGAGGTAATAATACATGAGCTCCCCACATTCTCATACATTTCAGCTTCAATTCATGGGCAATTCTGCTTTTTCTATATCTTTACCCCTTTTGCCCTATCCCTGAAGTGAAACTAACCCCAGACATTATATCAGCAAAAATCCTCTAAACTGGTCTGTCAGCAACTATTTCTGTATCACTACTATCCACTTACCAAACAGCAGCCAGAGTGCTTTAAAATATACAGATAAATATCATATAATGTCACTTTCCTGCTTAAAACCCACCAACAGCCTCCCTTTTTATGTATAAATTAAACCTGAAGTCCTCAGCTGGGACCTCAGGGCCCTGTAACAGCTGATAAGAAGTTATTTCTCTGGTCTTATACCATCTCCCCTTTTGTTTACTATGATCTGGTTGCACTAGCCTTCTTTCTGTTTCTTCTATATTTCAGGCCCCTTCTCAGGGCCTTTGTGCTCTTTGTTTTCTACTTGGGACACTTTTCTCCTGGCCTGTCACTGTTTAAGTCACAGCTCCAATATCATCACCTCTCCCCCCATCCCAATCATACTCTATCCTGCTGTCCTGTTTTGTTTCCTTCAGGATATTTATCATAAGCTAAAATTATATTTATTCACTTGTATGCTTGATTGTGGTCATCTCCCTATGCTAGAATATAAGCTCCATGAAGAATAAGACTTTATTTTGCTCAGCACTGTTGTATCTTCAACACTGGAAATAGTGCCAAGCACATATTAAGTGCTTGACAGATATTTGATGGATAAATGAATTCATCCCAGGAGTTTTTCCCCCCATACTCTTTTAGCTGACCCATCCCTGAAACAGGAATTGTAATTTAGGACAAGAAAACAGAAATTCTGTAATCTCACAGGTAAAAAATAATGATTACAGAATTCAATATATGTGGCAGATTACTGGGCTGTAAAATACAAATGTGTGATGATAAATTAATCGATTAAATGAAATTAAATCATCTCTATAACAGTTGTCAGTCCTTGATTCAATTTTATCGTTTAATCATGTGGCATGAAGCTGATATACCTTTAAGGTAACTTGCCAAATAGACTGGAACATGTCTTCTAAAAACAAACACAAGACTCCATAGCGGCCACTTTACAATTCTGCGTGCTGGCTGCCTTTGTTTTGTTTTGTTTTCATCTTTAAATAAAGCATTGCACTCTTGTGGTCTGTTGCACAAGTCTTGTCTCTTGTTACATTTGTGGTATGCACATGTCACCCTGCTGTGGGTCACTCTGTTTCACTCACATTACAGGAACAACCTAAAACAAAATGTCTGAGCGACAGGATGAGTGGGGTACACCACAGACAGGAAATGACATTCACACTGCTGCCAACACAGCAACTGTCTGTTTTACAAAACGAAAATATTTTAAAAATAAAGGCTAAATAGTCTACCTATCAGCAGGCAAGTTACAGCTATGGGCACTTTGGTTTCCAGTACACAAAGTGGTCTCTACATCTACTAAAGAAGTGTATTTGTTGAGAGCTTATTTCAGTCATTCTTTTTGCGAGACAAAAGTAGTTTCTCTTTGACAAACACACCAACTTCCTGGTTTTTAGAGTTCTGGAATATTGTTCTTAGATACATTTGTGGCTTATGCTTTAAAGCATATTTCTTAAGTGTCTTCTTTAAAATGTATGTAGTGCTTTCACAAGGGGAGGATTGGGGTGGAGGACAAGGGCTCTTGGTTAACTCAAAGCTACCTGGAAAATTTCTGATTATAAAAGAAAAACCAGGAGTCAAAGTCACAATTGGTATAAGGCAAAAGATGCCGTTCTATTTGAGTCATTTATACAAATCTCAATAAACTTTTCTGATACAACAAAATGCACAGCAGGTCCAGCTGGGCCAGGAGACTGCCCTAGTAGGTGCGATCTAGGCCCCCAGAGAGTCATGGCAGATACACTCTGGATGGTACGATCAATCCTCTTTATTCTGTGGCCCCAGATTATGACTCCCCAGTTATCAAAAAAGTGGCATAAACTGTTGATCACAAGGGGACCAGGAATGAAAGTGTAGCTAATTACAAAAAACCCTTTTCATCACTGAAAAAAAGTCAAAGTTCTATAAACGCTATCAAAGATGGGATGGCGACATGGAAGTGAAAAAATAAAATTCGAAATCACCAGAGTTTAGGAGGATCAATTTCAACTTGAAAATTAAATGCTTTATTTGCATATGAAGAAAATAATACGTATATTTAATCACATGTACTTCAGTGTAAGGTAAAGGCTTAGCATATCTTGCTAGAATAGTGAGAGACATTTATTCGTCTTTCTGAAGCATCTGGCTAAAGATTCAATCAACACAGAGTTGGTCTCTAATTTAAAATCTAGAAAGGCAGGTGAAAACTTTTACATGTTTTCTGAACTGACCAGTTATCTAGAGCCTGGCCCAGGAAGAGGAATGCTCCAGTAAATTCTATGGAGCCATCTGTATGTGATTACAGATGTCCAAGTTAAACACAAACCCCAAAGGACTTAAGAACCCCCATATTAAGGAAAACACAAGATAAAGAACATTCTCCAAATCTAAAGTTGGAGAGTCATTAGCTGCTTGATGAGAAAATGACAAGGATCATCTTTCTAACACAGTGACAGTGACATTCTCCAGTTTTTATCAGAATACGTCTGAAGAACATCTACCCTTCTCTTGCCGTAAGATCACTTGCTCAACAAATGGAAAGTCATCCCTAGTTTGATACATGAACTGAGCTAATAACAGCTAACTTGAGTAGATGCCCACTGTGTGCCAGGCACTGAGCTAAGCACTTTACATTGTTTCATTTAACCTTCACAACAATCCTATGAAGTAGGTACTATGTTTTACCCCCAGTTTACACATAAGAGACTGAGGGGCTCACAGGTGGTAAATTATCTGCCCAAGATCATACAGCTAGCTAGCCATCCTCTGAGTAAAGATTCAAACCAAGTTCTGACTTGAAAGCTCATGCTCTGAATCACTCTCTCTCTATTATGCTGTTCTAGTTTTATGATATAGTTTATGGAAGATGAAACACAATGCCTTCCCTACAGAACTTTTCAACAGCACAGAATTTAAAAGTGGAGACAGAAGTGAAAGAAAAGGACTGAAATCCATTCAGATCTCAACTCTTATTCCTTTTTTGTTCCCCCTATCAAGGCCATGAACAGAAAGACTTTACTGAGGGGAATGAAGAACATCTGGCTGAGAGATGAATCCAGATGGGCTGGACAGTAGAGAAAAGAACTGGGAATGACAGTAGCATTTTAGTCTCAAAAACAGAGGAAAGAGCACTCTGTTTTAAATAATTTGGGAAAGCACTCTGTGCCAATCCCTCCCAATCAAAAGCACTTTGCAAAGCACGAAACTCGTTAACTGGCAGTTTCTTCTCAGGCAAAGTGGAGAGGAAAAGGTCAACTAAGTGAAGAAAATACTTAACTGTTCTGAGGTTGGAATAACCTTTGAGGAATGTGGCCAGGGTGGTCATCCATGACCAGCAGGAAGGCCAAGGAAGCAAAACAAAGCAATGACACACCTGGCCAAACTGCTACATGTTAGTTTGACAGACATTCTTCTGTTTTACATGTAACACACGAGGTGAAATGAATCATTCACTATGGGAAATCAAGTTTCATAAAGTGGGTGTAATGCTTTTACTTTAACATTAAAATGAAGAAAGTAGATTTTCATGTTTATAATGTTTCTAATGCCAAACTCTTGAGTTTGTTTGGCATTTCTGCCTGAAGCCAAAATTCATAGGTAAATTATTGTGTAATACTGATGGCATAAAATGTTATTGCACGAGGTAAGCTAGTTAGCATTTATGTAAAATTCGAATACACATAATCTGAACTGTTATATTTTTATCTTGAAGAATATTCACTTATGGGAAACTTGCAAATACATTCCACTCTCCTAACAACACTCTCCCTTTCCTGATAAGCTTTCTCTGCTTATTTACTTGCTTAATTTCAGATTCAAGGTACTAGGGCAGCTCTGTCAATCCCATTAGGTGGAAAGGAATTCGTGTCCCCACTCAGTGTGACCACATCCCACAGAAAGCTAAGTTCATAATAAAAAGTTTCAAATATCAGACCAGAGGCCAAAGGACTACAGAGCTATCAATACTAGTGCCTACTGAAAAAGTTTGGCTAAATCCAAAAAACAGGAAGGACAAAATCACTGTGCCTTGATGGATGAAACATGGCTACAAAAGTCAAAAGCACACTTCAGGTAGTGAGAAAATTTCGATTCTGTAATCCTAAAGAAATTTAGATTACAACGGGAGAAAATCCAAACCCAAATACTGTATGCACTATTCTCTGTAATTAAACAATCCCCAACCCCATCTCCAACATACAGGCCATATGTTCAAGTGACAGTGTTGGAATGGCAATGGATACCTGGGACCCTCTCTGCACCCAGGACATAAACTCCCAGATACATGCCTATGAATGCAGGCAGCGGGATATTTTCTCTATCAGCAGACAAGCAGAGGCTGGGGTACATTAGTAAACCGGTTATTGGCAAAGTGGATAAGAGCTTAAGGCAGTTCTTATTCATTAACTACAACCACCAGACCATTTTAGTTCCAGCTAATCTTCCTCTTAAACTCTGTTGCACAATGCCCAGCACAACTACCTTCAGATGCAGTTATTTTCCCCCCTTTCCTACTTTTCTACAATCTAAGAAGAAAAAAAAAAAAGGTCTGTCTGTTCAAGGCTGAGGGACAAATTCCACCAGGACTAATCTTCCCGGTCCTTTCCCTACAGATGATAAATTGGAGGGGGGAAAAACCCCAGAATATTCATTTTGAATGTTCATTTACTGATAAGATCTTGTATCTATCCCATTTTTGCCTCAAACATGTACACCTTAGAAATGTCCAGATAGAAACACAATCTAGGATCAATAATTTTATCACTGGCCATACAATTCAACCTTCTAATTTCTATAGATGGGGGCACATCTGAGTTGACATTTGTGGTTTCTGGCTGTCCAGCAATAGAGCTCTCCTTTCTAATTTCACCCTAGTCTCCTTTTGGGAATGTGCCTGGTCATGGTGACCCTCCAACTCTGGAACTGCAAGGGGCCTTGCAGGAAGCTGGCATGTGGTTTAGGCTTCGCCAGTTGGAAACTCTCTCCTGAATCTCAGGCAAGTGACCCAAGTGAGTAGGGAGAATGGGGGATGGTCACATTCACAGTGGGGAGAGTAGCAAGGTATAGCACAGTCGACTCCTGCTCCTGGGCTTTCCTTGAATGCCCTTTGCTCCTGCCTGTTCTCTAAGTTTGGTCTTCTAGTCTCCCATCCATTAGGTAAGCTCTGACATCCTTCTAAGAAATATTTTGCTTAAGATAGTTAAAATTCAGGGCTTCCCTGGTGGCGCAGTGGTTGAGAGTCCGCCTGCCGATGCAGGGGACACGGGTTCGTGCCCCGGTCTGGGAGGATCCCACATGCCGCGGAGCGGCTGTGCCCGTGAGCCGTGGCCGCTGAGCCTGCGCGTCCGGAGCCTGTTACTCCGCAACGGGAGAGGCCACAACAGTGAGAGGCCCGCGTACCGCAAAAAAAAAAAAAAAAAAAAAGATAGTTAAAATTCATTTCTGAGTTTGCAACAAACAATCTGGTACATCAACTGAAGTTCAGAGATGTGAATGACTTGCCCCAAGTCACACAGCTAGAAAGCAGTGGAGCACAGACTAAGGCCCATGTCATCTGAAACCCAGGGCGGCACTTTAACCCTTTATCTTAAGTTAGCAGTTACCATAACAGGACATATTTGCTGACTTAATAATCTGAAGCAACCAGAAGTTAAAAACACATCTGGTCAGTTCATCTAAAGAGAACAAAGGCAGGATTTCATGGCAAAGCCTGGTGTGATATTTCTTCTACTTTTCATGGTATCCTGAAAACAAAGTTCAGGTCTGGATAGGGAAATATTTAGACATACTCCCATGAGGCAAATACTTTCATGCTGTTTCTTAAAGTTCCTTCTTTTTTCTTTTTCCTTTAGTATGTTTGTTGGATATTAAACATTGCTTTAAAAAAATATCAAAAACTAGATGCCAAAAACAAGAAGTAAGAAAGACCATGAGGCCTAGGCATGAGGGCAAGAAAGCCTACATGGGAAAAGAAGTGGATGCCTGACCAGCCCTTGGTTCCTCTGCAGTCTTCTCTCAGACCAAAGGTGCTTCTTTCTAGATGCTGTCTGGTCATATACACACTTGACCTCCTGTCAGGGATTAAAAGTGTTTAGATTTTGGTTTGGAGTTTTGAAGTACTACCAAATAATGAAAGGTTAGAGCTGGAGGGCCCTCAGAGAGGGTCTAGGTCATGGCTCCAACTGGTAGTAGGCGGGCCTAATTCAGCACATTTTGTGAGACCAGCACAGATGTAAAATCATTTTAATTTCTGAATACCTTTGAGAAGAGCAGCCACTCTCTCCAGCTCCTCCAGGCGGCCACCACCCCTGGAATTACACTGAGCAGTCTGGCCCCCAAACACTTCTGAGTTTGAGCTAAGATTCAGAGACCAGAATTTCTCATGACAACTACTGCCACCTTCTAATCTCTGTCCCTTTGCAGCCACTCTACCAAGTCTCAGCCTCATCTCCAACAGCCATCTGCCAATATTCCACCTACCCCTCCTCAGAGAAATAAAAACAAATACTCCCCCCTCTCCCCCACCCACCACCACCACCACCAAAAAAAAAAAAAAAAAAAAAAACCCTAGGTGCCTATGAAAGGAGTTGGTTTCAGGCACTTCCTAACACAATGGACCCTAGTCCGCCTGATGACTGACAGTGCCGGGGAGTTTTGTTTTCAAGAAGGTCCTCCTCCAAGGAGTGGAGAAACCACCTCAGCTCAGAGGAGCCCATTTCCTTTACAGGCTGAATTAATAAAGCTTCTCAGTCCTGTGGCCCAAAACTCTAGACTTAAATACTTTTCTTTCAAAAAGGTAAAGCCTAAAAGCTGTCTGAACCAAAGACTAAATGACCTAAACAGTTCTTTCTCAGTATTTAAAATGCTGGATGTACTGATCACCAAGAGACATGACCAACATTACTTAGCACCAAATTTTAAATAGTTGGTGGGATTAAACAAAAAACAAAAGGAGATTAACTAAGAAAAACTGTTCAGCATTTGAAATATTATTTCATTTGCATGATTCAACAAATGCCTTTCCAGGTATTTTAAACACACCTGCAGAAGGAATGTAAGTTGGGCTTTTAAGCACTTGGCCAAAACATCAACCCCTGCTTTCAGACCATTTCTCTTTCACCTTTATGCAAAGCCTCTTGTGAGGCTCAGGGCACCTTCTAGTCTTTGTTGCTGTCACCTTCTGACATCCTTGTCACTAGCTTTAATTTACTCCTTATTTTGCTCAATCTTCTCTCTTTTAACCCTGATTCCTACTACAATCTTAACAGATTCCATTGTTCATAGAGATGAACATCCAACAGCTTGTCCCCAAATTTCTTGTCCCCTTGATCTTCAAACACCTTCACCTGGACTCCATTTAGACTTCTAATTCCCAGAGTCCCTTTCGAAGGCATCAGAGTTTGATGGACTTGATTTCAGAAGCCAAACTCCCACTTTCTGACTACAACCCCCTCTCTTGTGACCTTCATGTGTTCACTCTCTCTTCAACCTGGTTGAGACTCCCACCCCTTGATTTCTCAATTTTTTCCCAAGCCATCTACCTCTTTTTGGCTTTTCTTCCTTCCCTAACCAACCTAGTCCCATGTCCTATTTCCTAACTGGTTTCCCTGCAATCTGTTCTCTTTGTTTCTGAATTCACTTCATAATACTTACTACAGCTTAAAATTATAGTATTTTTTGATGACTTATTTATAATTTTCTGTATGAGCAGCAAGCTCCTTGAGCGGGAACAACTGCCTTGTTTAATGTTATCTCTCTAACGTCTAGCATAGTACCTGACACTAAGTGCACGTGCAATAAATATATATTGAATAAATGAAAGGCAGCCCAATGTTTAAGGAGATTATGAAACCATGCCTCTGGATGCCGGCGCACATCCATGGTCTCAGTGACAGAAATGTCAGAGATGACAGCAACAACGCTGAGTTGACTCAGCTGGGCAGTTAATCCCTCCAGGCACAGCCCCCCCACCATTTCCATCCCTACCTGCTCCAAACCCTCCTCGCTCTCAAGTCCCATCACAACTCCTGTTTCCTTCAACTCTCCACTTAAGCTGGTCTTCTACACCATCAAGAAATGGAGGCTAGCTGGTGTGCTTTTTCCCAATTATTGATACTTTCCCTCACCTGCGGACTTATCGCCTTTCTCCAATCTGAGAGAATGATGCATCCAACTATCAAAAGTCAACCCTCTCACCTGTGTCCTTGACCCCATTCCCTTGTATCCTAGTTTACCAATTAGTCACCCCTCTCTCTAGTGACCGCTTCTCCTCAGCCCAGAAACATGCTCAACTCTGTTCTTTCACATCCTTAAAACAAAACCCTTACTTGATCTTGTGTCCCCTTCTAAGTTCTCTTCTTTATTACAGCAAGTCTATACTTGCTGTCTCCATTTTCTTCCCTTGTCAGTCGTTTTTTTTCTGCTGCCATCTTGCTTCTGTCCCACCTCTGAAACTCCTCCCCATCCTAAGTCTGCCAGTGATTACCCAAGTGATAGATCAGAAGGACAAAGATCCTTGTCTTAGCTTGACACCAATTTCTGTTTTTCATTTAGCACCTGGAGCCTTGATGGGCACTAGCAAATCCCTTTCTCCTTTTTGAGACTCTCTCCTCTTAGCGTCTAAGACACTGAACCAACTTGGTACTTCTCTAAGCACCCCAGCTCGAGATCCTCTGCCAGATACCCTACCCTACCCTGCTCACTGCTCTTACACCAGACAGATTGTCTGACCTTCACAGGGCTCTGAAACTCATTTACAACTAATTGTACTTAAAAATCAGAATTTCCAGCTTCTCTTGAAAGATGAGAAAATCTGAACACACATGTCCACATTCATGCCTAGCAAAAACTGGCCAGAGCTGCACAGTGGCTGCCCCTTTAGATATCACATGATGGTAAGTGCTATGGAGAAAAACAGCAGAGTAACAGTGAGTGCTGCTGTATGTATTTGTGTTATAAGGTATGCCCAGGGAAAGTCTCTCTGATGACGTTTGAGCAGAGATGTGTAGGAAGTAAGGGAGGTGGCTGTGTGGCTGTTTGGGGAAACAACATTAAAAGTAGAGGGAGCAGCAAATGCAAAGTCTCTGAAGTGTACTTGGCTGGTATGGGAAATAGCAAGGAGGTCAACAGCACTGAAGTGTAGTGAGCCAAAGACGTGTGGTAGAAGATGAAATCAAAGAGATAGGAAAGGGCAAGTGGCACAGGTCTCAGTGTCTCCACTTCATTTCTAATTTGGCTTCCAAGGCACTGTAGTTGAGATTTTCTTTGGTTAGTCAAATCCAATGGGCATTTTTCAGTCCTAATCTTTCTTGACCATTTGATATCGTTGATGACCTTGTAATATTCTTTCTTTGTATTCCTCCTATGTTTCTATTCCTTCACATTTTCATTTGCGGGCTCCTATTCTTTTGCCAACCTCTTAAATATGTTGTCTTCTATCATTTCCTTGTCATTCCTCTTCTTGCTCTATATATACTCTTTTGGATGCCCTCATCCACTTTCATGGCCACCCTGTCCTATAAAGGATAAAGGATGACTCCTGACTAGTTAGCTACTGATAGATAACAAATTACCCTAAAACTTGGAAGCCTAAAGCAACAAAATCATGTATTATCTCATACAGTTTCTGTGGGTTAAGAGTCCAGGAGCAGGCCAGCTGGTGGTTCTGGCTCAGGGTCTCTTATGAGAATGAAGTAATCTAAAGCCTAGACCGGGGCTGGGAAGATCTGCTTCGCTTCCAAGATTGCTCCCTTACATGGCTATTGATAGGAGGCCTCAGCTCTCTGCCATGCAATGGTCTGCTTGACTAACCTTATGACATGGCAGCTGTCTTTCCCCTGAGTAAGTGATCCCAAGGAGAACAAGGCAGAAGTGTGGTATTTCATGTCTTAACCTTGGAAGTGACACACCATAATTTCTGCAATATCCTATTAGTTACATAGGTCAGCTCTATTTAATGCAGGAGGGAACTACACAGGGATGTAAATAGTGGGAGGCAAGAATCATTGGGAACGATCATTGAGGCCTGACTGTCTCGCCTCCCAAATTGGTTCTCTAGCTCAGATTTATCACCAAAGCCCCAGACCTGTACAGTAAGCTGTCTACTGAATAGCTATTGTTTGTTGATAATAATGGCAACAACTCTGCCATTAACTTCACAAACTTTTTTTGTGAAAACCTGGAATTGGGTACAATGGCATGTCCATCAAAATGTTCTCTCCGGGAGTTGTGTGACGGTGGTGGAAGTGGTTAGGTGCTGGCTCTGAGCACTATGAAGTAAACTTAAAGATGCTGTAACTATCATTTACTGAGTACCCGCCCTGTGTCAGGCACGGTGCCTGGTGCTTTACAATCACCCTCTCGCAACAACTCCATGAACAGAAGTTATTCTTCCCATTTCACAGATGAAGAAACAAAGGTTTTGAGGGTAACTTCCCTAAGCTTACCAATTACACAATCAGCATGACAAAGCAAGGATCAAACTTTGGCCTATTTCCAAGTTATGCTGTTTTGTTTTGTACTTTGAAACTCCACTCCATGGCTTTAGTAGTCTTGAGTTCTTTGCCTGTTTTGTACAATGCAGTCTCACTGTAGCCCACCTAGTAGGGTACCGAGAGGGTTCTAAGAAAGAATTCTCAAATTATCAGAAAACCAAGGTTTTATGTTTTGGTTTTGGTTTTAAATTGAGTTAGTTCAGTACTACCTTACCGCAGCCTTACAAGTAATTCTCAAAATTCACTGGCCACAAAAATTTAACCCAGTCTGTAGAACATCAGTCTATCATTTTTCCTTGCCTAACCAATTCTTCTATAGCTGTTCTCTACCTTACTAGGCTAAGAAAATGAAATAATTTGCCAACAGGCACTCTTAAGTCTCTCAAAGATACTAATTCTCAAACTATCAAACCAAGGGGAAGAGAGAAAGGCATGGCAAAGTATGTTGACTCTTTTTTAAATCTACTCGCTGGTTTTCTTTACTATCCACTGCACTGTCTGACTTTTTAAAAGTCCGTGGGCAAAATCCTTATATTTGTAACTGTCTTAATGCACATTACAGATCCTTTCAGCCCCATACTGATGCACAGTGAAATCTAGGAAGAACACTGTTGCCAGTGCTTAGGTTCTGACACTTAAAAAAACAGTTAACTTTTGTAAAATAGTAATACTAGTGATGATGACGACGATGACTAACGAGCAGGAGGAGGAAGAGGATGAGAAGGAAGAGAAAAAAACAAATAGCAAAAGGCAAAGTTCAAAGGACAATTTAAGGAGCTGTCAGAGAAAAGGGAAAAGAGAGAAGCAAATGGCAGGCAGCCTCTGGCCTTAATCAGCTGACATTTTTTAATTGACCTGATGTTCCTTGTTTCCTACTGTCTTACAGAATCATCACAGAATTGTACCACCAATACAGGTGAAAAAGTTACTCCACTTTTCCTTGCAAATTTAATTTATTGAGCTTTCCTGACGCCTGATTTAATGTTTAATAGTTAATTTTTCAAATTTACTAAATGCACATTTTTAGATAAACTCATGCAGAAGCAATGACCCACAGCACTTTCTTCCCTATTTTCCAGATAGTATTCATAAGAAATCAGAGGGCTAGGGACAAAGAGATCACACAGTAGTATTTTGCAATACTCTAGTGTGCAATATGAAGCAATGAGAATTCCAAACATTTTAGTTAGGATTTGGAAAAACAGGAAAATATTAAAATCAAAATGATTCAAGAGTAAATTAAAATTTTCCTGTGTGTTTAAATGTGGTGGAGGGAAAAATGGTAAATCATCACATATTTGCTCCAGTGTAGGAACAATCTTACAACTTACACCTAAATGTTTTTAGGTACTGGTTGAGCTAGGTCCTAAAACTGCTCCAAGTGGCAACTCAGGACAAAGGAAAACATAAGGAACAAAAGGAAATTATTTTTAACTGCCAAAGGCAGATTTTTTGCACAATAATTGGAAGGAAAGTTGCAACCCTGAGGAGGATCTTTTAACCTTCTCACATGGCCATAGACAGATAGCAAGGCTGTATGTAAGTGTTGCAGACTTCCTTAGTCATCAGGGGCCCCTACACACCACAGAGGTCTACCCTTTAAATACCTAAGCACAGGGGACCACAGGAAGTCTAAAAGGAAGGTGGCTGAAGGTATTCTTAAAAGTGCATATTTTTTTCTTTTTGGACGGCTGTATGAATTGAAATGTTTATTTATATTTATGATAAATACTGATATATGGACTAATCTGTTTCTTCTATTTACTTAGCTTTTACTTTTCTTGTATATTTCCTTTCATCTATCAGGGTAAAGAATATATATTTCTATTTTTACATGCTTATCAACATTTTAATAAATATATTTCATGCAGCAAATCAATATTTCTAGTTTGTAGATATGTTTCTTCCTAAATGAGGCTTCCCTGGGGTGGGCACAGCAATGTGCCTTGAAAGTCAATATAATTTAAAACACCAGTTTTTAAACGTTAAGAAAATTAAAAATCCTGCACATATATGTGTCTTACTTTTAAAAATAAAGGTTGGATCTCAGCCATACTCTAAACACTAGAATACTTGGATCTAGGAAAGGAAAATAAGAGAAAGAGGACTCACTGACAAAATGCTGATAAGCTGCAATGCCCTTTCAGTAACTCAAGACCAAAAACCAAAAGATGATGCCAGGATCAGGGGAAAAAAAAAGGGAAGTGGCTGAATGACAAAGTATCTGAAATTCGGCTTAAGAAAAAGGACGTAACCAGGCAAAACGCTATGCATGTACAGAATAGGAAGGTAATATGGCAGGAGTGGAGATGGCTATTAGTAAGGATGGAGGCATTGTGGGTGATTTTTTTCTTTTTGTAAATTTCTTTTTAATGATGGTTATACTGTGTTTTCAATTTTAAAAAAGAACCCAAAAAAGGCGGGGGGGTGGAGGGGAGCAGTACAGGAAAACACACCGTGGGAACAGAGTCATGCACACAGATGTTTTGCGTAAGCTGCATTTTCAGAGACATCTGCCTTTGTACAAGACTTGAGAAAGTAAAGCTGTCCTCAACAAGTTCTCTGAAGTGATGGGTGGGGCCTGAGAGAAAGTGAGCTGTGAAGAAACCAACAATTAGTACCCTTAGGGCTCAGAAACCCACAGTTTCTTAGATTAAGTTCCTCATTTATGAGCCACCTCTCTGCCCAAAATGCTTTGCCATCAGCAATGTCTGCTACTCAAACAAGGAGGACTCAAGTTGCCCATATGTCTCCACTCAAGTGACTGAGGTTCTTTGTCAGCAGCACCACTCAGTTCTTTGCAGAGAGAGGCTATCTCTCTGTGGTAGAAGAGATAGGGCACAACCTACTGTATAAAAATCTGAGTGGGAAGCAAGCTTCCCTACTCCTCCCTTCTTGCTTCAATTCCAAATAAAAATGTTTATCATGTACAGAAAAACTCGTGTAAAAGCAAAGATAATACACTTGTTCTGCCACCTTGCTTTGCTGTATGTTAAACTTTACTTCTGTTTAATGAGATGAATATTCCTAGGTCTGTATTGTTTGTTTTTTTGTGTGTGAGGCACTGAAAGGAGAGTCCGTTGACACTGCTTTATATAGTGCCCGCTCTAACACCATGTACGGAGTATTTAATAAATGTGATCTGAAAATGACAACAGAAACAATGCTGAAGACTCAAGCACATTTCGAAGGATAATAAAGTATGAAAGTCACTCACTGTAAAACCTCTTCTCTGGTGTGTGTACATAGGGTGTGTGAGCCCTGAGGTCTGCAACACACATCACAGGGAAAGCCTGCTTTACTTGTTCTTCTTTGCAGCCTTCAATCATGCCTGATGCCAAGTGGGGAACTTCTATTCACAGAAGAACTTTCAACTTACTTGCAAAGTTCTTAACAAAGTTTTATCTGTTATCCTTTCTTGAACTTCCCTTTTCTGAGAAGTTGGGTGTGCTGTGTGGGTTACTGTCTTACATCTGCCTTCTGAGTGAGTTTACTACAAAAGATTTTAGAAACTTCTTGTTCAACCATAGTAGCCTCTTCTAGGTTCTATATGAGCTTCCCTTACTGCTAACATGACAATGGAACTGATAATCTGTATTTATATACATTTGTTTGGATAAAGCTACCCAAACTGCTAATATAATCTTTTTTTTAAAGTATTTATTTATTTATTTATTTTGGCTGTGCCGGGTCTTAGTTGTAGCATGTAGGCTTCTTAGTTGCAGCATGCGGACTCTTAGTTGCGGCATGCGGACTCTTAGTTGCGCCATGCGGACTCTCAGTTGCGGCATGCATGCAGGATCTAGTTCCCCGACCAGGGATGGAACCTGGGTCCCCTGCATTTGGGAGTGTGGAGTCTTAACTCACTGGACCACCAGGGAAGTCTCTATAATCTTGCTATATGGTGAAAGAGTTAAGAGGGAGGCTCAAAGTAAACAAGGGGAGAGGTAAGTAAGTCATAGATCTGAGTGGTCTTATATTACTGGCCAAAGAATTTGGACTTTACCCTGAGATCCATAGTTTGCATTTCTAGAAAGATTCCTCTAACTACAGTATGGAGAATGGATTGGAAGGGGTTGAGACTTAGAAATAGGGAGACAGATGTTACTTTAGTGTTTCAGGCAAGAAGTAGAGAAGGGTAGTCTGATCTGAGCTAATGAGAATGAAGAGAAGATGGATATCTTGGGGATATTCATCTAGTTTACTTTCTGGTACCGATGGAAAATTTACTCTGTAAAGAAATTCAAATTCTAAGAAAAACTCTGAGAGAGAAAGCTTTGATATGTGTCAATTCCTTGCAATCAAAGAATGTCTTTTTCTTTGCACCTCCTGACTCTTCAGACAGATCTTTTCCTTTGAACAAATCCCAAAGCTTTACAGACTCTCACGCAAGAGGGTCAAAAAAGAAGTCTTATTGACATGGACATTAACTTTCATACCACCTGCTTCTGTCCAAACTTTTCTCAAAATAGGTTTTTCTCACTACCTCAACTTTCTCTGAAGTTTTACTTTACTAATCCTCAGATTTGGAGGTCAAATTTGCCTTAACCTATCTGCCAGCTGACAGCCAATCATCCTGCATAAGCCAGGGAAACTTACAGGCAATTCTTCCTCAGGTCACTTTGTTATCACACATGTCTAAATCATTTCCTGCCAGGCACCAAACTTCCAGCATCAAGGAAGAACAGCTGAAGAGAATACTTTTACACAAAGGACTTCCCTCCTTCCTAATCCCCTACTCAACGGATATGACAGTATACAGATGACACAGGCAGGGCTCAACTTAAATGGAAGATAGTGCAGCTAAGCTGTGAAACCACCACTTTAAACCAATCATAAAGAAAGCAAGGTTAATTGTCTGCACATAATAACAAGCAAAAAATGAATCAGAAACCTGAAGCCAACTTCAACCAAAAGAAGGCAACTGAATTTTACAAATTCATCTGTATTACATTAGAATAGGACATCAGTGAAAAACTGCTGAGCTGGTAATGCTAAATCTCTTTGCCTCTCAGCTAAATTAAGTTACCCATTATTAAAGATTATCTATGAGAAGACAGTTCTCATAGATAATTAATTTCCCCACCTCTAAAATCTGTAGTTGTGTAAAACGTAGCTCTGGAGAACTTAGAAAGAATTTATATTAAACATTAACCACAGGCTATCCAGAGGAAAGGACTGGAATACATCTGGGGAATATACTTAAATCACAGTAAAGTTGCCATGTTATAAAAGCCAACTAACCTTGCTTCTTATTTCTCTTCTGTTAAGTGGGATCACAACACTAAATAAGATGTTAGAGTGAAAGATGATTAAAAATGTGATGAGGTGGCTGTACCAAACCTTTCTTCGTTGTCTCGGGGAAGACAGTAGGGGCACACCTGGCCAGGACTCAGCTGACCAGGGTTTTCTAATCTCACTTTACATATGGTTTGGTGCCTTTGAGTCAGTTTTAGCACTTTAGGCAGACTCTCTATTTACAAAGAGAAGGTTAGTATCTCACCTGCTGCAGGGAAACATGTAAAGGGAGAGAGGAAAAAGCATGAAACTGAGAGTCAGGTGACCTAGAGTTCTTGCTCTGTCACCAATGAATTGTATAATATGACATGAGAAAATCGGATCTCAATTTCCTCATTCAACATTATAAACTCTTAAGTTTGTGATTTTAGGAGATTACCACTAGGAACCTTAAAATCATTCCATTAGTTCAAGATGAGATCACCATATTCCTATAGTATTAAACAGTCAAAAATACCAACTAGGTTTTTCACAGCAGAAGAGGTAACTCTCAAAGAATGCCTCTAAAAGGTTATGTCACAATGGGCTGGATGCCTCTGCAAATGTGATGTTAAATCCTAGAGGTTTCTGCTCAGTAACCAAATGGTTAATCTGTCCACTGGATTCCTGATTCCACTGGAAAATTTTTCTGCAAATGGAATCCCATCCCTCCCCCACTCCAGTGTTGATCAATTAAAAAAGAAAAGGATGAAATGGCTGCTTGAGTCGTTTTACACTCATAAAAGAGGGTACAAGTTGCCTGCCTGAGCTAAAAGGTGGTGTACTGGAGTCACCCGAATTGGCCATATTACTGATTCACTTGGCCCTCTAGAAAGCCATTCTACCTCTGAGTTTCTCCATCTGTAAAACAGGATTAGTTCTATCTATCCTGTCTCACATGCTTAGGGATAAAATATCCTTTCTTCTTAGTTGACAAAAGTTTGTGCAAGCTTTCTAAAAAGTATCAAGTACCAGAATTATATAAATACAAGTTATTATCCTAAAGTACATGAAGCTTAGGCTTTACCTTTTAAATTCTGAATAAATGTTAACTTTTGGTTAATGAAAGAAAAAGAAACCACCCCCAGGCATGTTTTTTAAAAAAAAAAAATTTTATTTATTTGTTTGTTTATTTTATTTTTGACTGCGTTGGGTCTTCGTTGCTGCGTGTGGGCTTGCTCTGGTTGCGGTGAGTGGGGGCTACTCTTTGTTGCGGTGTGCGGGCTTCTCACTGCGGTGGCTTCTCTTGTTGTGCAGCACCGGCTCTAGGCTCCTGGGCTTCAGCAGTTGCAGCACGCAGGCTCAGTAGTTGTGGCTCCCGGGCTCTAGAGCGCAGGCTCGGTAGGTGTGGCACACGGGCTTAGTTGCTCCGTGGCATGTGGGATCTTCCCGGACCAGGGCTCGAACCCGTGTCCCCTGCATTGGCAGGCGGATTCTTAACCACTGTGCCACCAAGAAGTCCCATGGGCATGTTTTCACATGGAATGAACTCTTGGCTTCTTTCTGAAGTGATTTACTTTAGCTTTTAAAACAATTTTTTGGTTTAGCGCATAAAACCTTTTAACCCAAGGAGCAGCTGGAAAAAAGCATCTCTACATATAAGCAGAACTAAAATAGTGTCCCTATTTCTTTAAATATAATTGTAACACTAGTAATGAAGACCAGCTAAGGTCATTCTACTGTCTTTTTCCACATTAGCCAAGTCCACACCTTGCTATATTTAGACAAGGTATGCATACCCCACTAAAGATAGGAGACTCAGTCCTAGGTTTAGGGTCAGAACAGTGGGGTTATTACCTCAGCTGAGGGGGAAAGACACTAAGAAAGAAAACCTATATTGATGCATTCCTTGGCAACCAATAGAACAACCAATGCTCAATTTTATCTCACTGTGAACAGATGTATAATCTCTAGTATGCATAGAACAATCTCTACCATACATAACTCCAGCACAGTCATGACTAAAGCAAAGCAGTGAATATCATTTAGATAACTCGCTCGCCAGGATTGCTCACCATGCCTTAGCCAAAGAGCTGTCTAGGTCAACAGGGTAAAATATTCAGCAGTTTGATCTCTTGGGAACTGGAACAAATAGGTTTTCAACTCGGGAATCCCCACTATGTCAAAAACACCAGGGTCTGACTGGTAGAGTCCTCTAGCAGTGCCCAGCTGACAGCCTCTTGGATCCATCGTCCGGCAAAGGAAGAACCAAATGGGGACAAAACTGACTTACGTATTTTTTTAAAAAAGCTTATGGAACATGGATTTTATAATAGAGACTGTGTTGAACTGAGTCAGGGACATGGTAATGCAGGTAATGGAAGAATCTGCTTAGGTGGATATATTCTGTAAGGGGCCCCTAAACCTGGGGTCAAAAGAAAAAGTCTGGGCTTCGCTGGTGGCGCAGTGGTTGCGAGTCCGCCTGCCGATGCAGGGGACACGGGTTCGTGCCCCGGTCCAGGAAGATCCCACATGCCGCGGAGCGGCTGGGCCCGTGAGCCACGGCCGCTGAGCCTGTGCTCTGCAACGGAAGAGGCCACAACACTGAGAGGCCCGCGTACCGCAAAAAAAAAAAAAAAAAAAAAAAAAAAAAGAAAAAAGAAGAGGAAAAAATTTTAAAAAAAAAAAA
>NW_020172446.1:4625342-4637685 GCF_003031525.2 Neophocaena asiaeorientalis asiaeorientalis
AAAAAAAAAAAAAAAAAAAAAAAAGGAAAAAGTCTGAGGAAAATATCTTAAAGAAAAACACAATTGCCCTCAAAAGAAAGCTAAGAAAACCCCCAATAACAATCAGATGTTTCTGGTACCTCCTCAACTGTGAGGTGAAAAAAATTAAATACATTTAAAGAATTCAGTAAACATGCTTCTGAAACATAAGTATAACAAATAGAAATCTGTTTATCTTCATTCAAAGGAAACTGCACATTGCAATTATGAACATTTCCACTGCAGGAAAGATAAGCAGATGTTGGATGTTTTCCCAAAGTTTTTTCAGTGTCACTGAAGAGGCATGTTTTTTCAGATTAATGGTTAATGCTAAAAAGGCAACATTTTGAATGTTGTTTTTTCTCTTCCTATATATTTTAACATTTCTACAGTGACATATTTAACGAACAGTCAGCAAAGAGAAAACAACTACACATATAGCTTATACAGTATACTTGTATATTCATTTTCCAATATTTACTTCTAAACTAAGCAACACAGAAAAATATTTTAAATAGTGTAAATTCTGAAAAAAACTCCATTCTGTTTCCTCTGCAATTAAAATCCTACTTAATGAAAAATAACTACATCTAAATATTCTCAATTGACACTGAAAGACTGAATCCTCTTGTAGGCCAAAATTCTAATATGTAAATAAATAAGCTTTTTTAAAGGATGTTTAATTTCTAAGAGAGATAAACTGGTCTGAGTTTTCTCACGGCCTTATATGCAAAACACAGATTTTTTTTTTGCCAAATATGCACTGGATTAGGCCTAAATAAATGAATTACGTGAGATGGCAAGAAAGCAAAAATGGCACATAAAACTTAATTGCTCGCACTTCTAAAAATCTGTAACTATACACTGTAGGCTGCAGAAACTGGTCTTAAACAGCAAAGAATGGTTTAATGGGTTGGAGAATACCTTGACTCAGTGCACAACACATTAAATAGCACACTCATTCCACTAAATATCTAAGCCCAGGGCAGTCGTCCCCAAACTTCTCAACAAGCTCTTTATAATTTAATAAGAATCTGGCTTAAATGCATTTAGAAATTCTCCTAATTCTTCTCACGACTTTTACTTTAAAGTAACAACTTTAAGTTATTTCTGCCTTCCTGGATATAGTTCAAAGCACCAGAAATACTTTACCCCAATACTGCTTCTCTTTTCACTCACCACACAGGTTGTGACTATTTGCTGAGGAACAACGAACATTCAGGCTTTACAGTAATATTCCAAATCTTCTTTAGCAAAGCAAATACCATTCTTGGAATATCTACTCCAAGATTATTAAAGAGAGAGAACTCAAAAGGCTGCATAATCCTTCTCAATAGAGAGAAAATGGTAGTTCAAAATCTTTCATTGTGGGGAAATCATGAGTGATTGTTTAAAAATGGATAAATGAATCTCACTGGGAAGGCCAAACAGCTTAAAAACACCTTACTTAATTTCTAAGTCAAATGCCTAAAATAGTCTATTCCAGGTTCTTAATTTGGGGTGAGGGGAAGGGCATTATGGGCATTACATTCCTTTGAGAATTTGATGAAAATGATGGCTTTTTCCTGCAGAAAAATAAATGTACTAATAATATATACACCCACCTTTGCATATCATTTCATTGTATTCATGAATTTAGCTTAAAACTCTGGATTAAAGGAATCTTGTAGTTGCCCTCAGGAGACTATGAGCAACTGGGAATTAACAGTCCTCAGACCCCCTCCCCCCAACCTCATCTTTTAGCAGACAACAACTCAGCTTTAACAAGAGGAAAACACTGAATGATTGGTGCTTGGATTTAACTTTGAAACCAGAGGAACAGATAAGGCCTGGGGCTTTCTAAGGGTCTTCTATTAATACTCTGGACTCTTGCCATTCTAAAGCACGCACAAGGCAAGTCCTATGAAAAGGCCCTCTTACCTGCCCCATAACGCTGCCTCCTCTCCTCATTTCTGGAAATCCCTCTACAATAAACTTGCTTATATCACAAAGATTCCCAAGCATTAGGTGAAAGTTCACTTACTGAAGCCCTGTAGTACAAGATATAACAGAATTTCAGTACAATAAAGGATTTTGGACAAGATTTTGAAATTCATTAAAGTCAAATCTGACCAGCAAATGAAGTTTTACATTTCCTAAACCTGCTGGATACTCCAGAATTTTTTAATAGCTACCCAGAGCATGCCATTTCATGTAGCATGCCATTACTGTACTTATATTCTAACAGTGTGAAAAATCCAAGATCACCAATATATTAAACACTGCTTTATGTGGTAGTGATTTAGCATGAAGGAAATGACTAGATTTAGAGCTTTTTTGAGCTTATAATTTTATAACCCATGCTACATGGGAGAGGAGATTTAAATGCAAGGTATAAGTGTTATTGTAGGCTAATGTTTATGTAAGTTAACAATCCTTATCTATTCTTTAAAAAAATTAATTATTTTTGTCTGCATTGGGTCTTTGTTGCTGCGCGGGGGGCTGAGCGGGGGCTACTCTTCGTTGCGGGGCGCGGGCTTCTCATTGCGGTAGCTTCTCTTGTTGCAGAGCACGGGCTCCAGGCTCGCAGGATTCAGTAGATGTGGCTTGCGGGCTCTAGAGCGCAGGCTCAGTACTTGTGGCGCATGGGCTTAGTTGCTCCGCGGCACGTGGGATCTTCCCCGACCAGGGCTCAAACTCGTGCCCCCTGAGTCAGCAGACGGATTCTTAACCACTGCGCCACCAGGGAAGCCCCAACAATCCTTATCTACTGCTATTATGTCTATAAATGCAGTGGCCTCATATTGTTTAGATTATTTGTCACACCTAAAAGTTGATTTATACATTTATACCACATGTCCATACTTCAGTTTGTGGCTCAAAAAATTTATCAGTTTCCTGACCATTTTCTCTAAAATAGCACTCCTTCTCCCAGGTTACTTTCCATCTTTTTTGTCCTGCTTTATTTTTTCTTTATAGCCATATCATCAGCTGATTATTTACAATAGTTTATTTACATTCTGGAATGTAAGTTCTAAGAGCTTAGAGTTGGTCTTTTTGGATCATTCCCAGTGCCTAGAACATTGTAGGTGATCAATACATGAATGAACAAGTTATTTACTAAGTGGAGATACAAAATTAATTGGAGGCAAATATAGCATAGTGAAAAAGCATGAGATATAAAGAGGACTTGGATTTTAGTCACCGCTCCTACATTTATTAATTATATAACCTGAATAAGTCATTTAATCTCTTTGAACGTCAATCTCTTTCCTTTAAAATGATGCTAAAGTATTACTACAAAGGGTTATTTGCAAGGGTTATAGGAAATAACAGAAGTAAAAACTTGTTGCAAATATTAATGATTCTATCCCAGCAGTTATTCTTGGAAAATTGGCAGAAAATTCTGCAAAACAGATCAATCTTAAGAAAGCAAGTTATTCTGTCACCTAATCTTTGGTCTTGCAGAACTGTAGAGGCAGAATGAAGTAGTGAGAAAGCACAGCATTACAAGGGATGGACTTGAACCTCACTTACCAGCTGGCTGACCTTGAGAAAATCTCTTAACCTCTCTGAGGCTTACTTTTCTTATGTATAAAATGTGGGGGGAAATGCTACCTCAAAAGTGTAACTGTTTGAACTAAATGATACGTTAATTGTGAAAGCACTTTTTAAACTTTGACACAGAATATGTATTTTTAGTTAAATCAATTAATTACCTTTCCTTAAAGAAAATCCTAACCTTGTTTGTTCCACCAGCCAAATGGAAGGAAATATTATTCCAGAACGTGTTCACATGAACTATGGGCAGAAATATACATACTCCCAATTCTTGCTGCAAGTTCTCCAACTCTGGTGACAGGATGGAACAGAACATGAAAAGACAGAAAAGGAAGATACAGAATGGAAAGAGAAAACAGAGGTTCAAATAGACACAAATAAGTAGCAAAGAACAAGCAGCAAGTGGAATAAGTAGCAAAGTTCTGATCAACACTGAGTATATCTGATTTCTTTTTTTAAGTTTTTGATGTGGACCATTTTTAAAGTCTTTATTGAATATGTTACAATATTGCTTCTGTTTTATGCTGTTTTTTTTTTGGCCAAGAGGCATGTGGGATCTTAGCTCCCAGACCAGGGATCGAACCCGCACCCCCTGGATTGGAAGGGGAAGTCTTAGCCACTGGACCGCCAGGGAAGTCCCGAATCTATATTTAACTTCATATCCCAAGGTCAGGGCCCACTTCATGGACGTGCGATCTGTGCAGCTGCACAAGGTTGGTGCTTGAAAGGGGCTTGCACTTATTCAATGCTATGCTGTTGCTGTCTTGAAATTCTTAATGCTTTTCAAACAGGGGGCTCCACATTTTCATTACGTACTGGGCCCTGCAAATTATATAGCTAGTCCTGCTCGCAGTCTTTCCACTAGACTAGAGGACAGGATAATAGCTTACAATCTTAATGACTGCATACAAGGACCACTACTAACTTAAAGGACAATCACTAACAAGTAGACTTTTAATCAGGTTGGTGATCACATATTTGTAGTACCTAAATTCTGAAGTTAACAAAATACTTAGTAAAAGCCAATTTAATTAAAAAGCAGTAGACCAAATCAGAAATGCAAATATTATTTGCCTTTCCCATTTTTGTGGTCCATCACGTCCTAATAACAGGCCAAACGGTGACGTCAGCAAACGAAGTACCTGAATCTAACCTAACTGACGTTTCATTCTGAAACCCAACAAAAGACCAGTGATTGTGGATTTTCTTCAGTTTTTGATTTAATATCTGCTACCTTACAGTACGCAGAGTGACAGTGCCACAGAAATCATCTATGAAGTGAAAGCCCTAACACAATTCAGTTCAATTAAAGCACACTCTTTAAATAATGTTTTGTTTCTTTCCTGCTCCTGTGGACTGAGAGACAGCTTTTCTTTGACTGAAGCTGAAAGGCTGAAGCTGATGAACTGAACATTTCCCGAGCGGCGAATTCAATTTTTGATGCCTGCAGGCCAAAAAGATACTTTTCCCCCTTAAAGCCAGACTCACCCCACATTGGTCCATTTTGACCTTTGGACTTCTTATCAGTCACCTTCAGTCTCCGACAGGAGTTGGACTGGCCAACCCACAGAGGTCCACTCTCCAGAGAACAAAGGCTTGCTATGTAAAAGAGATGAGCTGTGGGCAAAGATACCATCTGTAGAGAAGGTGCTGAACTCATCCTCTGTGTTCCAGCAGCATGTCCAGGACTGCTGCCACTACAAAAAAGTGAAACTTCACCCCAAAACTTTCCCCGCCTGTGATTTAAACACACACCTTCATTAAGGAAGGAGCTCGGTTTCAGACAGAGGCAGGCAACCAATACTACTGAATCTAGCATGCAAACGTGGCCTGCATTCTAACATTCCTTTCTCCTTCCCATCTTTTTTCTTTAAGTCTGCCAGTAGCCCCTCTGAGTACTATTTAGATCTGCAGGGACATTCAAAGACTCTTTAAGAAATACGAACACTCTTGGGCTTCCCTGGTGGTGCAATGGTTAAGAGTCCGCCTGCCGATGCAGGGCACACGGGTTTGAGCCCTGGTCTAGAAAGATCTCACGTGCCGTGGAGTAACTAAGCCTGTGAACCACAACTACTGAGCCTGAACACCACAACTGCTGAAGCCCGTGCGACACAACAAGAGCCTGTGCTGCACAACAAGACAAGCCACCGCAATGAGAAGCCCGCGCACGGCAACCAAGAGTAGCCCCTGCTCGTCACGGCTAGAGAAAGCCCGCGAGCAGCAACAAAGACCCAGCGCAGCCAAAAATAAAATAAATAAATAAATTTATTTTAAAAAAAGAGAAATACATACACTCTTCTCCTTTCTCCTATATTCAACATTCAAATAGCCTCAAAGATGAAAACTTGTTTTTCAAGATTTTAAACGGCTTGTTCCCTAGAAAGCTCACCTCCTCAACTTTGAGAAATATACCCACTGCTTCCTATAAACAAGATGAGGAAATTCTAGCTTTTTAAGTATAGTTACAAGCATTAACAAACTAATGTATATGGTCATCGTTTAAAATTTCAGTATCCTTAATAAGATAGAACTTTGGGAAATCCCAATGATGCTTAACACTTCCTAAACAGAAAACAATGAAATGTTCAAGGTTAATTTGCTGCAGGACCCTAGGTAAGTGTCAGTTATCTATTGGCTCAGAAATCTCTAAGTCAAAAATGGTGGAAAAAAAAAATGGTGATGATTTTAGAATAAAATAAAAACATGGGGAGCAAACCTAAATTCACAAACACTACAGATATATTCAACACCATCTTGGGATAATTAGTTTCTTTATCTTATCAATGCACTATTATTTCATCTTTCCATAAGGTCTACTCAAATAGCTTACAAATTTTCCATCAGTGCTTGGGTATGAAAGCAATCCCTGATAGGAAAGACAAATAAGGATCAACTTTTCTGGGTCTCCAACTGGTTCAGATGAATTGAAGGATAAAATTGTATCTACCTTGATTTTATTTTTTATTATTTTATCAGCACTATGAAAATGAATTACTAAAATTCATTTTAGTAATGAGTGTAGACTGGTACATTTCTGGTGAGCAAACCGGCAATCTATATCAAAAACTCTAGAAATATGTATACCCTTTGGTCTAGCAACCCCAGAAATGAGTTTTAGGGTATTTCCTTCAGGGACATGTGTAAAGATTTAGGCACAAGGATATTCATTCAGTGAGGCTTTGTTTATAATTGCAAAAAACTGAACACAATCAAAATGTGCACCAACAGGGCAGAGAGAATTCAGTTCTATGGAAAACAAACAACTCTCAAAAAGGATATGAAAGAAACTCATTTGAGGACAATGACAGGATGTTCCCAATATGCTAAGTAAAAAAAGAAAAACAGAGTACAAAGCAAACGATAGAGGACAATCCCATTTTTAAAAATAAATAAATAAATAAATAAAAGTATACACATACATAGAAATGCCTGGATGGTATTAACAGTAAACATATTTGGGAGATAAGAATAAGGATAATGCTTTTGGGGGAGAGGAGGAATGCCTCAGTGTTTTCTGTTTTTTCTATAATAAACATGCATTATCTGCAATATTAAAAAATAACCAATATTTTTGCTTTGTTGACTTTAAGTACCAGTAAGACCAGTTCCATTAAAAAAAAAAAATCACTCACCCAGGACACGTTCACTTTTAAGCTGAGTGGGTGGTAAAGAATGAGATATTATCAACTTTACTGCGTATAAGGTAGACAGGCTTTTTAAAGCAAAAGAGATTCTCTATTTGAAAAATTTCCTGAAATGGATTTGTAAGACTGCCGTAAAGAGGAGCACTGATATTCAAAATTTATTGGTTGATTTTGATTTTAGTTGAGGAAGAGACTAGATGTTATCATTTCTTTAAAAAGCATAATAAACATTCTTACGACACTATCATTTTCTGACAAACAGGGCATATGGCCTTGCTGAGAACTTCTCCAAGTGTGTAAAATGGCAAGAAAGAATTCTAGCAGTGTGAGCATAGCGGCGGACTACCAAGATAACTGAGACTGACCACAGGCGAGACACAAAAGTGAACAGGCCCCAACTCATGAATAGCCAGGACTAAGGTAGGTTCTCAACGGATATACTCAAGTATATTTCCAAGGAGGTAAGTAATAAAGTATGATTAAAACAACAATGGCTTTCAATCTCTAAGTTAGAGAGATGATAACTAGCCAGTCTACAATCTTCAGTTTTTCTTTAACTCTGAAAAAAAATTACACTGGGTTTAAATTCATTTCGTTAGAATCACTAAATGGAAATAAATACAGTCTGAGTTTGGCAATTCTTTCAGTGCAGGAAAGTATAATAAGACACAATCTGCTAAATTTTTAGTAGCTGCAGTAACTCTTCTTTGAATCAATATTGTTAAACTATCATTTGGGCATTTATATAGTCCTTGGTCTTTATTGATATATAATTATAGGCTTACTTACATACGTGTAAAAGATCCCCCTGTCCACTAGGATGGTTTCCATGTGTATTTAAACTAAGGAGCTGCACATTGCTTATACAACTCTAAATAAGATGAGCCATTAACTGACAACCAGGCCATTAAACTGGTAGCCAAGCCATTAAGAACAAAATCAGCACACCCTTCCCCTTATAGGCTCACTCCACTGGAAATATTACAAGCCCTCTGTGCCATGGGAACCACCTTGCCTACCACATGGTGCTGATGTAACAATATCTAGAGCTATGCACCTGGAGAAAGCAGGGAATGAGGTTTTGCTTTGGAATTCTTGAATGTTTCTTTCTTTCCTCCCTCCTTCCTTTCTTTCTTTTAACCATAAAGCCACTAGCAGATAGTTTAATGATTTCTGTTCTTATGCTGCCTATGGGGATTTCACACTGCGCTACCAACCACTGGTACTAATTCAACAACAGCCTTGTAAAATTGGCAGCCTTCCTAAATAAGCTATGTAAAGCCTGCAAATGCTGGTTACTGTGCTATGTAGTCAGTGGGTACTCGATAAAAATGTGATTAAAATTCTGCCCACATGATATATCTCAAATATGCTCATACCTATTTTCTAAAGAACATTATCAGTCTATACAAAAGCATTTCTGGATTCTCCTTCTTACCACAAATGATTAATAGCAGTCATTCACTGAAAACTATCTGTAATATGGCCCGACATCTGCAATATTAGTCTTCCTTTTCTCTCACCACTCAAGTACCCTTTACCTCTGCTTATACAGATCAAGACATTTAAGAGGGCCAGAAAAAAAGGTCAGCATTCCAGCTCAAATCCTACCATAAAGGCTCATTTACAATAACTTTTTGTCCTCTGAATACCTAAAGCACCAACTGCACCATTCATCTGCCACTTAGCATGTGCTAAATTGTGTTCTTATTTATCCTTTTATTGATCTGTCTTATATCTCTCAACAGACTGAGCATCCTGACTGCAAGAACCATGTCTTGTATTTCTTTGTATCTCCCATGACAATTATGCATATGATGGAATTTTTACCAGCAGGCTGGCATACCACTCTAACTCTTTCTCCTATACTTTGGCTCATGTCAAAAGGGCAAAAATATTAGCTACCATTTACTGAGTGCTTACTATTTGCAGTACTTTATAAATATTACATTTAATTAACTTAAATGAACTACATTAATATTAATAGACACTATAAGTTCCATTTTATTGATAAGGAAACCAAGGCTCATGGTGGTTTTATGATATGTTGAACATACTGAAGGTCAAACAGCTTACAGGTGGTGAAACTGATTGGAACTCAGGTCTGTTTCATTCCAAACACCAGACTATTACTATCAGCCACAAGAACAGATGACAAGTAAGATAATGAATACATGACCCAAGACACCTTTGAAGAATCTCTAAATAGTGTATTTAATGAATGGGATACTTTAAGAATTGAATGTGGGATTTTAATGAGGAGGAATAAGCATCACAGGTATGGGGTTGATAGAATGATCTATACCAAATCTGGTCAAAGGGACGTCCAAAAAGTTGAGCTTCACACATCGTCTAAATCTACTTCATTCCCCTCCTAGGAAGAGAAATTTACACTGAGAATTCACATTCTCCCATAGACGTCCCAACTTCTCAAACTAAGTTTCCCCCCCAAAATAAAGACGATAAAATAAAAGGAAGTTAACATTTTTGGGTGTTCATGAGAATTGGGTATATTTTAGGAGAAACACAGTAATTTAAAGGTACCTGGGACAGAGGAGAGTCCCAAAGAAATGACATCTCTCTTAAGAGCTCTCTGTTATAAGTGATACTTATTTAAAATCAGTGAAGAAAAATCATAAATACTCTCATTCAGTTTATTCCTTATGAAGATCAACTGGCTTTTATCACACAAAATTCAAAGAACAACAGAGATGAGATGCACAGATAAGATGCTAAGCTCATAAACCTGATCAGCCTTTTGTGGAGGTACTGAAGCCTTCTTGGGTTGTAAACAGGCCTGCCTATCTGTGGCATGAAGTTTTAAGAATACAGACACCACAGAAGACAAGGGATATGAAGTCCACAATTATAATTCTCAGGGCTTGAAATGTCCTGCTACGGATCATGAATATCCACATGAATCTTTGTCAATAAACATTAAATACAAATGACAAAAGTAACATAATCGTTAACTGAAAATTTTATTGTTCTTTCTTATTAACTATCCACAGTCCCCTGAAATGAGGCAGCTATTATTCCCCCCAAAACATAAGCAACAATTTGAACCATTTCGCTCATCATCAAAAAAAATAATAATAATCAAATAATTCTATGTCTTCTACATCTGGAAAACTGAACTTACAATTTAAAAAAACCCCACTCTAGTACAGGCTAACACTGAAGTTTCTCTTTATTTGAGAAGAATACAAGCCTCTGGATTCTGTGGCTTTAACAGACACATAACTAATGCCAAATCCCTCAGGTTACTAAAAGAAGGGTCACACCCCTCTAAAAACAGATTAATGCAAAAAACAAGAGTTGCCCAATTTGCACAACCTGCAAAAAGGAAGTGAGCCCAAATGTGCCCTTTGGTGTGCAGTACTAACAGTCTATTTATAAATCATCTGCCACATCCTTTCCAAATCACAGGAACACCTAAAAAGGCCTTGATGTTTTTAGCACATTTCTTCAAGTTAAATCTAATGATGTTAGTGGAAGCAACATCCTGTGTAATTCTAACAATGCAAAGCTAACTCTAACTCTATCTGAAAGTAGTTAAGATACTGATTATTATTTTTTTGCTTTCACCCTAGAAATTCAGAAACATTATGTGATAGCATCTACACCACTGTTCTTTAGTCCCAAGGCAATTTTACATAAGGTAATTAAGAAGATTCACATTTACTGGAGAAACCCAAGAAGAGAGGGAGCAAGAGGATCTGTAGTTTAGCCCCTCCATTACTCCAAGGTTCAACAGCTCTTGGAGCCAGAGAATGACAGCATCCTTAATTATTTGGCTTTGGGCAATGGTTTCTCAGTGTAAGTCTAAAGAAATTGCCCAATTTCAGGAGTGATTACAGGTGAGCACACAATCTGAAGAACAGTAATTTAGAAAAAAAAATTCACTCAGATTTATCAAAGAAATCTTGCCTTGAGTGCATCACAACCTCACCATTCCTGTTCATCTTCATTATGCAGAGTTACTCTTCAGTTAACTGGTTTCCAGTAAGGCCAAATTTGAGAGCTTTTTTCCTCTCTGTTCCAAGCCAATGACTGCTCTACTGACTTCAAAGCAGCACAAGTGCGGATAAAGCCACACAAAGTTATCACTGCTAATGAAAACACAAATGCACCTTTTACTCTGACAATTAACTTCTCATAACACCTAGATTAATTCACTTGATGTAAACTTATTTGAGCACCTTTTAAATAATATTCTACCTTTTAAGGGTATATTGCCTATTCAAGGATCAGAAACAAGCACAAAAACAGTACTGATTTAAAATCAAACAGACATCTCATGCCTTTTAAAAATATTATTATTAGTCTCTTTACCCACCAACGAGGGGAAAAAAAGCTCTTAAATCATAAATGAATGCCTGGCTTCAATCACTGAATTATCAATTATTATAATTATGTTTATCCATTTCTGCAGAGGACAAATGTAGATTTTAAAAGTATCATGGACGATAAACACACTTATACAATAGAACAAGGAAATTTAAGAATTTGAAAGGCAAAACAATTCCACAAAATTATAACATTTGGAGTAGGACTTCTTGGTTCTAGGCTTTTAAAGTACAGAATTTCTGCTAAAGAACTGTTTTAGAGCTAGAAAAAGATGGAAGACTACACCTAAATCATTCAACAAATCATACGTAAGCTGGACAAAGAGAGCACCAAAGATTCAACAAATATTTGAATGAAAAAATCTTAAAATATTAGTAAACCAATTCCAGCAATATGTTAACAAATAATGCAAAAAGCGTGAAAGGACAATTCAACTTTTGCAACTCAACGTGTCACTGCATTCCCAGGAAAGGGGGGGAAATATTATCCTTCCAACAGATGTCCAAAAAACACGTAATAAAATTCAATAACTATATCTAATTTAAAAATACTTGAGGGCTTCCCTGGTGGCGCAGTGGTTGAGAGTCCGCCTGCCAATACAGGGGACACGGGTTCATGCCCCGGTCTGGGAAGATCCCACATGCCGCGGAGCAGCTAGGCCTGTGAGCCATGGCCACTGAGCCTGCGCGTCCGGAGCCTGCACTCCGCAGTGGGAAAGGCCACAACAGTGAGAGGCCCGCATACCAAAAAAAAAAAAAAAAATTAAAATTAGAAATAAAAGGAAAAATCCT
>NW_020172446.1:4637721-4735948 GCF_003031525.2 Neophocaena asiaeorientalis asiaeorientalis
CAAAAAAAAAAAAAAAAATTGAAATTAGGAATAGTAGGAAATATCCTTAACTTGGAAAGTGATCTATGCTGGAACCTACAGCACACAATACATCTATTTAGAAAACATAAAAAGCACCCCTTTTACAATGGAAAACAAGATAAGACCACTAGCATGGCTCCTCTTTAACACTACACTAAAGAGCCTAAGGCAAAGCAATGACGAGTTACACTTAGAGAAAACCCATTTACAGATGATATAATCATCCACCCAGAGAAGTCAAGAAAATCAACTAAAATATCTATTAGATATTAGGACTAAGAGTTTAGCAAGGTGGTCTGATACAAAAGCAAATACTATAAAAACCAGTTTTACCACACACCTACAGGGACTAATTAGAAAACATCATGGGAAAGAAGAGCTCATTCACAAGAGCAACAAAAGCTTTATAAAACACCCATGAATATACCTAATAAGAAATGTGTAACTACTGTATGAGGAAAAGTGTAAAATTTAAATGAAGGACATTTTAAAAACAGTGGATAAACAGACACACACACCACATTCCTCATCGGGAAGGCTCATTTTATAAAGCTGTTAATTCTTCCTAAACCTAGTTCAGTACAATTTAAATCAAAATCCCAATAGGATTTTTAAAAGTAGAAATTGACAATCTGTTTCTGAGACTTACCTGGAAAATAAGCAAGAGTAGCTAAGATATTAAAAAAACACATCCACTGAGGTAGGCCTTGTGATACAAGATATCAAAATGTCCACTAAATCTACATTAAGTAAAAATGTGGTATTGGTGTATGAAAGAAAACATGTCAATAGGACTTAATATATAATACGAATAGCATTTCAAATCAGTGAAGTGAGAATGAGCTAAATAAGTGGTATTGGAATAAATGACTGTCCATTTGGAAAAAAGGTAAAGTTAAAGCTCGACCTCACACAATAAATACAGGCATACCTTGTTTTGTTGTGCTTCTCTTTATTGCGCTTCGCAGATACTGCATTTTTTTTTTTTTTAAACAAATTTAAGGTTTGTGGCAACCCTGAGTAGAGCAAGTCTACTGGTGCCATTTTTTCAACAGCATTTGCTCACTTCATGTCTCTGTGTCACCTTTTGGTATTTCTCGCAATATTTCAAACCCTCCACCACCAAAAAGATCAAGACTTGCTGAAGGCTCAGATGAGGGTTAGCATTTAGCAATAAAGCATTTTAAAATTAAGGTAAGCAGATTGTTTTTTTTTAGACATAATGCTACTGCACGCTTTACAGACTACAGTGTAAACATAACTTTTATATGCATGGGGAAAGCAAAAAATTCGTGTAACTCATTTTATTGTAACATTCACTTCATTGTGGTAGTCTGGAACTGAACCCGCATTATCTCCAAGGTATGCCTGTGAAGATAAATTACAGTTTTAAAGAGTGAAATATTTTTAAAGTGTAGGCATACTAGAAAAATACAAAAGAGTATTTATAATCCTGGGAGTGGGTGGGAAGGGTAAAAGCCAGATGCAAAACTGAAATCATAAGAGAAAATACTGACAGATTTTACTACATAAAAATTAAAAACTTTTGGGACTTCCCTGGTGGCGCAGTGGTTAAGAATCCACCTGCCAATGCAGGGGACACAGGTTCAAACCCTGGTCCAGGAAGATCCCACATGTCACGGAGCAACTAAGCCCGTGTGCCACAACTACTGAGCCTGCGCTCTAGAGCCCACGAGCCACAACTACTGAAGCCCTCATGCCTAGAGCCTGTGCTCCACAATAAGAGAAGCCACCGCAATGGGAAGCCTGTGTACCGCAACAAAGAGTAGGCCCCCGCTCACCACAACTAGAGAAAGCCCGTGCGCAGCAACAAAGATCCAACGCAGCCAAAAAATTAAAAAAAGAAAAAAAATTAAAAACTTTATACAAGATGCAAAATTAAAAGACAAGCAATAGGCTGGGCAAAGTATTTTTAAAACATATTCAGAATATACAGAGTACTACATGAAAAAAACTACCAATAGAAAAATGGTTAAAGTACAAACATGTAAATTATAGAAGAAAAATGAGCAAGACCAATAAAAATACAAAAGGATCCTAAAGTTCTTCAATAGTAAGGGAAGTGCAAACAGAGGAGTGTTTAAGAGCAGGGGTCCTGGAGTGAGACCGTCTGTGTTTGCATCCTGGCTGTATTACCTTAGACAAATTACTTAAAATCTCTGTGCCTCTCGTGTGTAACTGAGGATACACCTAAGTCAAAGTTGTTAAGAACAGAGAATGAGGTAATATGCATAGTACTCAAAACAATGCCGGGCACACAGTAAGAGCTCAGTAAAACATTAACTGCTATCTAATATCACTAATATTACCAGGGTTGGTGAAGATACCTATGTAAGTATATAAGTAAGATATACTCTTACTTATAGCTTGTAAGAGCAAATTGGCAAAGCAAACTGCAAAGCATTTTGGCAGCATGTATCGACATTTTAACAGGTACATACCATCAGACCCAGAAATTCCACTGCTAGAATTTTATCTAAAGAAATGTTCCCACATATATACAAAGCATCAGGACTTTGAGTGCAGCATCGTTAAGAGCTCTAGATTTGGAGACAGGAAATGCTGCTTCTAGTTTCAGTTCTACCAATAGCAAATCATGTAATCCCTGTGGCAATCACTTCATCATTTTGATTTTTTAGTTTATTTACTCTAAAAAATGTGGATAATGACTTGCCCAATCTGCTTCACAGGAATACTTTAAGGCAGTGGTTTCCAAAGTGTGGTCCCTGGATCAGCATCATCAGCATCCTCTAGGAACTTGTTAGAAATTTAAATTCTCTAGTCTCACCCCAGACCTACAGAATCAGAAACTCTGGTTGTGTAGGCAGCAGTCTGTGTTTCAATAAGCCATCTAGGTGATCCTGATGCAAGCTTAAGTTCAGAGATGAGCACATGTGAAATCACTTGCATAACTACACAGCAGAACTGAAAAGAGCATTCGTACTATCACTAATAAACACAAAAAATAAAGCTGCTTCTACCTTTCAATTTCATGAAAAGGTACATTTTGGATAATCATCTCAATATGCTCCTCTGTTGCTGAGCTTGACTTCAGAAAGCACTGATGTGAAGCTAGGAAGTCAAACTCATATACATAACCAAGTAAATAAATACAAGTATTTTGGGTCAAGGATAAAAAGCTCAAGGTAACCTCATTAACAAATCAAGCAATGTCTCAAGCTTCCAAGTTCCAAGACTTTTTTTTTTTTTTTTAAGTTCCAAGACTTTTGATCAGCGGTTTTCATAATGGGAACACTGCTTTAATGATAGCCTTTGCCAGCATTTTATCTACTAATTCTTGATCCTTCCCTGAACTTTTCAGGACACAAAAATAGTCACCTATTTGTCGATAAGCTATTTGTTTGGCATATAACAATAACATTAGAAAAGCCTTGGCCCCTTGCTTAGCAACTTCACTTCTCAGAGATTGAAGGCTGGCTCTCTAAAAATAACATAGGTTTGAAAAAAATAACATAGGCTCCCATATTTTTCAGAACTTCAGATTTTTGTTTTATTTAAAAGCATATGTAGATTCTTAAAGGGTATGGAACTTTTCATGATCATTTGAGCAGTCTGATCCAAGACTCTTGAAGTTTGATCAGATGATGCTCGGGGTTGCTCACATATATTTTTCTAGTAGGATTAACACTTATGACTAACTCTTCTTTGTTTCTGGAGTTAATTCAATCCTTAATGTTCTTCTCTGAATACATAAGAAATAACACTATATTTGGTGAGTTTTACACAATGGTAAGGGGAGACGTTAATCTAATAATGATGATATAATTCCCAATAACATACAGTAATACCCAAGCTATTCTCTAATTTCACCTATATGTATATACACACAGTTAAAAGTCAAGAAATTCGAAAGAGCCTGTGAAATCACCAAAATAGGTATCCAAAGGCCCTACTCTAAAGGTCATTAACTTTCTCCATAGGGAAGCCCCTAAGATCTCACTGTGGTCTTTTTACTCTGACACAATTCTCATGGGATTCGTTACACGGTTTACTTGGTTTCTAAACCCAGAGCAAATCTGAGGCAGCAAACAAGAAAAGGAAAAAAAGCTCTTATGAGTGGGTCCTCAGCAATGACAAGAGAACCACTGGCCTAAGAGTACTCAGGTGTCATGGTACCCCTTGCCCCAAGCATACAGTTAAAATTCAGTCTTCACTTAAGGACCTTAAATCTTAATCTTTTAGTTGCTCCCATTCATCACTGCTATTTACATATCTGGCACCACAGGGAAATGCTCACACCAGTTAAGTTTTTACTGTATCAGGCCTTAGAAACAATATTTCCCTTTAGGAAGGAGATTTTTAAAAACTATTTATTTGTTTGTTTGTTTATTTGGCTGTGCCAGGTGTTAGTTGCGGCATGCGGGATCTTTTAGTTGGGGCATGCAGGATCTAGCTCTCTGACCAGGGATGGAACCCGGGCCCCCTCCATTGGGAACGTGGAGTCTCAACCACTGGACCACCAGTGAAGTCCCAGGAAGGAGATTCTTAACCTTTTATATCACATGACTTTGAGAATATGATTTTTAAAAATATATTTACCCAACATTTTCATATGATCTCAAGGAGTTCATTAAGTTTCTGAGGCCAATTCATGGCTTCAATAACCATAGACCCAAAATTAAGAACTTCTGCATTAGGTGCCAAAAATGTGTGTAAGTTAACAAAATTTAACACTTATGACAGTAACTATTGTTACTGCTGTGCGTGGGCTTTGCTGCTGTGCGCGGGCTTTCTCTAGTTGTGGCGAGTGGGGGCTACTCTTCGCTGGGGTGCGCAGGCTTCTCACTGCGGTGGCTTCTCTTGTCGCGGAGCACGGGCTCTAGGGGCAAGGGCTTCAGTAGTTGTGACTCGCGGGCTCTAGGGCGCAGGCTCAGTGGTTGTGGCTCGCGGGCTTAGTTGCTCCGCGGCATGTGGGACCTTCCCAGACCAGGGCTTGAACCCGTGTCCCCTGCATTGGCAGGTGGATTCTTAACCACTGGTGCCACTAGGGAAGCCCCTAAGGATTTTTAAATGATGATGAACTGGGCAACACTATAAATGTAAAATAAAAATGATGGCTAAAGCAATACCAATAAATACACTTTAGAAGAAGAGAATATTAGCAAAACTCTCTTAAAAAAAAAAAAAGTGGTAAAAGAGAGACAAAAAGGAAAAGAGAAATATTCTGCAAATTCTTTAAAAGAGTGTCTACCTTAACAGCAAAACTCTTCGTGTAGCAAATGTTTTCACTACTAAGTTGAAGATGTCAGCACATAAAGATAACTCCTAAGACGTAAGTCTCAAAAGTGGCCTTGCAACTACGAAGACAGAAGATCATTTTTCTAGTGGTTAAGAGCACTGGCCTAGGAAACATCTGGATTCTAAGGACATTTTTGTCATTTACGAGCTATATGGTCTTGAGTAATTACTTAACTTCTCTAAGCCTTAGCTACATTATCTGTAAACAGAATAAAGCAGTTCATAGGGTGGCTGTGATGATTAAATGAGATAATAATACACATTAAACTTAGCACAGTGGCAAGTCATCAATAAATGGCAGCTAATAGTTTTTGTTTAATTTCAATTACATTTTCCTGGGCAGGGGTTTATAGTTTGTAAATTGTTACCACACAGATAATCTTTTACGATCCTCTGGGGTAGGAACCACCATATCCTCATTTTACAGTTTAAGAAACTGAACTCAAATGACTTACCCAAAGTCACTAATTAGTAGGAAAAGAAATCTGTACTTGCTTGACCACACTAGGAAGCAAGATTCAAAACTCCTTTTCCCCACAAAGCTTAGAAGCTCTGCCTTTTAAGTTTTGTTTAACCTTTTTTTAAACTGTAGTTAAATATATATAAAATTTGCCATTTTAACCATTTTTAAGTGTACAGTTCAGTGCCAATAAATTCATTCACATTGTTGTGCAACCATCAGCACCATCCATCCCCATAACTTTTTCTTCTTCCTCAAATGAAATTCTGTACCTATTAAACACAAACATCTCATTCCCCTCCTCCAACCCCTAGCAACCAGACTACTCTAAGGTCCCTCACATAAGTGGAATCATACAGTATTTGTACTTTGTCACTGGCTTATTTCAGTTAGTACGATGTCTTCAAAGTTCATCCATGTTGTAGCATATATCAGAATTTCCTTCCTTTTTAAGGCTGAATAATATTCATTCTGTTTATCCATGTATCCATTAATGGACATGTGGGTTGCTTCCACTACCTTTTTAAAAGTATTGTGAACACTTATTTTGAGATTGGTTATCCACTTTCAGATTAGTCACTCCAATTGTCTTTTTTTTTTTAAAGGGAAAATACAAGTAAACAGTTGATTTAATTCTGTAGAGTTTATAATACAAAACAGTAAAACCACGATACTGCGGGGGGATATTGTTTTTTCGGTGCGCCACCATGAATCAACACAAAGGAAAAAAGTTGAAATGCAAATTTGATTTGGTAAGAGAGCAAAACAGTTAGTTAAAATAATAAATTAGCTTTAAGATTATCTATAATTCACTTTACATGCTATTCTTGGGATCTTTACTAAGGGATAATGGAAAGTTTCTATTGTTGGACATGAAACTAAAAAGTTCCTTAGGGTTGACCTGGGAGGGAAAGAGAAGTTGCTCAAGTGCCAGGAGTCTGGGAAAACCTCAGTAGGTGACTCTCCTTGAACCTACTCCGAATGAGTGCTAATACACTACAAAGATCAAACTGCTGCTATCTAAAAGTAACCCTAAATCACTCAACTAGTTTAAGGATGCAACTTGAATAGATGGGAGTTCCTCTACTTCGCCCTTTTTAACTGTGAGATGAGAGTTCCTCTGCTTCGCCCTGTGAGATGAGATTAACCACAAGCTTGAGCACACAGTTCTCAGAAATAACTAAACCACAATGGAAGGGAGAAACAACTCTAGAGACTTTGAAAACAGTTAAGATTTAAAGATGCAAATGAATCTTGCACTTTGGCGACTGAAGGTGTGCATACAGGCTTGGGTTGGTAGCACGTACTACTACAGGCGGAGACAAAAAGAAAAAGAGCCAAACTACTAAAATCCAGTTTTATGAAATAATTTCAGACTACAACCAGCGGGTGTTAAGAATGAACTGCCTTTCTTTGTGTGCACGGCTTGTAACAGAAACCTATGGTCACAAGCAAACTTATTTGAAACAAGAAAACAGAACAACAAACACGGGAGCTTGAGCACCAGCAGGACCCGCAAGGGAGTGCGAGCTTTTCCGGCCGGCGGTTCAGAGCTACTGACCGCCCTTCAGCCCAAGTCTCCCGAATGCCATACAGCTGTCACTCAGTCATCACAGACAATTTCCCTGGGGCGACCTCACTTTCAGATTCTCTCAAAGTTTACCAGAAATTCTCCCAAAGGATTTTCTGTCCGCCTCCCCACCCCCAGGACACTTTCTCCCTCCAAGAATTACCCTTCCTCTCCACCTTACTATGCCCCCAGACGCCCCAAGACCTGCAAGCAAGCAGGATGCGATTTCGCCCTTGCTTGCTCCCAATTGCCGGGGGAAAGCGGCTGCTGAAAAGCAAACTTTCCGAGCGTTCACAGAGGGTGGGAGGGCGCTCGGCGCACTCACAGCTGGTTGATGGCGTTCTGCGAGATGACCGCGTTGGCAGAGAAGTAGGGGATCATGTCGGGGCCACTGAGGCTCCAGGTGCAGGCGGGGGGCGCCTTCCTCTCCCGGGCCAACGTGCTCAGGGTCATGGGGCTGGCTCAAGGCGCACAGCTCCGCATCCCGGCCCCCGCCCGGCTCCGGCACGAGGCGCTCGCTTTGGGCTCCGCCGGACTGGAGGCGCGGGCAGCGCGGACTCCCGGCGGCAGAAGAGGGCCCGCCGGGTCGCGCGGAAGCAGCTGCCGTAGCCCTGGGGCTCGGCTGTGGAGTCCCAGCGTCCGGGAGCCTCCAGCAGCCCGCCCCAACTCGCGTCCGGGGCGGGGCGGGGCGGGGCTGAGCGCGCCGGCGGGGCGGGTCCTGAGACCCGAGAGGGTCGGGCCCCGCGGGCGCCCCGCCCCGGAGCTCTTAGCACCCGCCGGATCCGCTGCCGGCGTCGGAGCCTGGGGAACAGGGTCGGCCCCAAGCCACCTCGGCTTGGGTGAAGGAGTGAAGGGAGCCGGGGGGTGGGCCAGAAAGGCTCGCATTTCATTGGAATGTTTCAACAGAAAGGTCCTGCCTCATAATCTGCTTTATGCATGAACCTCAACCAAACCCCATTTTTCAAATGACCTTAAAACTTAAAGGCTGTACACTCGCAAATGCAATACATGTTTATCAACGGCTTCCTATGTGCTACGGACTAGGAAAATGCTGAGATAAACTGGATTTTTTTTTTTCAACAGTTGAAGCTATGATGGGGAAAAATGTCTATCTACACTGCCGATAACATCTGCTAATGCTTGTAAATAAATTTAGTAACCATCCTCCAAACCAAGGATTCCCAGCCTTAACTGCACATATGAATCCACCTTTGGAGATTTAAAAAAATCCCAATGCACGGTTGCACCCTAGACAAATCAAATCAGAATCTCTTAAAGTTGGGATCTAGAAGTTAGTATTTTTCAAAGCTCCCCTGGTAATCCCATTGCGCAGCCTGGTTGACAACTACTGTGCCAAATGATCTAGAGAGGAAGACGGGCTAGAGGTTATATCCTTACTGTACCGATGTGGAAACACTGAGGGTCTAGCCAGATGATCTTATTTGTAACTGACTTAGATAGGAACTCCCGTTTTATAACTCCTGATCTAGGGCTTTCCCCACCAAACCCTATTCCCTGATGCTTTATGATTTTCCTTAACAACTCGCTGAGCAGTGCCTTTCACCTGAACAGGGACCAGCTCTGTAAAAAGAGAATCTCTTTTCTCTCTCACCTACACACTCTGCTATGTGTAGTGGCTTACAAAAGGGACTGGCCCCCTTCAGGCACTCAGTAAAAGTTAGCTCCCTGGGCTTCCCTGGTGGTGCAGTGGTTAAGAATCTGCCTGCCAATGCAGGTGACATGGGTTCGACCCCTGGTCCGGAAAGATCTCACATGCTGCGGAGCAACTAAGTCTGTGCGCCCCAACTACTGAGCCTGCGCTCTAGAGCCTGTGAGCCACAACTACTGAGCCTACGTGCTACAACTACTGAAGCCCATGTGCCTAGAGCCTGTGCTCCACAAGAGAAGCCCCCGTAATGAGAAGCCTGCGCACCACAACGAAGAATAGGCCCCGCTCGCTGCAACTAGAGAAAACCCATGTGCAGCAACGAAGACCCAATGCAGCCAAAAATAAATAAATTAATAAATTAATTTTAAAAAAAGTTAGCTCTCTTGTCCTCACTGTCTCATCAGAACAAGTATTTTTGGGCATCAGTATTTTTAGCTTTTATGAATACTTGACTAAAATATACATCGATATAAGTTGCTTTAGGAATTCCAGAGCCAAAAATCAATAATTTAAAAAAAAACGACTCCACTATCATAAGAGATCATGAGAAAAAATTATAAGAGAAAGTAGAACTATAAAAGAGACTATAATTAGGAAGAACTCACTTTACTACTCAGCATATGCTGAATCAAGAAGAAATAAGTCTTTGTTTTATATAAAATTTCAGACTTCTTTTCCTATTGGGAAGTTTGGCAATTTTCAAAATACTAGTAATGAAATAATCTAAACTATAAATTCTATGTCTACAACCAGAATCCTTCTTTTGTTAGTTGATCCTTCCATAAAACAAAGTTGTTGCCAAGGCACTGAGGGACTGGAAATATTGCAAACTCATGCCAGAAACAGATATCTAAATTAAGAAGGAACTAGTTGGCAAGTGAAGAGTTAATGAATAAAAGGCCTGGACTTCGGAGTCCAGTGCATCATCATCTTCATCCATCTCTGGGAAGGAAAATTTTTGAAAGATTTATTCAGGCTATGTCAGCAGGCACCCAAATGGCAGTGTAAGAAAAAATCTGCTGATACACCCCAAAATAAATTGCTTTAAATATCTGGCAAACTTGCCAGTTTGAAACTTCTTCCAGGCTGTAGTTTATTACAGCCTCCTGCGGTGATTTAAAAAAAAAAACCAAAAAACAAAAAAACCGTAGCAGGCTGTTTGGAACAGCACTGTTAAGGTGAGTCCAGTTCCTTTCATGACACAGCAGTGATAGGATTTTATTGAAGTCAACACTTAAACGACGCCATTTAGGAAAAGATGATGTCATGGTAATCATTTGTATCTGCCGGAAAAAGAACTCAGCAGGAAATGTATCTTACTCAATGCAACACTTAATATCTCTGGCATTTAAAAACGCTAGAGATAAAGATTTCATAAATATGTATACTTGTCTTTTATAAATAGGTTCCTATAGTGACACCCCATAAGTGCATAGTCCTTTGTTTCTCCTCAAAAGATTTCTGTCAGTGCCCGTCCAACAAAAGGAGACTATTTTAACACCCCCATCGAGGCCTTTTCAAAAGCTTTTCAAAGTTAAATTCTCATTTTGAACTGTAATATAGAAAATTGGGAAAGTGCTAGAACATGCTTCTTGGTTTTTAAGGAAAAAAAAAAAATCACCTCTGCAGACTGAAGTACCTTTAAGGAAATAGCTCTTTCTACTACTGTTTCAAAAAGTTGAACAAATTCCGTTTCTTTTCACAATCTGCAGAGTGTCAAAATGTCAATCAATTTAGTTTCAGCTCAATTTAATCCTTTACTCTCCAGTGTCAGGAAACAAGGCTCTAGGGAGCAAGTTCTCTGTACCCAAGCATCTGGGAATTCAAAAATGATTCCAAATTAAATTGAGCAGCATGACATAAACTAAGCTAGTTTTCTACTCCACATGAAGTCAGAAGGGGCTTTCTCTAAAAAAAAAAAATCTGCCCAAAGGCCCTGAAGAAACATCACTGCATTTCTTTATACTGTTGCTTGAATTTAGTAGACTTGAAATGAATTTTGTCATGTCATTTGCTGACTATTTCAAGGGTCAGAAATATGAATATTCTAAAATGTTAATTTGGCTCTTGACAGCATTAGCTATGACCAAATTAAATTTTTTGTAGACTCATATATTAATAGCATTGAAAAATTTTAAAGTAATAGATGTCTCTGGTATCTATAAGATACTTCCATTACTATGTTTCCATGTGTCCCTCCATAAGGTATAAACACTGTAAAACTGTATAAAACCAGAGACTTGTATACTGACCTAACTGTACTCCAGGACAGGTCCAAAGGTGAAACGTGAAGGATGTGAACATGCTTTTGTTACTGTAACAAAATTTCAACGTGGGTGGATCACTTGAATTGACAATAGCTAATGAGCGAAAAGGTGACAACGTTATAGTACCAAAAACTGCAGGCTAGAAACCAGAGGACCTAAACTTAGTTCTAACACAGTCATTTAATAATCTAAGATTTTGGCCAAGTCACTTAACTTCATCTGTAAAATGGGATAATAAAACCCTAAGGAAATATCCCAAGTCTGTTTTTGGGAGAGTCGGGAACCTTAGGAAAGAAATTTCATCCAATCTGGAGATCCTGAAAAATGGATTTAATCCACTTAATGCAGTCATTTAGTTCAAAGCACTACAGCCCAACAGTTAAAAACTCTGGCTGGACTTCCCTGGAGGCACAGTGGTTAAGAATCCGCCTGCCAATGCAGGGGACACGGATTCGATCCCTGGTCCGGCAAGACCCCATATGTTGTGGAGCAACTAAGCCCATGCACCACAACTACTGAACCTACGCAGGCTCTAGAGCCCATGAGCCACAACTACTGAAGCCCATGCGCCTATAGAGCCCATACTCTGCAACAAGAGAAGCCACCACAGTGAGAAGCCCACGCACCTCAAAGAAGAGTAGCCCCTGCTCACTGCAGCTAGAGAAAGCCTACACGCAGCAACAAAGAGCCAATGCAGCCAAAAATAAATATTAATTAATTTTAAAAAGAACTTTAAAAATAATTTTTTTAAAGTTTATTAAAAACACCCAACAAACTCTGGCCTTGGAATTAATCGGCTGAGTTTGAATCCTAGTGCCACCAATAGCTATGAACTTTAAATAGCTACTTAATCTAGGGCTCAGTATTAGTACCTAATTTATGAAGTTATTGGGAGGATTAATTAAATTAACACATATAAAGCACTGAAAAGAGTGTCTGGCACAAAAATCTACTTTTTGGCCTTAGTGGCTCTGTAAGCTTAAGAGAGCTAAGGGAAAGGTTGAGGACATTGCCCTTCAGGAATAAAATCAGAGAGTTGGAGCGTTCAATGAAGAATCTTAGATCAGGGTGCAGGACTATAATAAATTTTTACATTTTTATTAAAATGTTTCTACTTTTCTAACTCTTCCATGTATCTTACCCTTTGAGTGTTTCTCTAAGGTAAAGGACCTATGTGCTTTTCTTTAGGTTGTTCAGAAAGTGTGTGTGTGCGAGTGTGGGGGGCGCAAGGGGACTCTAAAGTCGGTCTGGCAACCTTCAGGTAAAGTCCACTGTGCATTTTAGTTTATTCACTGAGAAAATGAAAATGCTGGACTAGAGATAATCCTCTATGCTCTTTTCCACCAACCTGAAAAACAGCTAAAGCGGGCAACATTAAAATGGCAATGAATCTGATATCAGAAAGTTCTAGACTCTAGCTACTTTGTCCACAGGCAAAACTTACTCTGTTCCAGCCCTGATTCCTTTAATCTTAAAGTGGGATGGTAATGCTTACCTCCCAGGTTTACTAAGATACACAGACACAAGTGCTTTGTAAACAGGACAGCACTAAATTTTTGTATTTTTACCGTCCATAAATTGGCCAATCAACTTCCAATAACAGAAAGCATTGTATTTGTTTGTATTTGGGATGAGAAGGTGATGAATGAATGAAAATTAAAATACAAATAAACTTCCCCTATATACCACCATTTCATTCAGGAAGTCTTTACTATTATTGTTTGCCAGGCAGTTAATTATATATTGCCATCTTGTAGTAACATGAGATCTGCAGTGCTTACTGGGATTTTGCTTTCGTTTTTTTTAAGCTTTGAAATAATAGTATTAACTTATATAACTTTATTTTTTAAATACCTAGTCATAAGAAAGAATGATCATACCAATCAGAAGACCTATTTGTATTTTTATGTTTTCTCTAAGGGGCTTGATCTAGAGAAATAAATAGTAAATTAATCTCCTGAGGGTCAAAAGGGAGAAAACCAACACTTTAAAGAGTTACAAAACAAAAAGCCTGTTACCTAGAGTAGCACAACAGTCTGTCTCCTGTTAATCTGTAAAATGCTAGGATAAAACTCTCAAGATAATACCCCTAATTTTCAAACTTGTTGCCCAGACAGTACCTAGAGGTATCTTGCTACACTTAGTCAAAGGCACTCTTCATTCAATACAATACACTAAACTCTGTAAACAAAGGCTCTTAAAAGCGATCAAGTTTTGCAATCACCACAAGGCTAATAGTTTTATTTAAAAGAATATCTGACAATAGTTTTAAACACTGGATTAAACAATGTCACTGAGCCCTTCCAATCCTTTCTAGGGAACTTTCCACCATAAGAGCAATGGGGAATACAGAAAAGATCTGCCTATCAACTCCATGAGAGGCAGATCTAAGGCACTCATCCTTCATAGTCTTAACCATATGCTCTAGTAGGAAGAGATGTTGAAATGCTGCTTTCTTCAGGTTACAAAAGCCTCACACTCTATTGTTTAGTAAAAATAATAGGCATTTATAGATCACTTTTCACATCCAACACACCTTACAAAACATTTAACCATTTAATCCTCACAATCTCTGTAAACATTAAAAAAAAAATTTTAAACACATGCTCAAAAACATTTTTTTTCAGTATTCAGAAAGATAAAGTAAAAGTCACTAAAAGTCACTCTTCTCATCCCCATCATCCTACTCCCAGGGATGACTGTTAATACTTCCAGAAATTTTCCTTGCATAAGCAAACATTAATATATTGTAGCTGCTCTTTAAGAAACACACATGCACACAAGCCATAATTATATTATGCATATTATTGTGCTTTGTGCTTCCCACACACTTATCACTATATCTTGGACACTTTTCCATGTTTATAAAGATGAACCTCATTCTTTTAAAGGAGTGCATAGTATTCTATTTTACAATTATATATAATTTATTTAAATAGTCCTCTACTGATGAACATTTAAATTGTTTCCAGTCTTTACTATTATATGCAGTATCACTATGAACATGCTTTCACACAATCTTTGGGCATTCATGTGAATATATTTGTTGGATAGATACCTAGAGGTGGAATTGGCAGTTAGTTAAAATATTTTAAACATCTTAGGAATCGGCAGACATTATCAAATTGCCTTCCTAAAGGGTTTAGTTTTTTGTTTTCCACTGGAATCTTTGTGTCTCCTCCCACACTGTGATCTATTAAATTAACTCAGGGCCCAAGATTCTCTTCTACACGTTTTACATACTGCGTTAAAAAAAAAATATATATATATATCAATATATGTATATATATGTACACATGCGTACATATGTGTGTATAATATGAGAAAAGTAAAACATGCTTAAGGAAACTAGAGAAATATACTAAATTATAAAGAAAAATATGAAGAACTATATTATAGACAATTTAAAAGAATTACATAGACTGTAAAAAATATAGTACATAAACTATTTTGAAGATAATTTTTAATTCACAAGATGTTTTAAGATCTTGTTTGATGCTAATGATGTAGAAGACATTATAGGTGAATAAGCCAAATGTGGCCTAATACTATCAATGTCCTGAAATGGGGTGAGACAGAGATAGAAAAATGGGAAATAAATTTGGGAGTAACATAATACGGAATCTAGAGGAGCTGAGAAGGTCTTGAAAGTAAAAGCAATAACTGATATTTATTGAGCCGACACTCACTGTGTACCAGATCCTCTATTAAGAGTTTACATGCAGTATCTCAATTCTCACAAACAACCCTATGATTCTATTATTATCTTTACGAGGCTCAGAGAGGTTAAATGATTTGCCTAAGGTAATACAGTAGTATTTCAAACTCAGCCAGTTATTCTGGCTCCAGAACCTGTTTTGTTAATCAGTCTTCTACATTGTCTGCATGATTATGTAGGTTCACTACCGAACGGGTTAAGTCTGAAAAGGTCAACTGCCAAAGGAAGAACTCCTGCGAACCTTAAATACCTACCTTCCTGCACCTGGTGTTTTCTCCTCTACTTGATCCTAGCTATAGCTAGCAGGTCCTGACAATAATAGGGACCTAACCCAGTACTAAAAATAGCAGTAAGATGATCTTCTGGCTGTTGTATACCATCCTCTTGCTACCAGATCCCTTAGAACTCTATTTCAAACTCCTATTCATTCCAAGACATTTTTCAAAGCACTTATATCTAAACATATTTTTTTTTTACAGAGCATCTTACATGAAGGAGGCATTTAATGTATTTGTGGATAATCATGGGATCATCATCTCATTTGATGTTTTAAATAAACCTACTAGGTGGGCAGGTATTATACTAATGTCTAGGTGAGAAGAAGCCTAGACTCTAGGCTAAGGTGTGTCCAATTCATCCAGTCTCAGATCCATTTATCTAAACTGAGATGTGTCCAATTCAATCTGTCAACATACTATTGACAGATTAACTTAAAACAATTGGACTAATCCTGAACACCTTAAGGCCAGGCACTTTAGATACTGATTATCAAAATGAGTTAAACCCTTTTATAATAATCCCCTACTTAAAACCCCCAAATAGTTCCTTATTCCCTTTCAGATCAAGTCCAAGCTCTTCTTCTGGCCTTCAGATCCTCCATAGTTTATTTATTTATTTCCTTTTTTTTAAAATTTATTTTTGTCTGCATTGGGTCTTTGTTGCTGTGTGCAGGCTTTCTCTACCTGTGGCGAGTGGGGGCTACTCTTCGTTGCGGTGCACGGGCTTCTCATTGTGGTGGCTTCTCTTGTTGCGGAGCATGGGCTCTAGGCGCACTGGCTTCAGTAGTTGTGGCATGTGGGCTCAGCAGTTGTGGCACGTGGGCTCAGCAGTTGTGGCGCATGGGCTTAGTTGCTCCGCGGCATGTGGGATCTTCCCAGACCAGGGCTTGAACCCACATCCCCTGCATTGGCAGGTGGATTCTTAACCACTGCACCACCGGGGAAGTCCCAGATCCTCCATAATTTAAATCCTACTGTAATCCAGCCATTATGGCATATTATTCTCAACTCCATCCCTTCTCCAACACAATCGGTGTAAATATTTTTTATCCATTCTCCCAAAACAAATCCTTGCCATAATTAGGTGGTTTCTATCCTGTCCTCCTATATCTGAGTCTCCCTCTCCTCTCTGTTCAAATTATTCCTTCTCTGAGACAAAATTACACAGTTATTTTTATCCAGGTTATCCAGGTATAAAATATTTTCAAGGCCTGGTTCAATTCTCAGCTCTTTCATTAATTAAAAACTCTACAGTGTTTTCACATACATCCTCACTTGATTCTTACTGAAATCCTGTGTATAGGTAAATAGAGCTAGCTGGGATGATCAGCTTCATTTTATCGGTGTGGAAATTGAGGCTCAAAAATTAAGGGACCTGCCCAAGTTTACATAGCAAGTGTCAGAGTTAGCATTTGAACTGAGGCCTTCTGATTAAGTCCAATGATCAATTCCTGGTTTATAGTATGCTATGACTCTTTTCTAACGCCTTTAGAATTTATTTATTTTTTTAAAAATATATTTATTTATTTATTTTTGGCTGCGCTGGGTCTTCGTTGCTGCATGCGGGCTTTCTCTGGTTGAGGTGATCGGGGGCTACTCTTCGTTGCAGTGCGTGGGCTTCTCATTGCGGTGGCTTCTCTTGCTGTGGAGCACGGGCTCTACGCGTGTGGGCTTCAGTAGTTGTGGCTCGCAGGCTCTACAGTGCAGGCTCAGTAGTTGTGGTGCACGGGCTTAGTTGATCCGCAGCATGTGGGATCTTCCTGGACCAGGGCTCGAACCCGTGTCCCCTGCATTGGCAGGCGGATTCTTAACCACTGTGCCACCAGGGAAGTCCCACCTTTAGCATTATAATCTGCATTGTTATTCAAGGTCTTATTCTCTATTTTATGTCACATATGCCACATAATTTATCTCTCTGCTGAAGCAAATCACGTACAGTAACTCTCTTTTGTGGACTTCATAGAGCCTAGTACAGTGCCAGGCAAGTCATAAGCATTAAATATATTCTGGTTTGGGCTTCCCTGGTGGCACAGTGGTTGAGAGTCCGCCTGCCGATGCAGGGGACGTGGGTTCGTGCCCTGGTCTGGGAGGATTACGTCCGGAGCCTGTGCTCCGCAATGGGAGAGGCCACAAGGGGGGGAGGCCCGTGTAAAAAAAAAAAAAAAAAAATATATATATATATATACATATATATTCTGGTTGGTTGATCCTTTACCCCACACCCCACTATATTCTGCTTAGGGCTCTAGATAAATATTCCTTGAAGGAATCAATATGTTAATGACAGAGGGTCTCTCTCCCTGGGAGCTCCTGATATGGGGAGAAATCCCTAGGACTCCTTTTCATTGCCTCATCTTTCTGCTGCCTCTTGCTCTTTGGGTAGATGCCTCCTTCATACAGAGAATACAGCAGAGGGCCTGGAATACAATCCAGTATGTAAGGGTTTTATTTTTATTTTCAAGCCTGCTCTAGACTTTCAGGAGCCAAAAGTTCAAATCGCAGCAGGATTGATTCAGCCCTTTCACAAGCAATTTAGTACTATGCAGTTTGTTTAGACTGATCAAGTTTCCAGGCCCTGGCTGAGCAGCATCATTATCTCTCCAAGCTTTCATGTATCAGCTTCCCTGGCCATATTTCACTTTCCATGTCTTTCTTCTCTGAAATCAGGTGAACATGCAAAATTACACAGTTATACACAATTTTGTACTTTTCAACAACCTTCAAATATCTTCATGGAATTTAAATACAATACAGGAAGTTTTTTTTTTTTTTTTTTTTTCTCTGCCTCAGGCAAAAATCAAGAAGGATGCAAAAGTTATACTCCTCAATTCTCAGTAGAAAGGGGGTACTCTGTATCATTCTTCAGCTAGTACATCAACTAACTGAGAAGAGATATGGTATTGCTCGATTCTATTCAATCCACCTCAGCTGGAGGCCAACTGGACAATGGATCTTAAGTGAAATGAAAAATACTTTGCCAGGGGAAAAGAAGACTAGGTAGCAACTCTTTCTCTTAATGTTTAATTGTGAAATATTTCAAACATACAGCAAAGAACAGAGAGGATAACACACAGTCAGATACTCAGTAGACAGCAGGATCACGTTCTAACATTTTACTCTTCAGATTTTAAAACATTACAGTTGAAGCCCCCTGTGAACTTCTCTATGAGCACTTTCCCCTTCTTCTAGGCATGTAACTACTCTCCTGAATTTGGTGTTCATCTTTCCATTCATGTGTCTATATTATGCATGTGGAATATTTTTTTTTTTTTTTTTTTTTGCGGTACGTGGGCCTCTCACTGTTGTGGCCGCTCCCGTTGCGGAGCACAGGTTCCGGATGCGCAGGCTCAGCAGCCATGGCTCACGGGCCCAGCCGCTCCACGGCATGTGGGATCTTCCCGGACTGGGGCACGAACCCGTGTCCCCTGCATCGGCAGGCGGACTCTCAACCACTGCGCCACCAGGGAAGCCCGGAATATTTTTTTTTAATATAAAACTCATTCAGAAAATTACAGCATATAAGCATTGAACTTTAAACAATTTTTTTCTTAAGGTTGCTATATAAAATACACATAAGAGAGTAAATAAAAACGTCTTCCTGCTTAAAAACTTGTAGTCCAGGGATGGATAGATGACTAGATATATGATAAAGCCAATATAGCAAAACGTTAATTGTGAATCCAGGGGGGATGTGTATTTGAGTGTTTACTGTATACTTCTTTCAACTTGCTTGCATGTTTACATTTTTTTTCCTTTAATTTTATTTATTTATTTTTTTCTGTGTTGGGTCTTCATTGCTGTGTGTGGGCTTTCTCTAGTTGTAGCGAGTGGTGGCTACTCTTCGTTGCCGTGTGCAGGCTTCTCATTGCTGTGGCTTCTCTTGTTGTGAACCATGGGCTCTAGGCGTGCGGGCTTCAGTAGTTGCGGCACATGGGCTCTAGAGCGCAGGCTCAATAGTTATGGCACACAGGCTTAGTTGCTCCGCGGCGTGTGGGATCTTCCTGGACCAGGGCTCGAACCTGTGTCTCCTGCACTGGCAGGTGGATTCTTAACCATGCCACCAGGGAAGCCCTACATTTTTTTTTAAATAATAAAATATTAGGGCTTCCCTGGTGGCGCAGTGGTTGAGAGTCTGCCTGCCGATGCAGGGGACACGGGTTCGTGCCCCGATCCGGGAAGATCCCACATGCCGCAGAGCGGCTGGGCCCGTGAGCCATGGCCGCTAAGCCTGCGTGTCCGGAGCCTGTGCTCCGCAACAGGAGAGGCCGCAACGGTGAGAGGCCCATGTACTGCCCCCCCCAAAAAAAAAAAAAAAAAAAAAAAAATAATATATTAGGAAAAAACCCCCCAAAATCTCTAGTTCATATTTTGTCTAAAAATCTCAGTGAGGAAGGACATCAACTGGTTTCAGATGCTTAAGGATCTAGTATACTTACAGAAAACAATTATTAGGCTTGATAGTCTAATTACTGTTCAAGCTCTTACTTTATGGCATGTAACAAATAAAAAGAGAAAAGACCAGTTCCTCTAAGATTTATCTTCACAGAGCCACATCTTATAAAGCAGCAATTTCAGCTTTGACCTTTCCATCCTTTTCTGGAGTTCATAAAACAATTTGTTTGTAATCTCTTTCTCACCATGATTTAAGCCCCCAAATGGAAAACTGTTTATGGTTGATAAGCACACCTAATAAAATGAGTGTATTAAAAAATTAGAAGAGCAATACTTTTAAATATTTTAAAAAGATTTTTATAGTCCCTGTCACAAAACTTCTAAATGAACTTATCTCAGGAAAATGCTCTGCTACAAGTTGATCTTGAGAAGAACTAGTACAAAAGACATTCACTGCTGGTAAAATAAATACCACTGTGATATAATATTACACAATAGTACTTTGCCTACTGTTTGAGGTATTTTCATATTTGTATATTATTTTTGCCTGACAATAAGCACACTAATTTTTTTTAAGGAAGAGGAAACGGAGTCTCAAAGAATGAATCTACTTGTGTCAAGTCATGCAACCAATACAAACATAGGCCTCCTAACTTCAATACCAGTGCTCTTTTCATGTAACTGAGAACAATGAACTAAAAATCTTTTTGTTTTAGTGGCATTTAAAAAATGACTACATTACCAGAAATTACACTATTTATCATTTGTTTGTAAAGTACTTTACCTTAAGCAGCCTTATTTAATAGTAATTACTCTTGGGGGTCGATAGTTTCATAATTTTATAGGTAAAGTAACATATTCAGAGAAAACTAAGCTTAATGAAGACTGTTTTTTTGTTTTTGTTGAGTCTTTTTTTTTTTTTTTTTTTTTTTTTTTTTTTTTTTGGCTATTTTCTTTCTCTTTTTTACTGAGATATAAAAAACATATAGTAAAGTACACTAATCTTAAGGTACTATTTATTTTTTTTATTTGGCTGCACCAGGTCTTAGTTGCAGGATCTTTAGTTGTGGCATGTGGGATCTAGTTCCCTGACCAGGGATTGAACCCGGGCCTCCTGCATTGGGAGCATGGAGTTTTAGCCACTGGACCACCAGGGAAGTCCCATGAAGACTTTTAATTATAGCATACTGCCTTCCAAAAGGAAGGTCCTTCAAGGAAAAGGATTATGCTGGGTTAAAAACAGCAATTCCATTTTGGGAAGTGAGAGATATTGTTGCATCAACACAATTCTTAACAAAAAATTTTTAAGAAAAATTGTGTAGTTATTAAAATTAAATTTAATTAACATTTTAAATTAAAATTTAAAATATGTACAAGCTGACTTTTGAAAACTGAGCAAATAAAAAGATATGATAAATGATTGTCAAAAATAAAATCAGTGAAATTTACTGATTGCTGAACACTGCTTATAATTATAGTCTTTTTTAAATCATAGAAAATAAATTTTGGGCTTTGTGTGTGAGCCTAGTGAGAGATTTAGCTAACAGTGAATGAATTACAGTTAAAGAGTTATTTTTTTCCTTATAATATTACCAGGTATAATTTATTCTAGATATTACTGGAACAGAAGTGGATGATTAAATATGATGTTACAGTTAATTAAACGGTAATAAAAACATAGCCCCCCCTCCCCGCCCCATTCTGAAACTCTTACAGCTGAATGTAATCCAAAGTAGCACCTAAATACACATTTAAAAGTTAATTCTTTCAGGGGCTTACCTGGTGGCACAGTGGTTGAGAATCCACCTGCCAGTGCAGGGGACATGGGTTCGAGCCCTGGCCTGGAAAGATCCACATGCCGTGGAGCAACTAAGCCCGTGTGCCACAACTACTGAGCCTGCGCTCTAGAGCCTGCAAGCCACACTACTGAAGCCCACATGCCACAACTACTGAAGCCCGCATGCCTAGAGCCCATGCTCTGCAACAAGAGAAGCCATTACAATGAGAAGTCCACATACCACAACAAAGAGTAGCCCCCGCTAGCCGCAACTAGAGAAAGCCTGTGTGCAGCAACGAAGACACACAGCCAAAAATAAATAAATAAAATAAATTTATTTTTAAAAAGTTAATTCTTTTTTTTGCGGTACGCAGGCCTCTCACTGTTGTGGCCCCTCCGGTTGCAGAGCACAGGCTCCGGACGCGCAGGCTCAGCGGCCATGGCTCACGGGCCTAGCCACTCCGCGGCATGGGGGATCTTCCCGGACCGGGGCACGAACCCGTGTCCGCTGCCTCGGCAGGCGGACTCTCAACCACTGCGCCACCAGGGAAGCCCAAAAGTTAATTCTTTCAAGAAGAAATTTTGTCACTTAAAAAAAAAAAAGCACACAAATACCTGTCTTTGTGGGCTATAAGTGTTCTTTGTAAAGATGCAATCCCTGTTTAAAGGCATCTTAATTCTGCACAGCCACCCCATCTCCAAAGAGCAATATTGATATCGGACTATATAGAGTGATACCGCTTGAATGATGGATGTATTCCATCAAACATTAAGTTCACATCTCTGAAGGGAGTTCAGATTTTGCCCTGCATCAAAAAAAAAAAAACAAACCCATAAGAGGTAGCCATGTTTTCCCCTAAGAACCCTGTTTTTTACAAAATCTCAAGGGAAAGAGAGCTTTAGTTAGGCAAACTGAAGCATTAACTACGAAAAAATTTCTGCTTACTCTTTTACATGGGCATAATAAGTACTGGAATGATAAGTACTAAGAATCTAGGGAAAATTCTGTAACAATAAAAAAAGGAACCCTAGGAAGCAGAATATTAAATTTCTTATGCTGAACCTTCAAAATAGGGCTTTTACAGTCCTAAATGTTAATTTATGTTCGGACATATACTATACTTATTGATTATATTTTACAGATGGGTAAACAGAGGCATACCAAAACAGTGAATGCCAATTTTGCCAGGTACCATGTTAGCGTGAGATATTCAAAGAAGTATGAGAATATATAATTATATACTAAACAGCTCCCTGTAAAGCAGGGGAGACAGATGAGATATGTGAAAAAAAATGGCCCTCAGTCCACCAAACATGCTTTTTACAGGTTTGCATTTGCAGATGTTGTTCACTTAACGTGAAAAACCTATTCCTCCCCTCCTCTCATCACTACCCAAAGCTGTCTGGTTAATGCTTTTACTCAGGATGCCTTCTGTAAAGGTTATAGTGGGTTATAAATGTTCTTAGTAATGGTAAATGATTTATTGAGCATTTACTGTGTGCTAAGCGTCATGCCAAACTATGTAAATGAATGATATCTCATTTCATCATCATGGCAATTTTATGAGAACTGCTAACCAGAGTTCACTTTTAAGGAATTTCCTGGAGTAACTGACAGTCTCCATTCTCTCTGTAAAGCATCCTACCATAGTAGCAGAGATGCTGCTGCCTAACAGGTTACTCCTCTTTAGTATGCCTGTTCACTTCTGCTTTTACAAGTTGGATGCTCATCAAGAATATTTGTATTTGTTTTAAGAACTGTTGGTTCCGATGTAGAGAATGGACTTGAGGACACGGGAAGGGGGAAGGGTAAGCTAGGACGAAGTGAGAGAGTGGCATGGACATATATATACTACCAAATGTAAAACAGATAGCTAGTGGGAAGAAGCCACATAGCACAGGGAGATCAGCTTGGGTCTTTGTGTCCACCTAGAGGGGTGGGATACGGAGGGTGGTGGGGGGAGATGCAACAGGGAGGAGATATGGGGATACATGTTTATGTATAGCTGTTCACTTTGTTATAAAGCAGAAACTAACACACCACAGTAAAGCAATTATACTCCAATAAAGATGTTAAAAAAAAAAAAAAGTGACAGAAACAAATCCTTCCCCCCCCCCAAAAAAACCTGTTGGTTCCTATTGCAATCATAATTATATAATTTAATGAAACATTATGTAAACCAATTATGTATGAATACAGAAATAACTTATTTCTATGAAAATAAAGTCGGATGCTTTTGAAAAACCTAAAAAGAGAAGAGTTACTTTAAAAATTGCTGTTGAAGGGCGTCCCTGGTGGCGCAGTGGTTGAGAGTCCGCCTGCCGATGCAGGGGACACGGGTTCGTGCCCTGGTTTGGGAAGATCCCACATGCCGCGGAGTGGCTGGGTCTGTGAGCTATGGCCATTGAGCCTGTGCGTCCGGAGCCTGCGCTCCGCAACAGGAGAGGCCACAAAAGTGAGAGGCCTGCGTACCGAAAAAAAAAAAAAAAAACCCTTCTTTATACCAAACTTTTTTTTAAACTGGAAATAACTTTGTTTTAAACTGGAATTTGATATCAAGGTGGTAAGGAAACCCACTATTGCTTGCCTTCAATAAAAGAATTCAAATGAACAGTGACCTTGGGCTTATTATTACATTCTGGCTAGGTACAGGTGCCTGCCCTGAAAGCTTTGAGCCTGAGGCCTTACTGCCTTAATTTAAAAAAGTGAGATCGTATGTCAATGTTGGTGGGAATGTAAATTGATACAGCCACTATGGAAACAGTATGGAGGTTCCTTAAAAAACTAAAAACAGACAATACCACCCAGCAATCCCACTACTAGCATATACCCTGAGAAAACCGTAATTCAAAAAGAGTCATGTACCACAATGTTCATTGCAGCTCTATTTACAATAGCCAGGACATGAAAGCAAATTATAAAGCAGATACTAACACACCACTGTAAAGCAATTATACTCCAATAAAGATGTTAAAAAAAGAAAAAGAGATGAACAGGGTAAGAATTGCTGGTGAAACCAACTGGGATACTATGGGCAGAGGGTATAAGGAGAACCAGCAAAGAATGATGATAAGAAAGCCAAAGGAGGTGAGAACTGCAGAGAAGAATGGTCAATAGTGTCATTTAAGATGGGGATCAAAAATTATTCACTGGTAATCTTAACAAGAACAGCAGTTTGAGTGTTGGAGGGAAAAAAAAGTCAGATTCCATGGGTTAAACAGTGAATGTGAGTTGACAAAGGAGGCAGTAAATACAGACTGTCCTTTCAAAAAATCAAAATCAACTTGTAGTTTGAGGTGAAAACAAGGTTATGGGATGGTATTTTAAAATTATATTTTAATTTCTTTTAGTCTGATAAAGACCTGACCGTGTTTATAAGATGAGGGAAACAAGCCAATAGAGAGAGGTAAAACATTGTATTTAACCCTATGACAAATTAAAACATTAAATAATATTCACAATAAATCTTGATAAAGGATACAATATTTAAAGAGTCTAAACTCCATGAAACAGGAATATTTTTACCAAAGGTATAGATGCCAATAAGACCATTAGAATGCTTTGCAGATTAAAAAGCTTCCACAAATGTGTTCACATACTTGAACCTTAAAGATCCATATCAAGTTGGCTCAGAAGTCATTTTCCAGAAATTTCTAGAATGGTAGAGAAATGTAATTGTGTGTGTGTGTGTGTGTGTGTGTGTGTGTGTGTGTGTGTTGAAGGATAATTTAATTTCTCATTCTCAACATCTGCTTGACATCTGAAGAGATCTGCATAGGCTTATTTTCTGCTACATGGCATTAAGAGTTTAATATATCCCCAAATAAATTACAGTATGTAAAAAATAAAAGCCTAGAGTGAGGAGAGATTAGGAGGTAATTCAGTTAATGAGCTTTACGTGGTGGAATCTGGTATTCTAAAAATTGAGCTCCTGCATAGTTACCTTATCGCACACAGTTAAGGGACTTGGAATTTCATATGTAACTTCTGGCCAGCAGGTTATTTTTTTTAAAAATAAGAACCATTTCCTCTTTTCAATCACAGGTAAAATCTCCAACTTAAAAATAGTAACACACATGAACTTCTTATTGGCACCATGTTTTTAATCTAATTATTTGTAATCTTCCCAAATATGCCTTTCCTATATTCTACATGGCCTGTATTTTCCTGTCCCAGAGTAACAATTATAAATATTTTATGTGACTAAAGATGCAGCAGCAACATATGTGTGTGTGTGAGAGAGAGAGTATGTATGTAACGTATATATGTTATAGATTATCCTTTTAACAGAAAGCTTAGAGTTTGGTTTTCTTAAAATTAAGTCATTTGGTATTCTGTAGAATTCACATACCAATCTACCTAAGACAATCACCATTTAACTCAGTTGAATACTAAAAGTGATTTCATTGATTACACGTTCCAGCTGTTAAGAGGAATACTTTTGCAAAACAAACAAACAAAAAAACACTGGCCTGCCAGTTATATTTAAATTTAGTTGAAAACCTTAATGTATCAACTGCCTTTTTTTTTTTTTTTTTAGGGGGGGATGAAGAACTAGGCTATAGTGATTCTGAAGGTTTCTGAAATACTGTAAAGATTTACTTGTTTATTATGGACATAAAATTATGATCCTACTTTTAGAAGAGCTCAGTTTATAATAATAAAAAGGAATATTAGTAATAATAATAATAATAGTTACCACTTGTTGAGTGCCTATTATTGTGACAGGCACTTAACCTTTATATCTCAAATCCTTGTTTCTGTTATAGAGTTGATGAAATGGGCTCAAAGAGGCTAAGTATCTTTTCCTAAAGCCTGAAAATGGGTGGAAAGTATGGTTCTACAGAAAAAGAACAGACAAGTAATGTGTAACAACAGTGTTGGAAGTGCTGTGAAAGAGAAGCAGAGAGTTCCGTTAGAGCATGAGGTGAGAATTTTTCCACTGAAGAGTAAGGATTATTATAAGCAAAGGTGGCTCATAACCAATTATGTGTTTTAAATAGTTTCTAAATTTCCTGATCTTTTGTTTGGTGTGTCGGCAGAACAGCTGTTGTAGGGTTGGTTTAGGTAATCCATAACAGGTCCTTTCTTCTTCCTCCAAATGGGTCCTTGGCTTGGGGAAATTCTCAGTGAATAATTAATACCAGAATAGTCTGCCAGTTATGTTTATTAATACAATCTTTTTGCCTCAGGATGATGGAATAGCAGTGAGTCAGAGAAGCAAGCAGATGAGTCTGTGTTTAATAAATATTCATTGATGAATGAAGCAAGATGATCAGTACCTTTAAACAGGGTTTTACAAATAGCATCCAATGGCTGTGACTTTAGGTAATCATCCAGGTGGAATCAGATTTGACTTACTGACACAGAGATGGGAAGCTCCCATTTCTAATTCAATACTAGGTTTGTACTAAATAAGAACTTTATTGGTATATGAAGTGTGACAATTTTTCTTCTTGTTTTTCCTCAGTAAATGATCTTAATACTATACGATGTAAATGGTGTCAGTCATAGTACAGAGTTAGAGAAATTAGGCTGTGAGTTTGTGAAATTAAAATGGAACAGAAATTACTAGTGAAAGTACATCACTTTATATCTTGCCTTAATACTTGGTGCTTGATATTCATTTAAGCTTTCCTACAAACAATTTTATTTGCATTTTCAACAATCCTATAGGATAGATGGGCAGATGCTATCCTCGTTTTACAGATAGACAGGAAGGCTCAAGCAGACGTGAATTTTTATCCACAGAAATATTATTATAATGAAGATAGAAAAAATAATGTAGTCCAATTCTCTGCCATTACACAGGTATAATAAAAATATTTGATGCTTATAATTTATGTATATTTATATATATTTCCTGTTAAATTACAGTTTGAAAAACAGATGCTGTGCTGGGGTAAGTTTTCACTTTTACTTGGGAAATCTTTTGTTTTTCAGAAATCTTGTTCTCTAATCACCTGATGAAGATATAGCAAGCATTTTGAACTATCTTTTCTAAAGACTAATAGTCTACAAATAATACTAATATTCAACACATCAGTTCTAATAAACGCTTTACTCATCTTCTGAGATAATTAAATATGAATGTTGAAGTGATATAGAATTTGATGATGGCGGCAATTTGAGAGTTCATTTGAATTATAATAGGAAATCTTTCTGTAGTGTTTATTTCCTATAAAATATGTTTACACAAACATATACAGGCGATACATAAATACATATCTATAATTTTTCTTACTCTGAAATATGTACTTGTGTGTGTGTATACCCTGTGTGTGTAGATACACATAGGTATGTATATGTAGATATACTTCAGGGTAAGAAAAATCATGAATCTCAGGAGTTCCTACAGTTCATACTGTTTAAACCCATAAGCACAAGAATATCAGAAGGAGAGAAGAAAATAAAAACTTGACCTTATACTGAACTCAGCAGTTCTGATATTAAGTGTTCAGAATAAACCTTTCCTAATAGCCTCTTATCCTTTCATCCAAAACAAATAACTTGTAGTGAACAAGAAAGGAAGTATATTAAATTTATTACTTTTTTAAAGTTTCCTGAAAATTTTCTGGAGGAAGGTAGATTCTAATTTTGGGAACTGCAGTGGGAGTATAGAGAAGTACGGAAAAGGATGGGCAAATCTTTGATTCTTTTTTGTAGGCGACTTTTTTAAAAAATGAAATTAATTATACCTTTTATTCATTTGGGAAAATCATTTTTGGAGAAGGTACCAGCACTACAGAAAGTTAATCATCCAGCCATGAATTACTTTTAAAGACACAAGATGGACTTTTTTTATCAAGCTTCCCTAGCTTCAACTCATACACTTATCATTCATTTGCTCAGTAATTTAACAATTAGGTAATGCATGCCTACTGGTTGCCAGGGCTTGGCCTGGATCTTGGGAATGTAAAACCAAGGCATGCATGGGAGCCGACGGCATATGAGGGGAGACAAACAAGAGTGTGAAAAATGATGAAGTCCTTCCTTAGAGAAAATTACTATGAACTTTTCCATGTTAATTTTATTCACCAAATTAATATACAACAGACTTGCAAAATTCAACACAGTTTTAAAGTAGGATTAACAGCAAGTACACTTTTTCATGAGTGAGTGAAACTATTTTTTTTTTTTGGATATATAGTTGTCTTTTATTTGTATGTTCTGATTTGTTGTTGTTGATGATGAAAAGAAAAGAAAATCCCTAATATAGTAGCTCTCCTGTCCTGGATGTATGCATTCAAACTCATTCCCTGGGTTTCCTTGGCTGCATTGTTTCTTCTGTAGCTAGGGCCTTATCCTGAGATAATATCACTTGATGGTCTTGCTGAATTAGTAAAGCCAATGCCAAAACAAGTTATCTCTGCCCTTGAGTTCTTCACAACATGGCTTTATTTTTAAATTTTAAACATAATCTGGAAAAAGCTCTTCAAATGCCTCAAAAACTATGGTAAGGGGAAGACAGCAGGGCTAGCAGGACTTTGGAGCATGAGCAGCCTCTAGGATCAGGCTATAGTTAGTAGAATCTACACATTTGCCTGTTTAGACTCTTTCCAGCAGCAGCTTGGTTGGCATAGTTTCTGCCGAGATCCACTGGAGCACTGCTGCCCCCAGCCCTGAGGGTTGAAGGCCAGTTCAGCACTCAGGAAGGTTCTTTTGGTGGTCTTGGCAAAAAGTGATAGCCCAAAGCCCAGAGCCTTCCCAGGGTTGGCCCCTTTCACATGGTCTGCATAAATAAAGAAAATGTTGAAGGTGCTCCCTCAAGTGCCACAATTTAGTTAGTCATCAAAGGTTATACATCTATGGAGTAGCCCTCTAATACTTTTGAGTTATCTAGGATCTGTGAGCTGAATAGGTCTCAAGACCTTCCCTATAAGACATGAGAAAAATACTTCGTCACCTCTAGGAAGCATCCCCATTGCATAGTCTTTAGTTCGAAGATTTCACACATCAATCTCAAACTGTTTCCACACAGGGCTGTGGTCATAAAGAGCCAAGCAAAGAAGGCTTTGGAGGTAACAGTCTCTACTGTGATGGGCACTGTAGTTGTGTTCTATTAACTCACCATAGAAAGGCCTAGTTGATAATGAAAGGGTGCACTAATTTGGTTTACTTCCATAGGAAAACCAATAATTGTTTTGCCCAGCAGCCTTATGACATTGGCTTCAAAATCTCTGAGGCCTGGGTTGGGGTCTTTGGCCTGGGTTTTTTGGACCTTGATGGGATGGACAGACTGATGCAAGAAGTTGCAACACACACGGCTGAAAAAGTACATCTGGATTGTCATGGGTGCCATGGAGGTATTGTACCCACATACAGAGCGCTGGAGATGATGGTGGTACCTGTGGCTTTCTCTCTCTCTTGCAGCTCATTGACAATGTCTTTTTAAAAGGTTAAACTTAATAAAGAATATTTGCATAGCACTTTGTGATTACTGAAAGTAGACGTTTTCTTTTAACTCAAAAAGGTACAGAAACATATTGGATCGTGGTTAAAATAAAAAATTCATTGCTATTATCAGTTATGTAATTGTCAGATCTTATAACTTATAGCACTATCTAGTTCTTATAGGGAGATGTCTCCTTGGTTTTAGTAGTTAATACATAAATAATTGTTAATTACTAAGAACTTTTTATTTTGCTAGAGGCATAATTTTACATTTTTAACCTTCCTGTTTGAAGACTCAAGCTTTACCTATAAAATGTTATTGTATATTTGTCAATTATTCCTTAATACAGTTTTTTTTAAAGTATCAATTTTAAGGACAACCTAGGAATTTGTCCATTTCATCTAGATTATCCAATTTGTTGGTGTACAATTGTTCATAGTACACTTCTATAATCCTTTTTATTTCTGTAGAATCAGTAGTAATGTCCCCACTTTTATTGCTGATTTTAGTAAATTTTTAAAATAATTTAATTTAATTAATTAATTTATTTTTGGCTGCTCTGGGTCTTTGTTGCTGCACACAGGCTTTCTCTAGTTGCAGTGAGCGGGGGCTACTCTTTGTTACGGTGAGCAGGCTTCTCATTGTGGTGGCTTCTCTTGTTGCAGAGCATGGACTCTAGGTACATGGGCTTCAGCAGTTGTGGCTCGCAGGCTCTAGAGCACAGGCTCAGTAGTTGTGGCACATGGGCTTAGTTGCTCCGCAGCATGTGGGATCTTCCCGGACCAGGGTTCGAACCCATGTCCCCTGAATTGGCAGGTGGATTCTTAACCACTGCACCACCAGGGAAGTCCAAGTAATTTTTTTTTTTATTTTATTTTTTGACCACGTGGCATGTGGGATCATAGTTGCCTGACCAGGGATAGAACCCGCGTCCCCTGCATTGGAAGCGCGGAGTCTTAACCTCTGGACTGCCAGGGAAGTCCTGATTTTAGTAATTTTAGTCTTCTCTCATTTTTCCTTAGTCCATCTAGCACCAGAATTTGTCAGTTTTGTTGATCCTTTTGAAGAACGAACTTTCTGTTTCATCAATTATCTCTATTGATATTCTAGTTTCTACTTCATTTATCTCTGCTCTAATCTTTATTATTTCCTTCATTCTGTTAGCTTTGGGTTTGGTTTGTTCTACTTTTTCTAGTTCCTTCAGGTGTAAGATTGGTTTGTTGATTTGAGATCCTTCTTATTTTTCAATGTAAGAATTTTTAGCTATAAATTTCCCCCTTAGCACTGCTCTTGCTGTGTGTGTCCTGTAAATTTTGGTATGCTGTGTTGTTTTCATTTGACTCTTAAGTATTTTCTAATTTCCCTTGTAATTTCTTCTTTGATGCACTGGTTGTTTAAAAGTGTGTTGTTTAATTTCCATAATTTTGTGAATTTTCCCATTTTCCTTTTGTTACTGGTTTCTAACTGCATTCCATTGTGATCTTAGAAGACACTCTGTATGAGATCTATCTTTTAAAATCTATTGAGACTTAATTTGTGGCCTAACATATGGTCCATCTTGGAAAATGTCCCATGTGCACTTGAGAAGAATGTGTATTCTACTGTTGTTGGGTAGTGTTCTGTATATGTCTGTTAGATCTAGTTGGTTTATTGTGTTAAGTCTTCTATTCCCTTACTTATCTTTTGTCTGATTGTTCTATACATTATTTTCAGTGTGGTAATGAAGTCTCCAACTATTATTATAGAATTGTCTATTTCTCCCTTCAATTCTGTTTTTGCTTCATACATTTTGATGGTTTGTCATTAAGTGCATAAATGTTTATAACTGTTATATTTTCTTCCTGCATCAAATCTTTTGTTAATACAGAACATCCCTCTTTGTCTCTTGTAACCTTTTTGATTTGAAGTCTACTTTATCTGATAATTAGTACAGTCACCCCTGCTCTCTTCTGGTTACTATTTGCATAGAATATCTTTTCCCATCCTTTTACTTTCAACCTGATTGTGTCTCTGGATCTCAGATAAGTCTCTTGTAGTTGGGTCATGTATTTTTTTATCCCTTATGTCAATCTCTGTCTTTTGTTTGAAGAGTTTCATGGACTCATTTACACTTAATTACTGAGAAGAAAGGACTTGCTTCTCTCATTGTGCTATTTATTTTACACATACCTTAAAGCTTTTTTTGTCCCTTATTTCCCGCATTACTCTCTTCTTTTGTGTTTTGTTGAGTTTTTGTAGTGAAATGTTTAAATTCCTTTCTCATTTCCTTTTGTGTATGTTCTATAGCTAATTTCTTTGTGGTTATCATGGGATTACACTTAACAACCTAAAGTTTTAACACTCTGAATTCAACTTATACCAGCTTAGCTTCAATAACATACAAAAACTCCATTCCTTTACAGCTCTGTCTCCACTCCTTTCAGTTTCTGACGTCACAACACCATTATTCATTGTGTCCCAAAACATAAACTAATAATTCTTTTAAATGCATTACTCTCTTAAATTATGTATAAAACAAGATTTGGAGTTATAAACCAGAGTTACAGTAACACTAGCTTTTACACTAATCATTGGGGGATTTTTAGTTTAAATGTATTAGTCTCTTAAATCACGCAGAAAACAAAAAGTGCAGTTACAAACCAAGGTTACAATAATACTAGCTTTTATAATTGCCCATGTATTTACCTTTACTGAGATCTTTGTATCTCCATATGGCTTTGAGTTACTATCTGATGTCCTTTCATTTTACCTTGCAGGAAGCCCTTGGGCATTTCCTGCAGGGCAGGTCTAGTGGTCATAAACTCCCTCAGCTTTTATTTATCTGGAATATCTTAACTTCTCTTTCTCTTTTGAAGGGCAGTTTTGCCAAATATAGGATTCTTGGTTGACTGTTTTTTTCTTTTAGAACTTTGAATACATTGGCCCATTGTCTTTTGGCCTCCAAAGTTTCTGATAAGAAAAATTTTGGCCTCCAGATTTCTGATGAGAAATCTGCTGATATTCTTCTTGGGGATCCCTTGTATGTGATGATGCACTTCTTTCTTGATGCTTCCAAGAGTCTTTCTTTGTCTTTGTCTTCTGAAAGTTTTATTATAATGTGTCTCAGTGTGGGTCTCTTTGAGTTCATCTTACTTGGTGTTTGTTGAGCTTCTTTGATATTTATAGTGTCTTTCAACAGATTTGGGAAGGTTTTTTGTTGTTGTTGTTGATTTTTGGCTGTGCCACGTGGCTTGCGGGATCTCAGTTCCTGAACCAGGGATTGAACCTGGGCCACTGCAGTGAGAGCCTGGAATCCTAACCACTAGGCCACCAGGGAACACCCAAATTTGGGAAGTTTTTAGCCATTATTTCTTTAAATATTTGCTCTGGCTCTTTCTCTCATCCTTCCGCGTTTCCCATGATATATATGTTGGTCCTCTTGATGATGTCCCATAAGTCCCTTAAGCTCTGCTTGCTTTTATTCAGTCCTTTTTCTTTCTATTCCTCAGACTTGATAATTTCCATTGTCCTATCTTCAAGTTTGATGATCTTTTCTCTTGCCTGCTCAAATCTGCCTCTGAATCTATCCAGCGAATTTTTAATTTTAGTTACTGTACTTTTCAGCTCCAGAAGCTCCTTTTTGGTTTCTTTTTAGATTTTCTATCTCCTTATTGACATTTCCATTTTGTTCACACATCATTTTCACAACTTCCTCCACGTTTTCCTTTAGTTCTTTGAACATCTTTAAGATGGTTGTTTTAAAGTCTTTGTATAGTATATCTGCCATTAGGTCTTTTTCAGGGACAGTTTCTGCTATTTTTTTTTTTTTCTGCTATTTTTTTTCTTTTGAATGGGTCATACTTTACTGTTTTTTTTGTATGCCTTGTGATTTTTTTTGTTGAACACTAACACTAATAATGTGGTATTAGTGTGAATCTAATAATGTGGTAACTTTGGAAATCAGATTCTCCACCTTCCCCGGGGTTTACTATTTTTTTTTGTTATTGTTTTTGTTTTTCTGATTGCTGTAGGCCATCTCTGTGCCAAGGATCAGTCTGAGATATAAGCTTAAGGTCTTCTCAGGTCTTTTCTGAGCCTTTCCCTAGGCATATGTGGACATATTCTAATTTTCCCCCTATATGAGCTGTTTTTGAAGTCCTGTCTTTAATGTCTGACTCCCAAAAGGTGGAAAGGCAAAAAGTGAAGGGGGAGAAAAAAAGGGTGCTAGCCCTTTAAATCCCTGGATGTCACTTCAGCATGAAGAGAGGGGCTTGCAACAAAGGGGAGAGATGCAGCAATACTGGCTGCCTGCCCCTTTGTCTGCACCTCTATGATCAGAAGTGGCACTCAGCTATCAGATCACAGATCCCTGATATCTGGAGGACAGGGTCTTTTTTGCCCACCCCATCTTATATGAGCCCTGTGCAAGCTACACCAGGAACATGTGCACAGCTGCCTACCATGTGGCTGAGGGGGAGGGATGGATAGCTACTAAGAGCTAAGAGCTGAAATTGACCACAATTTACCCTCCAGTTCTTCCTCTAGTAGTTGCAGGCCTTCAACAGACTCCAGAGTTCGAAAATAGTTAAGTCAGACAGATTCTGCCAGGTCAATTTGTTGTGGAGATAGCCAGATTCCTGGTGCTTCCTACTCCACTATCTTCCCAGAATCCTCTCCCAGCAGTGATAGGTATTTGACACTTTATTAGTCTCTGGAGTTTTATACTATAAAAAAACAACTTTTCAAAAACTTACTTTGGCAAAGTCAAGAATTGAGGGGTAATTGCTTTCTGTTTTTTTTTTTTTTTTAATACCCTGAAGAATAACATCTGGGGGGAAAAAAGTAAAATTATTAAAAGAAAAAAACCAAGTAAAATTATTTACCTAGCTTTAAAAGATATACCTAATTTCATTATGTCTGCAATAATTAGTTTGCTTTTCAAGTCAGATTTAAGAGGAATGCCTATTGTAGCTACCAGAAGCAGAACATGTCAGATAAATATAAAATAGAATCTGTGAATACATTCTTCAGAAACAACAGAGTACTTCAGGGAAGTGAAAATTCTTACTCTTGTTGAGTGGCTAGGAAAAGAACTTTTCAAAGTGTGCACTTACCAATTTAAAGGGGCTACTCCATGCAGTGGCAGAACTCAAGAGGATGAGAGGATAGCTCACTACATCCCCTGGTGGCCACATCAAAATATTTATAAATAGCTGAAAGTTCTCTGGATCAGAATAATAACCCATATGGTGGGAGGTGGAGATTCAGACTTCAGGAGGGCCAAAAGCAAAAGATGAAGAGCTTCACTATCATCAGAGACGGTTTTTAAATACATGGAAAGCTCTACTTTTGTAAATCAATCAATCACATACACACATATATTCTGCTATAAGTTCAATAAAAGGCCTCTCCATGAAATATTAATATCATCATTCTGTTTCTTAAAATAGAAAAGTGAGGTGAGGGGGGCATCTTACTGTCAAATGGCTCTGAAAAAAAAGTTCCTTGTACTGTATCAGCAATTTTCCTATGAGATTGCTTCAAAATTTAAAAATATACATATGAGGATAAATTATCAGTTCATATTTACAGCAGACTTTTCCTCTTTACCACTTCTTTTTTAAAAATTTTAAGTAGAATACTCTTATTCTCTAGGTTAACAAATTCTTTAACTAGAACATATACTCAGAAGTACATCTGTTTTCCTTCCACAGCCTAAAGATGGGCAATGTAGTATTTACTGTCATTATGATATTTAAATCCATACAAAAATTATTTCACTAAATAGGCTGAAATTAAATGAAGTCGTATCTCAAGAGAACCTGACGAGGTACCAAAGAGAGATCTGGAAGAAAGAGTTGGCCACAAAATGAATGCATTAGTAACACAGTACCATTGTGAAATTATATCTTACACAAAGACATGCCCTGATTCCATGTTTTCTTTCAGCTGTCTTCAAGCTGTTTCCACTTGACTACTGCCCTGTTGCTTCACACGTTCAAAGGTGAACTCTTCATATGTGTTCACAGAAGTTCTCTTTTTCAACTATATCATTTCTAGTAAAGATATCAACCAATATTCTATTCTCTTTCATTCATTCATTCATTAAACAAGCACTTACTGAGTGGCAACTACAGGCTAATTGCTGTGGATACTGAGATAAAAGACACAGTCCCTGTCCTCATGCTGCTGTCAGTTGGAGGTGATTGCCCACCTCTAGCCATTTGCCTGCAACAGCTTCCTGAGTCATTTTCCTGCCTCCTCTCATACTGCATAACACTGCCAGACTCTTTTCTGGCATTCATGCCATTCTTCTAGACAAAGATCTATCAAACCAAAACTCCTCTGCTCTTAAGATATAGACAATTGTCTTCTTATTATCCCTGGAACACATTAGCACCTACTTCCAGACTTCTGGGGATATCCTCCCACTCTCCCCATCCTCCTATATTTGGAATGCTCTTCTTCTGTTCTCCTATCTAATCCCATTCGTTCAAGACCCAACTCTTCCCAGGATATTTTCTGATACTCCTCTGGCCCACACTACTTGCTCTCTCTCTTCCCCACCTGCAACAAAACTTTCATAGTTAGGTTTGAAGTACTTAAGAGAAAATAACACGTTTTCAAAGGTGCAGAATTTTTTCAGTAGATGGTAAGTAATTCTTTATGTCTATGAAAAACTGAAGAGGAAGAAATTACGTTCTAAAACAGGAGAGGTTTAGGGCTAAACATGAAAAATAACTACACATTCACAGTAATTAAAAATAGTAACAAATATTATACAGCCCCCACTCGCTACAACTAGAGAAAGCCTGTGTGCAGCAACTAAGACCCAACGCAGCCAAAAATAAATAAATAAATAAATTTATAAAGAAAAAAAAAGGAAAAGACTGGAACTGAATTTCATCCATTTATATTTTTATCAAAAAGGTAATAATACACAACCTGATTTTTAGTTCTACAATTATGTTTTTTGTTGTTGTTTTTTTTTTTTGCGGTACGAGGGCCTCTCACTGTTGTGGCCTCTCCTGTTGTGGAGCCTGTGCTCCAGACGCGCAGGCTCAGCGGCCATGGCTCATGGGCCCACCCGCTCCACGGCATGTGGGATCTTCCTGGACCAGGGCACGAACCTGTGTCCCCTGCATCGGCAGGTGGACTCTCAACCACTGCGCCACCAGGGAAGCCCATTTAGATGATATTTAGATAAGACTTTGGACTTTAGAGTCGATGCTAGAATGAGTTAAGACCTTTGGGGCTGTTGGGATGTGATGAATATATTTTGTATGTGAGAAGGAGATGAATTTTGGGGGGCATGGGTGGAATGTTATGGACTAAATGTTTATGTGCCCCCCAAGTCTGCATGCTGAAGTCAACCTCCAATGTGATGATATTTGGAGATGGGAACCTTTGGGAGGAAATTAGGGTTAGATGATGTCATGAGGGTGTGGCCAACATGATAGGATTAGTGTACATTCAAGAAGAGGAAGAAAGCAGAGCACCCTCTCTCTTACAGCCATGTGAGGACTCAGCAAGAAAGCAGCTGTCTACAAGCCAGGAAGAGGGTTCTCATCAGGAAGCAAATCTGCCAGCACATTGATCTTGGACTACTAGCTTCCAGAACCGTGAGAAACAAATGTCTGAAATTTAAGCCACTCAATCTATGGTATTTTGTTATAGGAGCCCAAGCTGACTAAGACAGGTTGTTTGTTTTTTTCTTGCTGAGTTGTAAAAGAGTTCTTTTTATATTCTGGATATTAATCCCTTATTAGCTACATGATTTGCAAATATCTTCTCCCTTTCTGTGGGTTGCCTTTTCACTCTGTTGTTGTGTCCTTTGATGCACAGAAGTTTTAAATTTTGATGCAGTCTAATTTATCTATTTTTGTTTGTTTTTGCCTGTGAACATTGGTTTTTAAAGGTAGCATAGTTTGAGCTAATTATACTAAAAGATTACTTTTAACTTATGACTTTCCCAATAAATGATATTTGGTTAAAATAAGAGGTTAATGCAACATCTTTTTTTATTACCTGGAATTGGTATTAGTTTCAATGATATACTGTTTTTATGGTTCTTAATGGTTTGACAATTCAGTGCTATGAATAAGAAAATAGACTTGCATTGCTTCATCATTATGTAATTTGGGGGACAATTACCCCAGTAAATGCATAAAGAAATTAACCCAGAGATCTTTAAATCTGGCCTAACAGAAAATTTAAGAATCCTTTGGAATCCTTTTTCATTCTAATGGGAATAAGGTTCTGATGTCTCTGGTAAACAATGAGCTAAAATTTCTCCTAGGTTTCTGTCTCGTAGTCCTATGCAAAAGAATGACACTTCACTGTCAGATCTTCCCTAAGAGACAGTGAGAAATTAAGCTTTAAGCCTAAATTTTTGTAATAAGGCAGGAAAAATACTGCCAATAACCTCAGTTACTGATGAAAAACTATTTTTATACTAAGTTGTGGTTTACACAAGCGAGGTATATATATATCAACAAATACACGATAATTTATCATTAAGGAAGCATGCCCTTTAGCCAGCTTCTCCACAATGAACACATTTATTGTATCCGTTCTCAGTATCATCTAGTGATTGAGTTCAGAGGACACAAATTTGGTAGCATTTAAATGACCGTCTAGAACTTACCAAGACTATTTCTTGTGGGAGGGAGTTGATTTAAAAAAAAAACATTTTATTTCACAGACATTTAAACAAATATTTTTAAAAGGCACTTATTTCTTACAAAAGATGTACCCTATTGTGTCACAGTATAATAATGTTTATAACAGGAAAGTTGAATTCCATGCAATCTTGAGAAATTAAAATATCATATAATATAGTTTGTTGCATACAACATTGACATTGCTATTACAGACTTTCAAAGGTCTAAGGATTTCATTGAATTCTGAACTATTGAATCTTTAATACTACCATAAAAAATTTTAAAGAAGATAACAGAAATGTTATTATGTATGTCCTAGATGTCTCTCATAATTTTTTTCTTTTAATGGCAGCAGGTATTGGTATCCTTATAACATGCCCACTATTCCATGAGAGGGAGAAAAAAAGTTTCATTGTATTTTAAAAGATTGGGTAAGTTACTTAGTATATTCTTTGTATTGAGGAAGTGAAATATTAACCAATCTGTAAAAATTGCCAAAACCTATCAAAATGAATGACAAAAATAAGTATAAAACCGAAGGCCGAAATGTTCCTTAGTTGACATTTTCCTAAAAGGTAAGGAAATTTTGCTTTTTCATTATCCAAGACAGTTCTAGAGACTTGGGTCAAAGCTGGGCCAATACTGGCCTTTCTGCATTAAAAAAAGAGAAATCTACCACTTAATTAGTTACTTTATTTACTGAGGTATAACTGATGTACAACATTATACTAGTTTCAGGTGCACAACATAATGCAGTCTACCATTTAAAATCTTTCTGAGTCAGTAACTGGATTCTTAATTTTTTTTTTTTTTTTTTTTTTGGCTGCATTGGGTCTTAGTTGCTGGGCATGGGCTTTTCTCTAGTTGTGGTGAGCGGGGGCCACTCCTCGTTGCAGTGCGAGGGCTTCTCATTGTGGTGCATTCTCTTGCTGTGGAGCACCAGCTCTAGGCACGTGGGCTTCAGTAGTTGCAGCACACGGGCTCAGTAGTTGTGGCTCACAGGCTCTAGAGCGCAGGCTCAGTAGTTGTGGCGCATGGGCTTAGTTGCTCCGTGGCATGTGGGATCTTCCTGGACCAGGGCTCAAACCCACGTCCCCTGCATTGGCAGGCAGATTCTCAACCACTGTGCCACCAGGGAAGTCCCAGTAACTGAATTCTTAAAGTAATTCCATTTTGAGAGACCAACTAAGCATCTTGGAAAATGAGGATCAACTAATATGACACGACTGAGAAAGAATTAGAGAAAAAACACTAACTACAGAAATACTATAGGATGTAATGAACAAACATACCTCCTGGGCTGTGATCGGCATTCCTCCTCCCCACTGTCTGCCTCCTGTATAGACAGAAAAATGAGAAAAAAAAATTTAAAATCTGAGGTCTCATATCATAATACCAACAATGTAATTTTTACTAAGCTTTACATGTAGGAATATCTCATTGATGCTGTGTACTTAAACTAAATTCTCTCCATAAAAAGTGACTTCAACCAATCCAGGGAGTTGATATATATCAAAATAATTTATTCCTGGAGGAAACTTTCACAATAGTCTACAAATCTTTTTTAATAACGAAGTGCTCATAATTAAAAGAATTACTTCTGAAAACCAACTGAAGATGCTACGTTACTGTTATGTTACTTAAAATTAAAATGAGTGGGTATTCTGACTTTCACCAACAAATCTCATCAAGATGGTCTATTAATGATTCTGATCCCCAAAGAACCACCTAAACAATGAACACCATTTTGCAAAGTGCTCATGATCACGTCACCATTACCTTAATAGCTACTACTTATCGAGTATTTATAACATGCCAGGTGCCTTGCTCAACACTTTAAGTACATTGTCCAACTTATTCCTTATAAACTCAGAAGGTTGACGGTACACTGATTCTAACACATACACATAAATTGGGATAACTTTACAATCAATGTGACTAAAAAGCATCGAATCATAGTTTAATTGCAATATTTATTTTTTTTAGTGGCACATAAAGTAACTGAGGGTGTTATGGCAATTTAGGCTCAATGAAATATGAATATTTTACAGAAACTGAAATTCACAGAAAGGAAAGAAGTTGCTCAAGGAAACTCATGTAGTAAAGCTAGAATTAAAACTGATAAAATACTGCCTCCCAACACATTGAAAAAGCATATCATTCACCCCTGCCCTAACCTAGGTTAGGAATTATTATATGTTAAGATACTATACAGATCTTCATGGAGACAAGACTAGCAACATGAAGGAAAAGTGAGAAAAGATGAGATAATTAATGATAGTGAGGTGCTAACTTTTTCTTTAAGTTTGCTCTCTGACATTTTATATTTGCACTCTGGTCACTTTTGCCCTATTTGGCAAACACAAAAATAGGAGGAGCAAAACAATCTCAAACAATACGTGTACTGTCTGCCGATAAGTCACCTACATTTTCGAGTTTATGGAACCATCCCCATTCACCTCTACATCATTCTACCTCCATTCCTGGGCAGCCACAGCCAGCTCTATAACTTTTATTCCCATTTCATTTTCATTATTGATTTCAGGTATGCCCATTATCTTGCACAAAGGGAAGAAGACAGCAAAGATCCTACCCTCGGAGGGAGGACAGGGGAGGTGTCATGGTATATTACACTCTGCCTACAGGGGAAGTTTTAGGTTCAGAAGTATGCCCTTTAGGACGTGAAAAGAATGGTGCTAAAATGAAAAGAACCGATCGTCTCTACAGTCAATAGTCAGAACCTGGAAAGTTTGCAAGAATGAAAATGAGAAGACTCATAAGCAAAGATAAGTGTTAGATTTTGGAGCCCAAGGGAACTGTAATAAATAGAAATGATTTCCTGGAATCTCATTTAACAAATTATTCTTCATTATTGTTATCAGTGGTTAATAGATCTCTACTTCTGATGTATTCTTCTCATTTTTTAATTGTATGAAAAATTATATGACAATAGATATATTTAAAATATATGTAAATTATAAGGCACAATAATAAAATGAATACCTGTGAGCAACATTCTACTTAAAAGCTAGAATAGTACCAATACCTTTGCATTTACCTGTGTGCTTATTTCCTATCTCCCATTCTTATCCTTCGCCCAAGATGTGAGTACTATCTTGAATTTTTAAAAAATATTTATTTATTTATTTATTTATTTTGTGGTACGCGGGCCTCTCACTGTTGTGACCCCTCCCGTTGCGGAGCACAGGCTCCAGACGCGCAGGCTCAGCGGCCATGGCTCACGGGCCCAGCCGCTCCGCGGCATGTGGGATCTTCCCAGACCAGGGCACGAACCCGCGTCCCCTGCATCGGCGGGCAGACTCTCTAACACTGCGCCACCAGGGAAGCCCTTATTTATTTATTTGGCTGCCCCGGGTCTTAGTTGCAGGACGTGGGATCTTCGTTGCCCTGTGCGGGATCTTATGTTGTGGCATGCAGGATCTTTAGTTGTGGCATGCGGGATCTAGTTCCCTGACCAGGGATTGAACCCGGGTCCCCTGCATTGGGAGCGCAGAGTCTTAACCACTGGACCACCAGGGAAGTCCCACTATCTTGAATTTTAAGTTTATAATTTTCTTGCTTTCATTCTACTATAAAAAATTTCATACATACAGAAAAGCTGAAACATCTTATAGTGAACATGTGTATCCAACATCTGGATTCTACCAGTAACATTTTTTATATTTGCCTTATCACTTCTCTATTCATCTTTCTGCCTCACTGATCAATCCATCTTATTCTTCTGTTGCATTTCAAAGTAGTTTACAGTGTACTTGCCCTTAAATGCACATAATTAGAATTCGGTATTACAGTTCTTTCTTTTCTTTTAAGGTAAAATGTATATACAATGAAATAAATGCAGAAATCTTAAGTGCACCATTCAATGAGTTTTGACAAATGTATGTATCTGTGTAACTCAAACTTTTACCAAGAAATGCAACATTTCTATCAGCTCAGAAATTTCTCTCATTTAATACCTGGCACAACCTAGAGTCAGCCACTGTTCTTAATTTTCTTCCACCACAATTTTTTTCCATCAAAAATTAGTATATAGCATATGACTCCATTTAAATGGTTTCCCTGTTCACATAAATAGAATCATATAGTATGTACTCTTTTGTGTGTGGCTTCTTTCACTCAGCATAATGTTTTTAAGATTCACCTATGCTGTTGTATGTAAAAGGAGTTCATTCCTTTTTATTCCTGAGGATTCCATTGTATGAATATACCACAGTGTGTTTATTCATCTCCTATTGATATATATACCCAGGATGTTTGAGTTTTTGCCTATTATGAATAAAACTTTTACATAAGCATTCTTTGCTGTTTTTTTGGTGGACATGTGCTTTTGGTTTTTTGTAGGTCATGGAACACATGCATGTGTAATTTTAGAGAAAATTACCAGGGCTTCCAAAGTGCTTATACCACTTTACATGCTTATCAACAATGTGTGAGAGTTGTAACTGAAGTCTAATTGGAAATTTTTTTCTCCTATAGTTACTGTTTTCTATGTCTTCAGAAACCTTTGCCTACCCTTTAGTCACAAAGATACTCTATAATATTTTCTTATTAAAACCTTTATGGTTTTATGTATAAGGTCTATGATCTATCCTGAATAAATATTTGTATGTGGTGTGAGATGGGGTGGAGGCTCTTTTTTTTCCCCATATCGATTTCGAGTTTTCAAGCACATTTATTGAAAAGCCTTTCCTTTCTCCATTTGATAACTTGGCTCCATGTAAAAAATCAAATGACAGTGTAAGTGAGGTCTACTTCTGGGTTCTTTATTCTGTTCCATTGATCTATTTGTCATTCTTTATGCCAGTACTATATCTTTATTACTATAGCTCATAGTAAGTTTTGAAGGAAATATAAATCCTTTAACTTGATTCTTATTTTTCAGGATACCTTTATCTTCTAGTAAGACATTTTATCTTGAAATCTACTTTATCTAATATTAACATAGCTATTCCAGACTTATGCTCACTGATTGCAAGGTATATTTTTCAATCTCTTTATAACTTAAAGAATGTCTTTTGTAGACAGAATGTAGTTGGATCTTGCTTTATTTTACCCATTGTGACAATCTTTGCCTTTTAATTGTAGTGGTTAGTCCATTAACATTTAATGTAATTACTGATATAGTTAGTAACATGGTAGAACCAAATCCATTTATTTTCTGTTTGTCCCCTATACCTTTGTTTCTCCTTTTTCTGCCTTATTTTGTATTATTTGAGTATTTTTTAGAATTTCATTTTAATTTACATATTGGTTCTTTGCATTATTTTTTATTCCACTATTAAAAAAATTACATGATGTCTATATTGTTAAACAATATATTATTTAGTTTTGATTGGGGGCTTTAAAAATTGTATTACACTTATGCAGTCTTCCTAATATGTTTATTATTTTTTTTCACACATACACACTGTATTTTATTTTTACACCAATATGTTTTTTAAAAACTAAATATTATGCTAATAAGATTCATCCACTTATTACCTATAGCTACAGTTCATTCATTTTATTGCTGGGGTAAAAGACTGCATTATAGGAATATACCAAAGTTTACCCATTCAACTCAGATAGATTGGACTGTTCCTGTTTTTGGTGACATCAACCACGCTGCTATAACTTCCTTGAAATGTCTTTTGGTCTACATGCACAAGGGTGTCAATGGGATATAGGTACACCTAAGGTACCTAGGAGTAGAAACGCAGAGTCACAGAATAACTAAAGGTACAAGTTTACCAGGTAGTGACATATTATTTCCTAAAGTAGTTGTGCCAATCTATACTCTCACCAGGAAGGAGTGAGAGTTTCAGTTGTGCTAAATCCTAGCCAACACTTAAAATCATCAGATGTTTTCTTTTTCTTTTTTGCCAATCTAGTGTTATATATATCTCACCATAGTCTTACTTTGCTGTGCCTTGACTACTACTAAGGTTGAGTACCCTTTTAGATGTTTATGGGCTATTACTAACTTAATATCCTTTCCCTCATACATAAAATGAGCTGACCAAAACCAGATAATTCAAATTATTTTCAGCTTTTTTGGTAGATTTTTCTACCTATGAGAATTGTGATGAGAAATAAAAAGGAAAAATACCCTTGATGTTTCCTTAGAGGCCGCAAACAGCTAAAACCAGCTACATCTATAGAGGTAAACTAACATCTATTTTACACTACTATGGGCCAGGTACTTTATATGTTATTTTATTTAACGTGCACCACAACCCTATGCAGCTTGCTAAAGGTCACAATGCCAATAAATGCCACGTGGAGTCATGATTTGAACTCAGGTCTACATTTCTGCTATAACCAGCTGCCTCTTAACTAAGAATCTGCATTTGGTACCTATACTCCGGGACAGTGGTTAGGAAGGGAACTGCAGAAAAAAGCATAACTTTTCTCATGCCTTATAATAAAGTAATATCCTTTGTCACCTTTCTTCTATGGCTTCTACACTTTAAAATAGTGCCAAAGGAGTGGAAATTCCTTTGGCCCACAAAAAAAGCAAGTCAGAGAAGTGTTTCTAACACAAGATACCCAAATGACTTTTTTCTTTCTTTCTTAGATTAATATTACAATAGTCAGGCCAATGAATGATTTGCTTCCGTTTCATCTTACTTGGAGATTTAGAAAACAAAAACAAAAACAAAAACAACTCAGTATGTCAAGGCATTATATGCCTAAGGTAAAGTGGATTTTTTTTAAATGAAGAGTGTTGATTATTTCAATGGAATTCACTGCCAAAAAGGCAAAGATACAACATTGCTTATTCAGCAAGATTAATTACCAGATAATACAGTTATCTTGAATAGTGGCATTTAGATGGTAGGTAAAGGGAGAATGCTTACCATTCTATTGTAACAAGTGCATACACCAGACCATATATAACCACCTACCTTGTCAAGTAACTTCACATATTGTTAGTGAAAAAAAAAAAAAGAAAAAAGAAATGCCAGTAGTCAACATGCTCAGAACATTAGAAATCACAAGGAGAAAAGTGTAGAGATAAACATTAGTTTCTTCTTAGTAAATTGAGTAATTTCTGATGTATAAGGAGAACTAATTAATTAAATGATTAAATATGTTTGTTGACTTTTTTTTAATATTCCAGAGTCCTATTGTTAAGTAGTTTTTATTTAAAGAATATAATTTCTTCTTGATGTTCTTAAGAAAAATTTGACCTATAAACAATATGGTGTGAGATTCTGAATGTGCATTTAATTTTAGGGTATTCAGAAAACACTGACTCAAAAAGACACACGCACCCCAATGTTCATAGCAGCATTATTTACAATAGCCAAGATATGGAAGCAACCGAAGTGTCCATCAACAGATAAATGGATAAAGAAGATGTGGCATGTATATATATATATATATATATATATATATATATAAAAATATATATATAAAAGAATGAAATTCTGCCATTTGCAACAACATGGACGAACCTAGAGGGTATTATGCTCAGTGAAATAAGTTAGAGAAAGACAAATATTCTATGTTATCACTTATATGTGGAATCTAAAAAATAAAATAAACAAATGTTTGTAACAAAACAGAAACACACTCATAGATATAGAGAACAAACTGGTGGTTACCAGTGGAGGTGGGGGAAGGGGGTGGGTAAGATAGGTGTATGGGATTGAGAGATACAAACTACTATGTATAATAAGTAAAAAGGATATATTATACAGCACAGGGAAATATAGCCATTATTTTGTAATAACTTTAAGTGAAGTATAATCTATAAAAATATTGAATCACTAATGTGGTACACCTGAAACTAATATAATATTGTAAATCAACTATACTTCAATTAAAAAATAAAATATATAATTTTAGGGTACTCGGGAACCATTAAGTATGAATTGAAAAATTAATGTATTCTTATTAATCTACTTAATACCTGAGCATAAAAGTAGGTAACTAAGTAAAAGATGTTTGGAAAAAACGTAAGCACCCAAGTCATATTTGCTGAGAAGTAGGCTGGAAGTGCTGCCAGCCTTGAAAAACACCAGGCTAGGTAGGTGTTAAGCAATAATTTCCCAAGCTTTATTGTTGCAAGATTCTTTACACTCTCCATACACTCCAATCCAAGTGGACTCATTCATCAGTTTTCAAAAGCAACTATTAACTTCCTTTGTCTGTGCTGTTTCATCATCCTGGAAGGCCCCTCTCCCCTCTCCTATATCCTTCCCTAGCATTCAAAGCTGGTTTCAAAAGCCAGTAGTTCATGGTATTTCTTCTATCACTTTACTGATAGGCTGTCTGCCTCCCTCCAAACCTGACCGTCACTGTGCATGTTTCCTGTGGCACTATCAAGATCTGTTTCTGGGTTACCACTGGGTTCTTGTTTTATGTTCCATTATCAGACTGTAATCTGCCTTATTTTTCCTTTGCATCTCACTCTGCGTTTAGCACAATGCCCTAGGTGCAGATGGAACTCGACAAAGAGGTGAATGAATGCGTGATTAGAGCGGTGAACTAAAACCATGTGAACACTTGGAGCTAATTGGCTGTGCATTCTCAGCTAGTGAGGACTATGCCAGTTACGTTTTCTCCTTAGCCGGTTAAAAGAATAGTTTCTGTTGCTCAGGAGTTAGCCTGTGACGAAGATCTGGAAGTAATACCTTAGCTTTTCCCTTTGGTTAAACAGACAGAATCATTCACTTGCTCTCATTTATGTATTCATTCACTCATTCAACACTAATTGACTACCTATTATGTGTTAGGCACTAGGCACCAGGAATTAAAATTAAGCAAAACTGCCCTTATCCTTGGATAGTTCACATTGTATTAGGGGAGACAGTTCCATAAGCCAAAAAATTATAATGATATGTCATTTGGCTTACAGCAGTGGATATTCAAAATGCTACAGAAACAACAGAGGAGGAAATGACTAACTGTGGGGCTTGGATATGCTTCATAGAAGTTAATTTTCAGGCTGGGCTTGAATTAGTGGGTTTGTGTTGGATGGAAAATAGAAGGAAAGAGTATTTCAGGCAGAAACGTTGGCAAAAGGAACAGAAAGAGGAGTAAGAGTCTGGACATTTAGGGAATGGTGAGCAGCTGTGAATTGCTGGAGCAAAGGTATGGGTATTGGGGGTTAAGGCTATCAAGTAATATTGATGTTACGAGTCCATAAAGGTAGGAATATTAAGATAACAGTCCTATGATCACAAAAAGTGGTTGTGGATTATCCATTAACTGGACTTCAGATTATCCATCAGTCACTTCTGCCCCTGGCAGAAAATTAATACTGGGAGGTGTCTGTCAGACAGGATAAAGTAATCTGGTAGTCTTCCTAAGAATGGACGTGAGCTTCGAAATCAGAAAAGTCCTGCTTCTGGCTTTTGGAAGAAGCAAACGTGAAGAACACAGGCTTGAGGAGGAAGTAAAGGCACCATTTTGCCACTTGGTTACTGGTAAGAGAAGGCTTAGATTCTCTCCTAGAAACAAGAGACAAAGAAGATGGGAATGGAACCAGCAGTTTGGGTTATCCATTGCTTAATAACAACCTACTAATTTATTATATTTCATGATTTCATGGGTCAGAAATTCAAGCAGTACTTAGCTAGGCAATTCTTCTGCTCCACATGGCATTGCTAAAGGTCAGTCAGTGCTACTCAGGTGGTATTTAGCTAGAAGATGGGCCAGTAGTCAGGGTCCAGGCAGCTTTACTCACATGTCTGACATCTCAGCCTGGAAAACTGGAAAGCGGGGCTCAAGTGGAAAGTCAACTAGAACATCTATGGATTGGGCCTTCTCAAAGTCCATTGTTGCCTCAGGGTTGGTCTTATCGCATGGAAGCTTAGAACTCCAAAAGGCTAGGCTCAGAGCTGGCACAGTGTCACTTCTGCCATGCTCTGTTGGTGTATTAAAGAAGTCTAGCACAGGTTCAAGGGGAGGGGAATTAGACACTATCTCTCAGTGGGAGAAATAGCAAAGAATCTGCAGCCATCTTTAATCAACTCTACCAATTCTGGTGACCAGCTAGTAAGTATGTAGGCAAGATGAACAGGACAGGAAAAAGGCCGTTAAAGATAGTTAATGAAGTAGAACTTCTAAAGACTAGGGCCATAGAGATATCCAGGAGAGTAAAGAATAAAGAAGATGATTCTTATGTCAGTACAAGGTGCACTGAAGGCCATAGGGATACTTTTATAGGCTGGTGTCTATAACGAAGTGTCCTCCCATTTGGCAGGCTGAAGATCAGAAAGGACCTGCAAGTGTGGTCACACACACACTCTACTGTCCAGGACCAGAATGAATAACCTGGGCACTCACATCTGAGAAGCTGGTCTGTAAGAAGGTCAGACACCATCAAATCAGCAGTCCCAATATAATTTGACTTTGTTTTAAAGTCTAGCTTAAATTGAGGTGTATAGTACTTGCTGGTATTAGGAACCAAAACAGAGAGTCAATCTAGTCATATTTTAGAGAGACGTAACATGCATTAAAGTAAAATATGGAAGCCAGAATACAGTGCAATACTTATTACTGACATCAAAGCCACACCATGCTCTCACGACAGGGTTTAAGAAGCCCTAAATAAACTTTCTTGCCCATGATTTCAAGCAGTAGAAAACTTCTGTGAGACACCTACTACTTCTCAAGTGTTTCCTTTGAATTCCTTTCAAATACAAATATGTATGAAACACAGTTGGAATGGTTAATGAGGTACTTCCTCAGTGATGAGAAAACCAGCTTGATTAGAATGTGACTTCAATAACTCTGTTTCTGAAGAACACCAAGTCTTTGGTCAACAGCTAGTTTAAGATATATCACAGTCCAGTCACTGCCCACTAGAAAACCCAAGCTCTGGGTGTAGAGCTGCTATTGGATGCCTTTTGTTTACAATCCTTATTCCACTTAAACATTTTATTTAATATATGTGACTTAACCCACCCACTTGCCATAATTAGAAAGTTGCTAGACTGTCTTTTCTACCACAGAGATCCAACTCCTTGAGGCTACTTGATTTTAAAAAGCAACTAGTCTGAATCTGTCACATCTGACAAGCATGCAATATGGAAACTTCATAGGTCACTGGTTCTTAACTCTGGCTCCATTCAAAACCTTTTTAATAACAAAAATCTCCAGGCCTCATGCCTACAGGCTTTTATTCTTTAGCTCTGAGGTGAAGCCAGTGGTGTGCTAGAGCCAATTGCTAGATTTTTAGGGATCTTATGAGACTCACATTGGTAGCTTGAAATTAGCCATGCTAGGAGTATTTACCAGGGAAGTCAGCAAATGCTACAAAGCAGCCCTTACCCAGAAAACAGGTTTTTGAACATTTACCAGCACACCATGAGGTGTGGGGCCCAAGGATCTGCACATTTTAAAAGCTCCTGATAACTGACAAGCAGTTAAGATTGAAAACATTTGTCTTTAAGGTCTGGAAAAACATCAAAAAGCTCAGAGTACACAGAGCTACTACTCCTCCAGATAACTGTGCTAGGTGCCAGGGAGATCAGTGACGATGGGAACTCAGCTCTCCAGAAAGATCTTACGTCTCTCTTCCTAGACAGTAAGCTCTATAAGAGCAGGACTATGTTTGCATAGTGGCAGTCATACAGAAGATGCTCCGTAGGTATTAGATTAATTAATAAGTATTGCCCAAGGTATGGTAACCAGTAAGTGGCAAAATTGGGAATACACCTTAGGTTAACTCAGCATATCATGTGCCTCATCTCCATTCAATTATTGGTCATATCCTTGGTTTGTCAATCCAAAATGAGTGCTTAAACATGGAGTAGAGAGCAAGCAGCATCCGTCATAAGATAATAAGACTCTGCCTGTGTGCCACTCCATAATTTAAAGTCTTTTCATGACTATTATCTCATTTGAGCCAACCTAGGATAAATGCAGCACAGGTATGATTAATACTTATTTTTCAGCTGAAGAAACTGCCTCATGAAAGTGAGATAATTTGCTCAAAGTAACCTAAGAGTAAGGAGCAGTCAGGATTCTGTCTGGGAAGGGCGAATATACCTTCTATTGGAACAAACTGCTCCTCTTGCTTAAAGGAATACTCCAGGTACACCAATAGGGGCCTAAGACCTTGTCTTTATCTCCCTGTCCAGATTCTGTTTCCTTCTATTAAAGTGAAATTCCACATCCCACTCTCTGAAGACCTCACACTTGGTCCATTTCCTTCATTTCCTGAGGCCTCAATATGGACATATGGTCTTATGTTCAGCCAGGACATGGTGGTACAACTGTACTAACTGTTTACACACTGAAATACCGAATGGTAAAGAGTGGTTGCCTAGAGCCCCTCTGAATGTTTCACGATCCAGCAACAATCAGGTTAATGCCTGGTAGAGTAGAGGACCTCCAGGTCTTACTCCTGCCTATTCTGATTGGTTGATAGCTGTGCCATATTGCTAAATATTCTGAATATCACCTCTACCCATGGCAACATCTTTACTGTTCTCTAACCTTTGGTTTAAAATTCTTGACTCTGACCTTAGCTTCACCTTGGAGATAGTGCCTCTATAATCTGTTCTCTTGTTTGTGTGTCCTGCTAGCTACACCCCACTTGCTTAGCTTGGCTTCTGGTTTTATTACTGGTCCTCTGCTATACATGATTAGCATTCCTCCACAAGGAATTTAAACTATAAAAAGCATTGATAACACCTGGGGGAGGCTAAGTAAAATCCACGTATGAAGAGTCTTTTAATATTAAATCTTTGAATTGTTTATGGATATAAAGAATTAGACTGTGATCAACCAAAGTTTAAGTTGAAACATTATTCAGAAATAAGGTCAAAGAACACATGCAGAAGGGTAATGAAGCAACACTGATTACTTACCAAATATTACTAAACTAACAGCATGATTATTTTCAAATTTCCAGTCATTTTCAAACTAAGGAGTTGATAAATACCGTCACTGGTTCTGACCAAAAAGAAAATAGAATATTTAAAACAGATATACTGCTGTCAGTTTTGATTAGGGGGAAATGCATTGCTATTTTGTTAATATTTATATTTAAATCTAGACAATTAGCTTTCCAGCCATAAACAGGGGAAAAGATAGAGGCAGGATGCTCAATATCTTTGAATGGCAAATAAATAATCAACATATTCATTTAGAGCTGCCAGAGTCCACCAGAGACACAAAGAAATACAAGATAGTACTATGCTCAAGGAGCTTATCTGCCTGAAGAGATAAGGCTGTTATATTTGAAAAGTTGATCCAACAAATACAGTGTAAATTTATGGCACAGGAAGTATATTGCATAGGAGTTCAGAAGTGAGAACACTGTGGGTACAGTGTTCACAGGAACAAGAGAGCTTTGAATCCAGTCTTGAAGGAAGAGGAAGATCTGAAGAGGCACAGAGGCTGACAGAGCATTTGAGACATGAACAAAAAGGAAAGGACAGTGGGAATATGTCTGACACACTGGGGTGGTGGTGAACTGACCAGCTGAGTTGAAACCCAGGGCTTGCCTTGAGGTAAGCTGCAAAGATAAGGTGCAGAAGGCAGGGGTCTAGACCTGATCCTAGGGGGAAGCCAGGGAGGGGATTTATCAGCATCTTAGAAAGTAGAATAAAATTATAAATATGTTGCTTTTGTGGTAATAAAAAATTCTTTAAGGAAACAGAGGCTAAAATTGGAAAGCCAATTGAGAAAACTTAGGTATTTTTCCTAAAGCCGGGAGACACTGGTTAATTTAACCACATATCTCCACTAGAGGGCAGACAATTCAAAGGTTACACTGATGGAACTGGAGAAACAGTGCATCCACAGAAAACTAACACTAAGACTAAACACCATACATTGTTGCTTAAAGACCATTTTCAGTGCCTTCAACCCTGGAAAGAGCCTTTAGCTAGCAGATAAATCTTTCACAGGTTAGCTTTATGTGGTATAAAATGTGTCTTAATTGCAAAATGGACTGGTGGAAAAGTTATACTTTGGGAATCTGGCTTGGCTGACAGACACATGTGCTTATACATGACAAGCATACCTTGGAATGCCAACAGTAGCACTCATCACTGGCTAATTTACCTCAATCTTCCCCACCCATCTCAGGCACATCCTAACCACCACTCAAGACACAGCCTAACAATGTGTATACCACCTGGACCATGATTTCAATCTGGGTTCTCCTTTTGGTCAACTGGGGAGATGCTTGGTCCTAAGGGCTCAAAACCCTTTAAAGTCAGAGTAAGGTGAGGCCACCAGACAGAGGTCCTTCTATGTGCATTTGTCTTAGTAGGCTGAGGAGCTGTTATATAGGGGTGTCGGCGGGAGTCCCTCAGGTCTCACTAATTGCGACACAGCATCAATATTAACAACTAAATAAAAGGACTGAGAATTCCATCACACATTTAGATGCTAAAATAGATCTGCAAAGTACTATAAACACTTTTTCTGTTTTTTTCTCTTACAAAATGTCTCTCGTTAAAGGTGCAAGGGCAATTTTCGATTTAGTAGGTTGACTTTCTGCCATTAGCTGGAAGTAGTTTTGACCAATGCTGACCAGTGCTCATATCACAAGAATTTTCTTTTCCCCTGGAAAATGACAACATTTAATTTCAGATATCAGGTACTTCAACTGCAGGTGAATTTTGCTATTCTAAAATTATTACAGTATTTCCAACAAGCTAGGCCACCTTATCTCTTAGACTTTGCCATATTCTTCTCTCTGCCTGGTACACTTCATTCCCGTCTTTGCTTGCCTACTTCTTCTCATCCTTCAGATTGTAGCTTAGGTGTCCCCTTCTCCAGAGGCTTTCCCTGATGCCTCTAGACTGAGGCATATTTCAAGAGTATCAATTTTTTTTTTTTTGTGGTACGCGGGCCTCTCACTGTTGTGGCCTCTCCCGCTGCGGAGCACAGGCTCCGGACACGCAGACTCAGCAGCCATGGCTCACGGGCCCAGCCGCTCCGCGGCATGTGTGATCTTCCCGGACTAGGGCACAAACCCATGTCCCCTGCATCGGCAGGCGGACTCTCAACCACTGCGCCACCAGGGAAGCCTCCGAGAGTATCAATTTTACTTGATGCGAAGTAATATTTTTATAGTAACAGAGCTACAGATACAGAAAAATGTGCATGAAATTTAAAGTAAGTCATAAGAACTCAAATACATTTCAGCCTTGTAATAAGCTCCTTTAAACTTTATATATCCACACCGCCAGGGGTTCCGCATTCACACTGTTCTGCTGTTAGAGCAATTTCTTGTGGAAAGGTTTGAGGAGCACTGCAGAGGACTGCTGTATGTAACTCTGAAGTTAAGCTTGTGCCTAATATTGAAAAATTAAGATAGAAGTTAAATTTGGGGGGGGGGTATGGTAGTTAATAAATACAAAGAGAAGATCAGGTGCTTATGACTCCTTGGTCTAATTCCTAAGACTACAGGCATGTCATTAACTTTATTTGGCTTCCATAAACAAAAGACAAAAAAACAAAAGTTCAGAAAAAGCTGATTCAGCACTTAAACAAACCAACAAACAAATCCAAAGCCTCCAAACTTACTTGAAGTGAAACATAGGTATTGAAAAGAAGGAAAAAATATGAAGTTATAAATCAGAGTACGATCTAATTCCTAATATAGGTTAGGCCTAGCTAGTGATCCTTGCTAACACACTGAACATCATAAAGAAACCAATTATTAAGTCTTCCACAGTTAAAACACTCCTTGCTTTTCTTTGTTAATGGAAATAAATGACAGAGAAAAAAGTAATTGGCAACTTAATGCAGGAAGATTTTAATTACACTCACAGTCACCATTAACCTTGACAACCCACCAACTAACATGTAACAAGACAGCACCTCCCCCACTAATATTAGTCTAACTAAAACTTCATGAATACCTTCATGAGAAAGGTAAAATCTTATGAGAAGCATGCAATCATCTGAACTTCCCTCCCACGGTTGAAAATCAGCATCATATGTTGTCTATATATAGACTAACCCACCTCAGAAGCTTCTCAGTTACTCCCTCTTTTAAGTATTATTTTTCTTTAACTACGTCCACATGTCTCGTTTTCTCCTGTAACCTCACTTTTACTTCCCTAAGGCTCCTTCCTATCTACTATTCTGTTCCATTTTGCACAAACCTCAAGTTCTCTCGTTGGTCTTCTTTTTACTTTTATATCTTGAGATAACTTAAGAAAATATTTATGCTCTAAACTTTGGGAAAATACTGATGCATTTCCTCCTGCCACCCTCTCACCAATTAACAGTCTAAGACAGAAGAAACTGTTATAACCAACTTCTCAATGCAATACTTTTCTTCTGCCATCCTCAGGGAGATCAGAATACAACTCACCAGTGATGCTTAAGGTCATTAGAATCTGACAAGTAACTACAGGAAGCCTATAATGATATAGTCAGATTATTTTGCTAATTATCCTATGTTATCTATTAGTAATGTACTCTTTGATCTAGATTTTCCCCCCAAAACTGAACAGAACTAGGGAAGGGAGAAAAAAAGGTAAACATAAAAGGCAAGATGAGTATACAGTAACTGACAGGAAGCCCCCTCCCCTATTTATAGATTCTAACATAAATAAGCTTAACTACGAAAGCATCTATCCTCATTTTCATTGGTTAAATATTTCTTCTTGAGAAACTAGTACAGACCCGATAGGAAGTTCGCTAAATGTGTAAATTCAAAGAACCAATAATTGCATAAAAATGCAATTCCTGTAAGCAACGGTTAAGTATAAAAAGGCATTCCACAGATAATATCCTGGTCAGTAAATACCTCTGAGCAACTACCAGGAAATACTTATTACTTGCCTAATTTCCTAGAACCATAACTTTCCTGATAAACAATGTCTTGAACACCCCATGAAAAGAATAACCAAGGCTACTAAGTGTTGGTAAATTGAAACATTACACACTGCTATTTCATATAACTTGAACAGAGTCAACTGAAACTACAGAATAAAATAGTAGCTATAAAGTGTACTGTAGATTAAAAAAAAAAACCTCTCAACCTAATAAAGTGAATTGAGATGGCAAACAAAATGCTTTCATGTCATGTTTTCACTTCGATAAAGGAAGCAATCAAACCATCACATAAGCATAACTACAACTGCAACTACCAATAGCTGGGAGATAAAATAGTACCACCGGTATTTACCACACATACACACTGATAGCATGCCCCAGGTCCCAGAAATTATGCTGTCTGCAGTAAAAATCCTAACTCCCTTCTAGAAGTTATTCCTCAAAGCTTCCTTTCGTTCCTCATCACTGGTTTACTGAATAAAACAAATTTAAATAAAACATTTCTACTGATTGTCTCATATAAGGCTGCCCTGGAGACTACCTCAACCAGAGGCCATTAATGTAGACTTTAGATTTCAAATTATAAGGAAGCCTATTGGAAAACTAGTAAATAAACAAATAAATAAATTAAAATTAAAAAAGGTTTTAATTCTTATGAAATTCAGTTTAGATTAAACTCAGCCCCTTGCCACCTCTCTCTTCCCAGGGGTCCTTGGATCGTGCAGCAATTTTTGCCTTTGTTACTTAGGGGAACCATCAACCACGAGAACTCTGGCACTTTCGCTTTTCTTCTGTACCACCTACAAGCATCTGAAAGAGTCCATTCAGAATTCCAAACCATTTCAAATTATTCTTAGCACCATGTCCCACGGAAATGCCTCAGTCAAAAACATATTACGCTTTGACTCTCTTTCATCAAAGACTTGGTTCCTGCTTCTTAGGAGGAAAAATCATGAAAAATCCTAAAGTCTCTGATCTTCCTCAACTGGGTATGAGCTCTCCTTTCCTAAAAGTCCTGTTCTTTCTTCTCGTATTTCTCTTCTTCCTTGAATTATAATTACATGTAATCACATCTTATCCTGATTAAGAGTAAAGCACCTAATAGATACTCTATAAATATTTATTGGATGAGTGAGTCATTGGAACAAATAAATTATAAAAAAAATGTTTCTAGGTAAGGAAAGGAAAAATGAGTAAACTGGACTTCAAAATAATGAAAAACCATGGAGGGGGAAAATTGTGATCCACTATATAGAAAAAAAGAATTGGAAAAACAAAAACGAACCAGTCAACCAAGCCAATAATAACCAAAAGGATATCTAAATGTGTTATACCTAATAAGCCTTGGAATTCATGATCATAAGAGACTGGAAACAAGAGCTAAATAATAACCTGGGTCAAATTTGTAGCTAAGGGCAAAGGCCACACTTAATATAATCACAGAACCAGAATCACCGAGGCCCTCTTAAAAAACGCTGCTACCTCCCTGTATACTAGCCTAATCGTTCAGCATCTCCAGTGATATGTGACCTACCAGCTCAGTCACCTGAGACTGGCAACTAGTTAACATGAAGTGCTGCACTTCCTCAATCTCATTAAATTCAGCAAATTTTAAGTCGTGTATATTTCTAGATATGAAAAGCTTTTGTTAAAATAATGTCATATAATCATTGAAGAAAAACTTCATATGAGCCAGGTACTCTTACTTTCCTCTCTACTGATCCTGGTTTCTTCCAATCCTCATTCCCATAAAAGCACATTTTCATGTACAATGCATAGCTCTTGGTTTTGTGAAAATCAACCTGGCTCTAATTCTGCCTGACGATTACAGTGGGATCTAGGTTGGCCATACTTACCACTAATAAAATGGGCTAATCTTGAATAGCTAATCACATTTGCAAAGTGATTGCAATCATATTGTGCTGTTATGTTGGTATTAATGGTGAGCTGAAATTTCTGCTTACAGAATTAAAAGAGTTTGGGACATGAGTAAGCTTGATCTCTTTCTCTCAAAGGACTATTTTTATCAGGCTTCCTCTGAAACTTTTAAAAAGTGCCATAGAATCATTGTGAAAAAATTAAATACTTTAGTTCTACTCCACTGAAAACTAAAATGAAAAATATTTTCTATACAGATGAAATGCAGATTATAATTAATAAAATTTATGCATTATAAAAAATAAGCTGACTTGTTGGGAAGGTGAAGTTGCTTTCATCAAACATACAGGTCTTTAAGACATTTCATGGGATACATTAAAATAAACAACAGTTTCATATTTTAAAAAGGGGCATTAGGAATGTTAACTTCATGACATTTTCATTAAAAAATGACAAGAGGTGCATTTTGAATACATATGATTACAAAATCACAGTAGAGTTTCCAGAGCAGTCTAAGCAGGTACTTTCCTCACTCTACTAAGAATCTGACACCTTGCATTGGGCCAATGACTATATATGCCTTCCTCACATTCCTCAGGCTCTACCACCCCCATACTGGGCCGCCCCTCTGGCTTCCCACAGTGACTCCCTGCTTACCATACACACAGGCTCAAACAACCAGCTCCAGAGCACCTCCCTCATGTTGATGCCCCCTCACCTCGCTTGGGCTCCAATATCCCACCCACACTGGGCCTCAGTGCCCACCTGAAGATACCTACCATGCTTAGTCCTATCTAATGGCTTTTGGATTGAATTGTTAGAGAAGGAGAAGAAGGGTGTTTTATCTTTCAGTGCTTCGGTTATAAATACAAATAAAGACAACCACATTTATCTAACACATATTTATTCAACTTCAACTATATACGCACGAGGCACTATAATAGGTCCAGTGGGACTATGTAGCCCTCCAAGAGCTTCTCTTCTCTCTGAGGAGCCCACAATATCTCTACTTATTACTCGGGATGTTTTCCAATCTCAAGTAATAAAAAAAAAAAAAATCCATCAAAAAGTGGCTTAAGGGACTTCCCTGGTGGCACAGTGGTTAAGAATTCTTCTGCCAATGGAGGGGACATGGGTTCGAGCTCTGGTCCGGGAAGATCCCGCATGCCTTGAAGCAACAAAGCCCGTGCACCACAACTACTGAGCCCGCGTGCCACAACTACTGAAGCCTGCACACCTAGAGCCCGTGCTCTGCAACAAGAGAAGCCACCGCAATGAGAAGCCCGTGCACCACAACAAAGAGTAGCCCCCGCTCTCCGCAGCTAGAGAAAGCCCTCACGCAGCAACAAAGACCCAACGCAGCCAAAAAAAAAAGAAAAAGAAAAAAGGCTTAAACAATACAGAAAAGTATCATCTTGATTAATTCAGTAGTTGAACTTTATCAAGAATGAAATTTTCCTTATCTTTCTGCTCTGCCATCCTGATTGTTTCAGCACTGCTCTTAGGCTAATATGGTCCCAAGATTACTGCCACATTCAAGGTCCATCACATATATACCCAACATCAGTCAGCTGAAGAAAACAGCTCTTCCCCTGTGTCTCTTAAGTACAAGGAAAACTGTCCCAGTAGTTTCCTCCTCAACCTCCCCCCACATCTTCTCTCATCCGAACTGGATACATGCTCATTCTTAAGCCAACCTCCAGCAGGGGGATGGTACCCTCTGACTGGCTGTTAACACGAAACAACAAATAACCTTTATTTTCCTATTTAAGCCAGTTTCTGTTACTCTCAACCAAGATTCCTGACAAATATATTATGAACCACATTTTCCCATGTGCACCAAGGAGAGGTAAGAGAAGAAAAAAATTTTATTTCCATTTTATTTATTTATTTGTTTCCAATTTTTTATTTCCACCTTACAGGTAGAAAAATTAAAGCACCGACAGGTTAAAATGACAGATCACTATTGTGCTTTGCCCATGAGAATATGTTGCCCCTTATGTAAGCTGGAAAGTCTAGCACAGATATTGAAGATACAATAATTTACACACACAAATTATATATATATATATATATATATATATTTTTTTTTTTTTTTTTTTTTTTATCATTTTAAAGCAAAATGTTCCCTAAAATTTCAGTGAAAAAAATTTTCTATATCTGCCTTTGAAGTCCAGGACAGTGGAGGGAGGAGAAGACAGGATGTTTTGAACAAATGCCATCACCTCAAAGAGACACGGTTAATGAGGGTGTTCAGGTCCACAGAGCTCATTGCTGCCTGTATCACACACTCACTTTGCAGAGTGCAGGCACCTTCCTTATGGTTATCTGCCAAAGGCTCTGTTAATTTCAACACTTCCATACTGATACTACATGGCTGCAAATCAGGCTTTTGTTCAATCTGTCCTTAAACCATTTACTCCTACCTGTCTGGTTTCTTTATTTTCAGATAGCAAGGCCTGGTTACGGCGATGCTATCCTTGTCCTGGTCACATAAGAGAAATTCTCATGGGTAAGGCTACAGTGTTTACATAGTGTCTGAGTTTTAAACACCCGTCATTATAGACTTTGTCCTGCCACATAATATGAAACAAGGCAACTATAATTTGGTCAGAGGTCACAGCCCTTAAAGCAGATTTAGTTCCTGTATGGTAAACCAGAAACACTGCTGTTTGCTTCTAGCCTTGCAGCTTAATACTTAACTGCAGTAACTATGCATACTAAATATTTTAATAATCTCATTCTGCAGACATTAGTATTTCTAGATGTCATATTAAAAGATTTTTTCACTTGAATTATTTAGAAAATTTTAATATATAAAAATATATTCCAAACAAGTATCATTTAGATGGGCTACAATAACCTACAGCATTAAAATCTCAGTGGCTTAAAATAATAAGTTTCTCATTTATGCTATATGTCTGTCTTAGGTTGCTGGAGATTCTGCTCCATGTTACCCTCTCTCATCTGGAACATGACTAGTCACTATGGCAGGGAGAACTGAATATAATGAGTCATGCATCAGCCCTTCAGACTTAAAGGCATCCATCCATCTGGAAGAGACAAAAGTCACATATTTCATTTGCCAAAGCAGTCACATGATCATGCCCAACTCCAAAGGAATTATAATCCTACCATTATCTGGAATAAGGAGGGCCAGAAATATTGGCAAACACAAATGACTACTACAATAATAGATAAGGATACCGTATTATACAAGAAGCAATGTGAGTTAAGAAAAACAAAAAAGGTAGTGGTCCATGTAACTGGTAAATCCAAGAGGGATTAAAAAAATGCAATGATGTTATTAGGTCTCTGCTTTCTCCTCTCTCTTTGGACTCTGCTTGCTTCCCATTCTTAAGCAGACTATCTCAATGTGGTAGTTAGATGACCACCAACCACACCAAGCATATATCATCCTCTTAACCAGACAGTCCAGAAAAAAGAACTTAAACTTTTTACTCCCAGCGTCCATCTCTCTCTCAACATGACCCTGACTGGTCCAGCTTGGGTCATGTGCTACCCTGGATCAATCATGGTATCCAAGGAAAAGGGATACTTTGACCAGCCTGACATGGGTCTATGGGCATATGACCAATCCCAGTGGTAGAAAAGCAGGGCCAAGTGATTGTCAGCCCCACCAGAATCACATGGAATAGAGCAGATAAGCTCCCAAAATGAAAGCAGACCATACCAAAAATGTAGCAGCTATCTACCCAGAGAACTCTGTTATTTCATTTCCTACCTCATTCCCCTCAACTCTGATGACATGTGTGAGATTAAATTCTACAAACATAAACTCATGTGGTCTTGGCTCACATAGTACAAATTGTTGGTGATGTTAAGCCAGATCAGCTGTAAAACACATTAGGGAACATATATAGGTAAATCCTGGGACAAAATTCCTTTATTTTGCATAAAGTTCCTCCGAGTACAAACCCAAGCAATTAACAAGGAAATTCATCTTACAGAACCAATGCAAGGGATGACTATTGAGAAACCCAAATGAATGATAACATGACAACACGATTACTAGGCTTACAAGTAAGAGGGTCAAAGAGTGACTTCCCAAGGTCAGAGACAACACGTAGTCATGCTAGATTTGAACCTAGCACTTCGCTTGGCGGAGGCAGAAGGTGAAATGGTAACAGGCATCAAACTACAAGCTTTACAGGGCAGTGCTTTCTGGTTTTGTTCACAGATGTACCTTAAGCAACTAGCATAGTGTATACTACATGCTAAGTGGTTGATGAAGAGGAGCAAGGATAAAGTTCCTTTTCCTATTTTAAATAATAGTCAACACATAAAATAAACTTGGCTTTCCTACACTGTCAGTCTTCTAAAATTTCAGTAAACAAATTTCTACAGGAATAAAATGTTCAGTTCCCAGGAAGTTCCAGGTAACACACACTGTGACTTGGTACACTCCTCAATATAGCTTATTGAAGCTGGGCAGGAAAAACAATGAAAGAAAAAGAAAAGCAGAATGAATGAGTACACTAAAAAACCAACATAGCTATAGCGTCTATACGTGAACATTTTTTTAGATCAACATAAGCCCACTTTAGGGCTTATTACACCACTTTAGGTTTTAGCAGTAATGCTACATAACACATTAGTTAATCATTTAAAAGAATGTAGTTACATATGGTAGAACCTCTGTTTATCTTCCGGCAACAGCTAAGGAAAGCCCTATTTTTGGCCAAGTCCTTCCTTACCCAACACTCTCTCCGCTGCCAGAACAATTTAGCTGATACTTTTGGGTCTTCCATTAGAGCACTGAGTGACAGAAAAGGCAGCTCTGCAGGTGGAGACATCATGTTAGACAAGAGAAAGAACAAAACACAAAGCTCACTTTTATTTTAAAAATGGAATTATCCATCATCTGTGAACCATCTCACCACAGGAAATCTCTGACAAATTCAGTAAGTAAACTTGATTGCAGGGAACTTTCATTGACTACATAAGAAACTTTTAATTTTTCCCTTGGTAGCAAAATTCCCTTTAAAATTCTGCCCTCTTATATTCTCAAGACAGAAGACAAATTTAAACACAAAAGACTGTCCAGGCAGTCTGAATCCACTGCAAACTTTTAGAATAGATTCCCACCTACCCAAACTCCCCAGGACTCTTACATAAAAATAGCATGCTTTAGCCCCTCTCCCTAGTTCCACAAAACAAATCAAAGGCAGAAATGTATAATTTTAGAGGACAGGCTACGCGCTAACAATAACAAAAGTCAGGCAGTGAGAATTTCTATAAGCATGTGATGTGGCAAACTTTAAAGCAGAAGAAAAAACACATTTTCTGCGTACTAATTTCTTAGAAAACATTAAATTGGAAGATTCCAGTTTCCAGGCCTAGAATTACATCTCACTGAATGAAGAAATCAGTGGCATTTAAACCTTTTGTGAAGCTGGAACAATCTATTTTGGAAAAGTAGTTTTAGAGTAGACATTATTAACATTTCAAATACTGTCAACAATTAACCTTGATCAACCTGAGGCTTTGCTCAGCAGCATAATTACAGACATTAGTTACCTAGTATTGCAGGAAACAAAGAGATACAGCCGTTTCCAAGCAACGACTCCATTCTATTGATTTCCTGCAAGTGTTGGAAACCTCTCAAAAGCCAGCTTCAAAGCAAAACCATAGCTAGGGGTAAAGCAAGCTACCATTCCTCAGCTTTCATTTCCATCTCCAAGTGACATTTGTGAAATTAAACCTTATACATGATGTTTCTCTACCAGCTGACTAGGCTAGATTCCTACAGTCCAGTGGTGGTGGCTAGACAAGCCCACATGTGACCTCTGGATGGAAAGCTACTCCATGGACCACCAAGAATGGGTGGTTCTCAGAGCAGCAGCTAAACCCTTCATGAGATTATTAGACTGTAACAGTGGCTAACATTTATTAGAGGCTTACAATGTGCCAGGCCTTAATCTAAGTGTTTTGCAGATATTATCTCATTCAATTTTCACAATTACCCCATGAAGCAGATATACTATTTATTATCTCCATTCTTTGGATGTAGAAATTGAGACTTAGAGAAGTAAAGTAACTTATCCAGGGTCACACACTCTTCACCACCATACTGCCTGTCAACTTCCCTCTTATTAAGAGCGCCATTGCCCGACGAATGAGTTAACCAAATCAAATCACAAAAACACAATGCCCCAACTGTCTATGGCATGCATAAATAAATAAATAAATTGGAAGTCCAATCTTCATAGTAAAGCCAGGTAGATCTTTTTAAACGGTACCCTAATTCACACCCCCAGCTGAAAACTCTTCAATGGCTTTTTCTTGTCTGAGGAATAAAGACTAAGATTCTTAATTTAGTTTACAAGACTCAGTACCATCTAGCCTGTGCTGACCTCGCCAGCATCATCTTGTGTTATTTCCTCCCTTATTTTTTATGTTCCAACCTCACTGACCTTTTTTTGGTTCCTTGAGTAAGTTTCCTGACGTCTAAGTATTTTCTTCCCCATTCTCTCCACTCAACTTTTCTCTGGTTGACTCTGACGCATCTTTCAGAGCACTCAAAACACCAGTTCTCCAAGGAAGCCCTCCCTTGACCACTAACCTTAAGCAGGTCAGGTCCCGGCCTGCCATATTCTCACAGTATGGTGTGCTTTCCTCTTTTCAGAATCTATCACAATCAAAATTTTAAAATTCACTAGCTAAATTAGCTGTTTAATGCCACCTTTCTCCACGAGAATGTAAATTTCCAAGGGAGGAACCACGTTTGCTATATGTACCACTATATATCCCCAACAACCAGCACAGTGTCTAGCACATCAGACGTACTCTGTACATATTTGTTGAAAGAATAACTAAGTGAAAGGTAACCATACACACAAAACATGGAAACTAAGGTCATGCCCTTAAGGCATTGGGGCCAGGCAGGGAAGTGTCACAATAGCCAGTGAAGGAAATACCAAGGCCAGTTCTGCTGTGCTTTTGGTGGTTTAAATAGCTCAGGATAGTGCAAAATAGTTCAAAATGGAGACATGGTACCAGATCAGTGGAAACCAAGAATGGGGAAGAAAATGAAGCAGTAGTGCTTATGACTTAATGAGAGGTGGAGCTGATCACAAGAACTGGGCCTAACTTTGCATTGTAGAATTTAAATTATTAGGACATAGCACCATCACAATGATTAATATTCCAGTGGATTTTAATTTGTATTTACTTGTTATATGTAGCTCATAACAGGAAGGACCATAAATTCTGAGGGCTAGAATTGCTTAATACAATACTGGCTGCTCTGTAGCTCACCTTTAAGGCATCTAAAAATGGCTCCAGTGAGGGTCTGCTATATTACACAAGCTCCTTGAGGAGGAAAAAAGCAGTTAAGTAACAAAAAATTTAGAATTTTTCTTTACACACACACCCTCCCCTCAAAGATCACTGAACACTTCTACACATATGACCTATACACTAATCAGTTCCTGAGTTCGGTACGTATTTTGGATATTAACCCCTAATTGGACATATCATTTGCAAATATCTTCTCCCATTCAGTAGGCGGCCTTTTCATTTTGTTGATGATTTCCTTCACTGTGCAAAAGCTTTTTAGTTTGATGTGGTCCCATTTGTTTATTTTTGGTTTTGTTGCCCAGGCCTGAGCAGACAGATCCAAAAATATATTGCTAAGACCAATTTCAAAGAGCATATTGCCTATGTTTTCTTCTAGGAGTTTCATGGTTTCACGTCTTACATTTAAGTCTTTATCTATTTTGAGTTTATTTTTATATACGGTGTAAGAAAATGATCTAGTTTCATCATTTTACATGTAGCTGTGTAGTGCTCCCAACACCACTTATTGAAGACATTGTTTTCCCCTATTGTATATTCTTGCCTTCTTTGTCATAGATTAATTGACCATATGTGCATCGGTTTATTTCTGGGCTATTTTGTTCCCTTGATCTATGTGTCTGTTTTTTTTGTGTGCCAGTATCATACTGTTTTGATTACTACAGCTTTGTAGTGTAGTTTGAAGTCAGGGTGCATGATACCTCCAGCTTTGTTCTTCTTTCTTAAGATTGCCTTGGCTATTTGGGTTTTTTTGTAGTTCCATACTAATTTTAGGATTATTTGTTCCAGTTCTGTGAAAAATGCCATGGTATTTGGATAGGGATTGCATTGCATCTGAAAGTTTGCCATTTGTGAAAACGTGGATGGACCTAGAGGGTATTGTGCTAATAATAAGTGAAATAAGTCAGACAGAGAAAGACAAATACCATGTGATTTCACTTATATATGGACTCTGAAAAACAAAGCACATGAATAAATATAACAAAACAGAAACAGACTCACAGATACAGAGAACAAACTAGTGGTTGCCAGAGGGGAGGAGAGTTGGGAGAGGGGTGGAATAGGTGAAGAGGATTAAAAAGTACAAACTGCCAGTTATAAAATAAGTCATGGGGATATAATGTGCAGCACAGGGAATACAGTCAGTATAACTTTGTATAGTGCAGAATGTATAAAAATATTGAATCACTATGTTGTACACCTCAAACTAATATTCTATGTCAATATACTGCAATAAAAATTTTTTTAATTTAAAAAAGGACAATATGGTATATATTAAATAAACAGTCTCTACCTTACATCTGCTTCCCAGCCAACAAGTTCTTCTCCTTAAAGGCAATTGCTCTTTTTAATTTTTATGTATATTACCAGATACAGTCTAAGTGTTTTTAAGGATCCAAACATATTCTTTTCCATCTGCTATTTTGTTTTTGGGTTTTTTGTTTGTTTTACACAAATGATACACACACTGTATTGCATCTTGGTGGTGTTGTCTTGGTGTTTTTTGTTGTTGTTGTTGGTTTTTGTGGTACGCAGGCCTCTCACTGTTGTGGCCTCTCCTGTTGCGGAGCACAGGCTCTGGACGTGCAGGCTCAGCGGCCATGGCTCACGGGCCTAGCCGCCCCGTGGCATGTGGGATCCTCCCGGACCGGGGCACGAACCCATGTCCCCTGCATCGGCAGGTGGACTCTCAACCACTGCGCCACCAGGGAAGCCCTTGGTGTTGTCTTTTCACAATAGGAGATAATTTCATATTGGTTCATACGGAAACCCTTTGATGGACATCTAGGATATTTCTAATTTTTTTCTATTACAAATGATGTTGCAATGAATAACTCTGAATATATGAATTTTTACACATATAGGAATATTTCTGGTGGATAAGTTTCTACTAGTGAAATTTCTGAAGCAAATGTTATGGGCATTCAGAATTTTGACAGATATTTCTAAATTATCCTCAGTAGTGGTTATTCTAATATACACCCCACCAACAATAAATAGGAAAGCTGCTTCCCCTGTGATCCTACCAACACAATGCAATTATCAAACTTTTTTGATCTTTGCCAATCTGAGAGGTAAAAAATGGTATTGGTTATGAGAACTATTAAATATCTTTTCATATGTTGAAGAGCCATTTGTATATCTTTTTCTGTGAAAGTCTGTTAATTTCTTTTGCACATCGGTCTATTATGTTTCTGAGCTTTAAAAAAATTATAGAACACATTAGGTATTTTAGAAATTAGATCTTTGTCATGTGTTGAAAATCTTTCTCCCAACATGTTGTTTGTCTTTGACTTTGTTTACAGGATCTTTTAATGTAGAATTTTTGACTTTATTTGAATTCATCAATGTTTTCTTTTATGATTTCTGAGTTTTGTGTCATTTTTTTTTTTTTTTTTTTTTTTTTTTTTTTTTTTTTTTTTTTTTTGCGGTACGCGGGCCTCTCACTGTTGTGGCCTCTCCCGTTGCGGAGCAACAGGCTCCGGACGCGCAGGCTCAGTGGCCATGGCTCACGGGCCCAGCCGCTCCGCGGCATGTGGGATCCTCCCACACCGGGGCACGAACCCGTGTCCCCTGCATCGGCAGGCGGACTCTCAACCACTGCGCCACCAGGGAAGCCCTGTGTCATTATTTTTAAAAAGGCTTTCCTGCTCCAAGATTATAAAAAAAGTTTCTCCTGTATGTTCTAACTTGTAATATCAATTTTTTAAAATTTAATTCTCTGATCTATCTGTTATTTATTTTGTCATAAGACTTAGGTAGAGATGCAACTTAATTTTTCCATTTATTTACTTTTTCACTTAACATTTCATATATAATTTCTCATAGAACTATATATCAATAGTTCTCATGTTTTTCATTTTAATGGCTTCATTGAGTTAATATTACCATAGTTTACTTAACCATCTCCTCTCTCCTATTATTAAACATATTCACTAATATGTTAGTACATATACTTTTCTTTTAAAAAATTTCCTCAGAGGAAATTTTCAAGAATTAGATTTCTGGGTCAAAGAATTTGAACACTATTATAACTTTTGACTAAACTGTCAAGATTGCAAGGATCGAGTCAATTTATAATCTTCACCAATACAATCATCAAGTAAGATGTATATATGAATATCACACACAAATCTTTTCCAAGCAGAAATTTACACTAGGCACTCTTTACATCTAAACAGTTAGGCTTATAATCCAGAATCTAACAACTTGCATCACACTTCTACAGACTCTGACCAGCCTAAGAATTGCTGTCATTGGGACTTCCCTGGTGGCACAGTGGTTAAGAATCCGTCTGCCAATGCAGGTGACATGGGTTCGAGCCCTGGTCCAGGAAGATCCCACATGCCGCAGAGCAGCTAAGCCCTTGTGCCACAACTACTGAGCCCACACGCTGCAACTACTGAAGCCTGTGTGCCTAGACCCTGTGCTCCGCAACAAGAGAAGCCACCGCAACGAGAAGCCTGCGCACCGCAACGAAGAGTGGCCCCCGCTCACCACAACTAGAGAAAGCCTGCGCACAGCAACAAAGACCAACGCAGCCAAAAATTTTTTTTAAAAAAGTCTTCTTTGGAGAAATGGATCCTTTGCCTATTAAAAAAAAAAATTAAAAAAAAAAGAATTGTTATTTCCTGGGAGGAAAAAGAGCAAGTGAACAAATTCTTCTGGAGCAAAGGGCAATGCAGAGGCCTCTGTTGGAAAACCCTAAGACAGTAACTTGGCAAATCAAGCATTGCAATAGAGTCAGAAGACTGCAGCATTTAAATTTAAGACTGTATTTCACTGTTCCTCTCTGGCCTTTCCCTTCCCAAGAGCAGTTCCCCTTCCTCCTACATTCTTTCCAAGCACCTTGAGGTTCTAGGCACCATCTAACACTTCTTAGCATCTTCCATGAGCAGTCTTCTGCTTGGTTCCTAAATCAGGACCTTCAAACTAAGTTCAAGTAAGGACAGGAAATAGGATGTTGATCCAAAGTGGAACATCCACCCCAGCCCATACATGTGAAGAGGGCATTTCTTCATGCAAATGTACCTAGCGCATTTACAGCAGAGATTTTCAGCTTCTTTGTGTCTCTCCATCATTTGCTGAAATTCATATACTATTTGCCACCCTGTTTGCTCCCCCTTCTCTATGCTGCCTCCTAGTGCTCTTTTTAAAGAAGCATTTTAGGAGGCAAGTTTCTTTTTAAAAAATTATCTTACTGTTATAATTTCTTTCTTTATGATGCCCTTCTGGAAATCTGGTACAGTGTCACAGTATGAATGCTGGTCAGACCAGAGAGGAGAGTCACAAACCTGGGGTGGATTCCAAGCACATGTCTAACAGGCAGCATGCATGGTGAGTAGAGCTTTAGGAATCAGACTTGAATTTCACCACTTACTAGATGTGATGCTAAGCAAACTCCTTAACTATCTTGAGCTAAAATATCACCACGTTAGAGAGGCTCTTCTTGATTATCCTTTATCTAAATGGCAATTCTGCCTTGTTATTCTTTATTATTATTTCCCCATTTGTATTTTTCATAGCACTATCACATTATGTAACTGAATTCTTATTTGTTTTTTATTATGTGTCTTCCCCAATGGACTGTAAGTTCCATAAGTATAGGGTCTGACTTGTTCATCACTGGCTACTCATTTCCCAGCACGGTGACTGCCAGAGAGTAGACTCAAGGAATTGTAGAATAAATGAGCTCAGTTTTCTTATCTCTAAAACAGGGATAAATAACACTACTCACATCAGAGATGTAATATGAGATAATGAATGTAAAAATGTTTAGGATAGAGCCAGGCACATGGTTAGTGCTCAACAAATGTTAGCCATTATTTCATTTATAGTTCTCAGAAAGTCATGGCCTTTGAAATTATAACTCAACTTTCTTAATTGTAAAGTGAAAGGAAGAATTACTACCCCTTCCCTCTGCCAAAGCACACTGAGATTACAAAAACATAAACAAAAGGCATTAGGAGGGACGCAGAAGACAGGATCCATTGAGATTAAGAATTTGTTAAGTATACAACTCTCCCACAGCAACTGTCTTAATCAGGGCCATCCACTGCTCTCTCCAAGGTTAGCAGTTCTTGCCTAACAGCTCTGAAATCGCGACTTCACCAGGACTTCACCCCCAGCACTGAGAAAACAGATTACCTGGGAGAGCAAACTAGGGTTGAGAAAGACTGCTTGAGCACAAAAGTGGCAGCACTCTAGAAATGCATAGAAAGAATGGAGAATCAATCCTTCTATAAAATACCCCAGTGATATATCCAATTTCCAGTGATAAACACTATCTTACCTCCTGAAACATGAAACTTGATTGTTATTAAGCTACCTCCTCCTTCTCTATACTTCTAACAACGCTGTGTCTCTACAATATTCCAAATTCAGTCTTCAAATGCCCCCAAATCTGTAATCTTATAATTCCTCTCTAGGGAACTTCTATGAACCACTATTCTTAACTCTGGCTGCACGAAGAAACACCTATGGAGCTTTGTAAAGAATAAAAATGTTGAGCTCATCCAAGACCCACTGAATTAGGAACTTCCTAAAGTGAGATTTGCGTGTCTATATTTTTGAAAAGCTCCACAGATTATTCTGCTGCAAAGCCAGAGCTGCGACCCGCTATTCCATTTGCTCCTGATCTCCTCGCATGAGAATAACAATATTCTTTTCAAGGGTAAAGGCAATCCAGCATAAGGTTAAGGGCTCAAGCAGGGAGTGTCAGGCAGACTTGGCTCTCCATATCAGCACTGTCACATACGTTAGGCAAGTCTCTGTTTCCTCAGCTTTAAATGGGAAATATTAAAAGTACTTAACCTCAAAGACTTGGATTTAAGACTAAATTGTATGAAAATCACTTAACACATCTGGCAAATAGTAAGTGCTCAATAAATTATCTTGCTAACCTTCCAAAGGATAAATTATTTCCAAACTATAATCTTTAAAAAAAAGTCTGTACAATTGTATTAATGAAAAGCCTACAAGTCCTGCCATCTCCTGTTTTGCTTGTTCTCCTAAACCAAAATAAGGGGAAAATATACCTGAGCACGCCTGACCTCAGATCATGGAAGCAGAATAACTCAGCTAGTTAGAGCTTTTATTTGGTTGATTTTATAAATTAGGCCAAGTTCTTGGTTTCTGCCTGCAATTGTTTAACTGCTACATTCTGTATGTTCTTGTGCTAGATGTCTCAAAAATATGTCTCTGGTTAAAAGGAACAGAAATCAGACCAATACAAATCGAGCACAGGAAAGCAAGATGTGCAGGAAGCATCATTTTCAGACTCCTTTATCCAAGGCACGACACTACGTGCAACTTGTAAATCATTGTGCTAGGTGCTGTGGCAAATATACAGATGCATAAGAAGACGTTTCTGGCCTTTCAGTAATCACTTTATGAATTTAAATAACATATTTTAGAAGTTGCCACAAGTTAGTCATGTCACAGGCCAAATCAAGGATGGTGAGGAAAAGGAAAGACGGTCAGGATGCCCACTTTTTCCTCCTCCCCTCCAGAGCTAGACTATGAACTAAATTGTGCCCACGGACCACAGTGGCATTGTCCTGACTCTGCTGAAGACATGATGACATCAGGGAATACTATATCTGCCTCTGCTCTCAGCACAGGTAATGTGCCAAACCCATAAATTATCTCATTTAATTCTAACAACTCTATGAGACAGGTCCTATTGTTACACCTGTTTTACAGATGGGGGAAGTAAGGCTTAGAGAAGTGGAGTCACACAGCCAGTGTGACTTACTATGAGCTGGGACTTTGACTCAGGCTGTTGGAACCTTGAACCTGAGCTCTTTAAATATTACGTGATGCTGACCCCTGATTCTGGAGGTCAGAGAGGTCATCTAAAGGGCATAGCCTCATGCCCACATCAAAATCATATGGTCAAGAAGTCAGGAGAGTAGTTATCTCTGGGGGGTGATAGCCAGAGGGTGAGTAGTGACTGGAAGGAAGCAAGGAGGGGATGTTGGAGGAAGGGGAAATTGGTGGAGGGGAGTAGTAATATTCCATTTCTTGATCTAGGTCCAGGTTACACAGTTTCTTGATGTGTGTTTGTGAAAACTTCAGTTTGTGAAAATTTACGATATAAATAAAAGTACAAAATAAGTGCACTTTTCTGTATGTATATTTTATTTTAATAAAGTTATAATACACAAAGTATAAAAGTGCTCTTTGATTCTTTTCTACGCCAGCTCCTAGCAGTGTTGACACAGGAAGTGTAAGTCTTAATAACCTCATGGAAAACCTTACCCTTCATTGACACAGGTTTACTGAGGATTTGACTTACCTAATTTCAGTATGTTGCTCCTCTTCTAACAGAAGCCTAGCCAAGGAATTTCACTGAACAAAAGTTAATTGCATTGTACCTGAGGTAGTAAATGCATACAATCAACTCATTATTCTAATCAATCTCATATTTTATTCTCTCTTCATGTAAACAGATGTTACAAATGTTGCAGATTGGAGCTCTGATTTGGAGGCAAAAAAAAAATTAGCATAGCTAGAGATAAAACAGTGGTTCTGAACCCTTGATTCACATTAGAATAATCCTGCGAGCATTTAAAAAATACTAATACCTGGGTCCCACTCACAGAGATCCTGGTTTAAGTGGACTGAGGTGAGACCCTGTTATTAAATTATTTTAAAAAGTCACCAGGTGATTCTAACGTGCAGCCATGATGAGAGCCACTGAGTTAAATTATAAAGCTAATTTTTAAAGTTGACTTTGTACCCAAGATTACTACAAACCTCATTTCTCTTCAAATAAATCGCTTAAGAGGGTAAGACTTCAAAAAAAGAAAAGTTGAAAACTGTTTCTCATTTGTTATTCTGGGATAAAATAGTCGAGCTATGCTTTATTCTGGAATAAAGAAAAATAATTTTAACATCATAGGAGGCTTTCTACCAGTGTTACCATTTGGATCAGACTCCCTCCAAAGGAAAAAATAGAAATACTGTTCATGGTAAAACTATGTTTCTGCCACTAGCAACACTTTTAACCTCTTTTCCGACCAGGTGCCCTAATCAGCAATCTCTTTACTATGCAGCAGAGGTGAGGCAGAAACAATTCAAATCATCCTGAACTCTGGTCTGACAGCTGTTCGCTGTTGGCTAAATGGCCATTTGAAACTCGTAATAAAACCCACATCTCCTTAGCAACGAATTTTCCTTTTTAAATTCTTTTTACATTTGTGTGCATTGGCTAGTGAAATGGTGTCTCTGCAAGTGAGTCTGAAAAAAGAAATAAAAAGCACAGTACAGAGAGCTGAAAGGGAGAGAGAGAGCTGAAAGGAAGAGGGTAAATACAAATCAACAGAAATGACCAGATGCACATGCTCGTTGGCCCACATACCATCACCACCTTCCATCCAACCAGTTGCTTATCATTGTATCTGTAGGTTCATCCACAAGCATCTTGCTTGTGCTTACAATCTCTAGAGATTTACAAAAGTAGATTTCCTGACAATAGCGGCTCATCCCCTTCTAAGTGTAGTTTTACTTTCTAAGCCAAAAAATCATTCATTGTTTTGATCATTCCATACACCATATTCTAAAACTTAAAACACACCAGAAAAACAGGATGCCTCCAAAGAATCTTGAAGATTTAAAGCTCCCTCTATCTTCAATCCATAGGTTGGCTACTCATTTGAACCAGGGCTTATCTTAATGCTAATAACTTTTAAAAATTCTTAAATCCTTCATCTTGTATTAGCCACGTCATATATTCTCTCTCTCCCAAAGCCATTCTCCTACCCCACTACACATGAAAACCTCCACTGAAGTTGCCATCTATTCTGAGACACCTGTCCTGACCTAGAAGAGAATGCAAACCTAAAGTTTAAAAATGTAAAGTATTCTAAACCAAATAGTTTGGTTTACATTTTTGTAAACCAAATGTAAATGTAAACCAAATGTAAATGTAAAGTATTCTAAACCAAATAGTTTGGTTTACATTTTAGATTTTCCTTTCTTTTCATTTGCCGTCTTCACATTCAATTCTAGAGGGTAGCTTTCCTTTTTTTTCTTTTTTTAATAACAGAAGGCTAATACCTTTCCCTTTCACTGGGCTATTCAAACATAAAATCTGTTTTGATTGCACAGAGGGAAAATGCATTCCCTACAAGGATATAATATCCAAGCAAAGGAGCGAAATAGACCATAAAAATGGTATGACCACCTATATCCATCCCTCTTCCTGCTTGGTAGGGTAGGGGTGGGGTCAGAAGAGCAAAGAAAGGAGAGAAAGAATTAAGTTGTATTCTTAGGAGACAAAATGACACAACAAGCATTTTCCTGACCTACAGGCTAGGGAAGAAACAACCCTACAATGGTAATGAATCCAGTTGTTTCTAGCTGAACCCCACAATCACCATAATGGGAATCCCAGCTCAGGCTGAGCTCTTTCTCCTTTAAGGCAGGATAGCAGTAGGTATGCGGATGGGAAATTTGAAGAGAACCCTCAGGAGTCTCAGTAGCTGCTGCAGCCACTAGTAACGGAACCTGCTCTAGTCACAGCCCACATTCTTTCTTATCTGGAGACAAAGTGAAACTCCTGCGCTAGGGCCAGTGTCTTCTTCCTCTGTGACCTCTTCCAGTCACACGGTCACCCTGCTCTAGGGCAGGCAGTCCCTCTTCCCATTATGGAGGCCTCCAACAACCCTGTGCATAGCAGAGGGAGCAAATAGCTTCTTCTGCTTCTACCCTTTATCTGGTTCCCTAGAGGCTGAGTGGGACTAGAGAGGGGGCAGAGATCTCTCTACATTCCTCTCCTCTCTTCCGGGAAAGCCCCAGGAGATGTACGGCAGCCAGCCCTCTTCCAGAGAGAGCCATCCCTTCTTTGCCTCCAGCCAAATTTCTTTCCACTCACCCACAGATTTCTTCTCTCCTCCCCATGTACTGCATTTCCGTGAATATCCATAAAACTAATCTGTTGAAGAGTAGATTATACATTCTCCTAGAGTAATTTTAATTTCAGCTTTATTGGGGTAAAACTGACAAGTAAAATTTTAAGATATTTAAAGTGTACATCATGGCGATTTGATATATGAATACATTGGGAAATGATTCCCCCAACTGGTTAACTAACACGTCAGTCACCTCATATATTTATCTTATTTTTTTTGGTGAAAACATTTAAGTTCTGCTCTTTTAGCAATTTCAATTATAAAATACAATGTTAACTACAGTCACCATGTTTTACATTAGAGCCTCAGACCTTATTTACCTTATAGCTGGATGTTTGCTCTTAGGGTAGATTTGACATTTTAGGCCTAACCCCCAATGCCTTGGGCCTGGTAATTTGTACATGAGAGTCAATCAATGCTTGGTGAATGAATGAGTGTGTGCATAAGGGAAGGAATGAATATAGCTAACCAAAGTTCACATTTCTGTTATTCCAAGGTTTATTGAAAAAGTTCTTTATCTTCTTCTCTTCATTACAACAGTTAACTTCTATTTCAAATAGTTATCAAGATCCCGTACCACTTCCTTTGAAAAAAATTTGAAGTGGCATTTCAGTCAGTTTGCTCTGCAAAAAATTTTGTTTTCAAGTTTAAGCCTTCAAATTGGGAAGGAGCTTTTCAATCTCCTTCGATGTGGGGATGGGAATGGGAAGGTGAGAAAAGAAAAAAAAAGTATGGGAAACACTTCTTGAGCACACAAAACACGATGAAGATCCAGTACCTTTACAGGTAAAGCCAGCCAAGTACATGTAACCACTTTTGCCTCTTGAAGAAGAAAAGACAACAAACCTGACTTAAATGAATGAAAGTTCTGGCGATAAAATCAAGCAATCCTGAGTAATCTTCAAATATATATACCCATCTAATTTTTTCTAAGAGAGAAAACTATTAAAACTAGAGCCTTTTCCCCACGTGTCCAACTTCATAAAAATATTCTTTATGTGGACTGCCATGCACTGACCTCTGTAAGACAAAATCAGCCAAAACAATAAGCCAGTCCAAGTCTAGAAGACTCCACTGCAGACTGAACAGGATAAATCTTGTAAGGCACTATATATAAGGAGACTGGTACACATTCCATCACTGAAGATGCTGGCTGCTGATAATGAGCTCACTGATGGCTGTCAGCTGAGACCTGATGTCAGCGCTGCCCCTGATTATCACACAACGTTGGGCAAAGAATATAACATTTCCACCCTCAGTCCGTCATCTGCAAAATGTTGATAATAAATGAGTGTTCATATGAATTCGTCAGTTAATGTTTTCAAGTACTAGGGAAGTGAGTACCACTCCAGCTATTAGTGAGTCACAATAACTGACTTCATGCCATTTCAGACTCTTCGTCAGTGCTGAATGAAGTGCAACCAGATAAATCAACATAACGGTTGAATGAGGTCTTAAAATAGAGATCACCTTCACTGCGCCATGAAGGTGAAGTAAAGACAGTTTAAAAGCAGGCAGTACTATGGTGATATACTTGAGAGGCACAGCTTCATTCGAGAGAGAGTTTCCATTGATGAAACTTCAGCGATATTTATAGAATACCTACTATGCACAATAAGCATTCTGGAATAGACAGAACTCAGATTTTATCATCAAGGTTTGTAGAACCTAGTTTTAGCCATGGCTAGCAAAGGCAGTTATCTTATTGGAAGTGATACGTAGTTAATTTAAGTCATTCTCTAACTTCAGCCTGATTCTGTGGGTAATTTGCAATAATTAAGCAACTCTGCCGGGGGTCAGATGAGATCAATACAATTTATAACACCTCATGAAATGTAGTGAGATAGTTCTACATTTGAGATGATCTGGATGACTCTATAGTCCAGGATTTATAACATTTCTTTGGCTTAACATTATCAACAGCCAGGATATGTTAGGTCTTTGTATGTGGGGAATAAAGGTCCAGTGGCAGCACCAATATCAAGCAGTTGTCACAGGGAAAAGACCATAAAAAAAAATGTGAAAAACCCACAAAAACAATCATATTCCTTAGTGAAGGAGACTCAAGGTTTCAGGGTGCAACATTTATCTACTTTGAGAGATATGCTTTGAATGGAGATTATTACACATACAAATATACCATATATTTATACATACACTCATTCCAAGTCACTTATTTGCCTTCCCAGGCTATTTGGATGAGTGAGGCCAAATAGATAAAATAATAGGCATTATCTCAGATGCAGTTAAGAGCCAAATTTACTCAAAAAGCTCTCACTTGAATCACAAAGGCTGTATAAAGACAAATATCTACGTACATTGGAATCACTAAAGATTTCTGATTCTTCACGTTCACAGCAAAGTAATGCTGCGGATTCACTGTCTTCCAAATGAGAGCTCTGTAATACAAACAAGATCATTCCAGAGATCCAGATAACAGGGCCATAAGCATAAGGGAAAAGGCCAGCAGAAATCACAGTGTCAGTGTTAGCCCATAGGTGAGAAGGTGCAATTCTGATTAGTAACGGCTATTTTGAAGAGAATAAAGCCAACAAGATGATTGGTTAGGAAAACTGAGGAATATTTGAGTAGCAGAAGCATTTTCCGTGGTTTCCAAATTGGGCAATGGGATGTCCTTTTTCTGTAAAGATGGTGCTACTAAACCTTCAGAGTATGTACTCTGGACTTTTTCCAGAATGGGGTAGGTTTGTGTTCACTTACCCTCATATTCAAAGGTATATATTTGATGACTGTTTGGAGACAGGCTTTAGAATGTAACATAGCACATGATTAAGGGATCTAACTACTAGCCTGGCCTCGTTAGCCCTCTGCTAACAAGTGTTTATAAGAAGAGCCAAAAAACATGCCCTACCCAAGTCCTACTGACAGATGCCAGAAAACAATTTAAAACATTTCTTCCACTCTCCAATCTCTTTTTCAAAATCTGTCTAGAAGACAGATAAGAAAAATGAGACAAAGGAGTGAAACAATGAGCTGGTAACAAGAGTATTTTTCCCTTATGACTAACAGCAACACAAAAAAGAGAAGAGAAAAAGCTCCAACTCTAACCCATTAAGTTCCTTCAAATGTTTTGGGTAACAGCTGCTGGAAACTGAGTTACTCCTACATAGAGATATATAAACTTATGTCATCAAAACTTCACACTACCATATGATCCACCAAATCCACTTCTGGGTATAAATCCAAAGGAACTGAAATCAGGATCTCGAAGAGACATCTGCACTCCCATGTGCACTGCAGCATTATTCACAATAACCAAGATATGGAAACAACCCAAATGTCTATTGACAGATGGGTAAAGAAAATGTGGTATATACCTACAATGGGATATTATTCAGCCTTAAAAAAGGAGGAAATCCTGCCATATGTGACAACATGGATGAGCCTGGAGGACATTATGATCAGCGAAATATGCCAGTCACAGAAGGACAAATATGCATGATTCCACTTATTTGAGGTATCTAAAATAATCCAACTCACAGTAGCACAGAGTAGAATGGTGGTTGCCAGGGGTTTGAGGGGAAGGAGGAAAAGGGGAGTTGTTCAAAGGGTATAAAGTTTCAGTTATGCAAATGATTACATTTTAGAGATCTGCTGTACAACATGGGGCCTACTGTTAACAATACTGTGCATTAAAATTCTTTGTTAAGAGGGTAGATCTCATGTTAAATGTTCTTACCGCAAAACAAAAACCCAACAAAACCCCTAAGGGGCACAAGGAAACTTTTGGAGGTAATAGATTATGTTTATTACCTTGATTTTAATGATGGTTTCATGGGTGTAGGCATTCATCCAAACTCATCAAACTGTATGCATTAACTACGTCAAGTTTTTTGTTTATCAATTACATCTCAATAAAGCTATTAAACAAAAAACGTCTCACTACCGGTGGCTGAAACTTAATCATATACAACTACTTTATTGCTCTCATGGTTGACTCATATTTTGTATTTTCAAAACTGAGACTGTGCTTCATTCAACTCCCAGAATACCTGCAGAGACTGAGTTTTAGAGTGCAAATAAACAAAGTAAAGTTCAGAGTTCCTACTTCTCCTAACTGCCTTCTCCTGGTTAATTTCCTTCTTACTTTTTTCCTACCCTGATCCTTTACCTACTTTTGGTTATTGTCCTTACAACCCGGTCTCATATTCCATTTCTCCTCCCTCTTCCTCTTTCAGAAAATAAACAGAAACAACTAAATATTTAAAATCATTTTTAGGTCCTGCAAACTCAAAGTCTCTTTATTCCTTACTCCCTTGCATTTTGGAGGAGGAAAAAATAAGAATATTTACTCTCCTTTGTCTCTTCAAAAAGAAAAAGTCAGTCTACAAAATATGTGAATACTTCTAATATTACAAAAGCTAAAGGCTTAATAAATAACAAACAAAATACCTGAAGGAATAAGGTAGAGATCAAAGCTGCTTTCAATTCTCCCAAATTCCCATATCACAACAAAATGATAACATAGATAATATTAAGCATATCAAAAATGGCTTGTCACTGTCAAGGTGTACACAAACTGAAAAACGTACACATTAATTAATCCAAATTATACTAGTTAAGATTTTTAAGTTTTCATTCTTGTATATACTTCAGCATGTTTACATGAGCTCTTTCAAAATAACCTTTCAAGAAAGAGGTTCTTTTATATAAACTGGAATATTACTCGGCCATAAAAAAGAACGAAATTCTGCCATTTGCAACAACATGGATAGACCTGGAGTGTATTATGCTTAGTAAAATAAGTCAGACAGAGAAAGACAAATATGGTATGTAATCACTTATATGTGGAGTCTAAAAAATAAAACAAATGTATATAACAAAACAGAAACAGACTCACAGATATAGAAAACAAACTAGTAGATACCAGTGGAGGAAGGGAAGGAGGAGGAGCAAGATAGGGGTATGGGATTAAGAGACACAAACTACTATGTATAAAGTAGATAAGCAACAAGGATATACTGTGCAACATAGGGAAATTATAGCCATTATTTTGTAATAACTTTAAAGGGAGTATAATCTGTAAAAATACTGAATCACTACACTGTACATCTGAAACTAATATAATATTGTATCAACTATATTTCAATTAAAAAAAGAGGTCCTATAATGACACTTGCATTCCTAAAGTTATTTTAAGACTTTACTGCATACTTATTATTATTTTTGCGGTATGCGGGCCTCTCACTGCTGTGGCCTCTCCCATTGCGGAGCACAGGCTCTGAACGCACAGCCTCAGCGGCCATGGCTCACGGGCCCAGCCACTCTGCGGCATGTGGGATCTTCCCAGACCGGGGCACGAACCCGTGTCCCCTGCATCAGCAGGCGGACTCTCAACCACTGTGCCACCAGGGAAGCCCTACTGCATACTTATTAACTGAAATTCAATTCATTAAGATACAAGGTATCAATTTAAGTGTGCTGGTAGCATTAAAAGTAATTGGTTCCTGGAACAAGTATTTACTTGCAACCAACGTATTTAATTCTAAATTAAATCCTAAGAATCCTAAAGGAAGACAAAGAATATTTCGATTTCTTTCCTCTGCTTTCTGAGGTACTTGGTAATTCCAATTCCTGAGTTGTTTCTGGGTTCTGCAGATTGAACTGTCTTGCTTATGACTATTCATAGAAGGAACTTTCACATATTGAGTTATGGGGAAGTCATTCTAGCTTGTACATGATTGAACCTTAATTTTATAAGCCTTTTGTGGCCTATCAAACATACATTGTACATATGCTTTAATCACTTAAAAAAAAGGTGCTTTTACCAGAAGTAAGGAATGTTCGTGTTAAAAATAAAGATTAAGGGCTTCCCTGGTGGCGCAGTGGTTGAGAGTCCGCCTGCTGATGCAGTGGATACGGGTTCATGCCCCAGTCCAGGAGGATACCACATGCCGTGGAGCGGCTGGGCCCATGAGCCATGGCCGCTGAGCCTGCGCGTCCGGAGCCTGTGCTCCGCAACGGGAGAGGCCACAACAGTGACAGGCCCGCGTACAGAAAAAAATTAAAAAAAAAAAAAAAATAATAAAGATTAAATGCCTCTCTTCCTGCGACGCCAATGCTGGTACTCTTTCGATGATAAAAGTTCCTTCCCAGATGCCAAGGTCATATTGATTTGCTGTGTATATGCTGATCTGGTTTTTTTTTTTAAACCTTGAAGAAATGTATCTCTGACCTGTCTGATGTTCTTTGTTCTGACAAGATATAAAACTGTGTTGAAAACCATGCTCCTCCAGAGCAGTTCCCCAGGGTTATTTGAGAGGCTGTCTCTCGGGCTATAGTCCTCAGTTTGGTTCAAATAAAACTCTTTTTTATTCCTATTATAGACTGTTTATTGATTATTTTCTTTGACATTATAAAGGATTTATTCTAAGAATGAATGCTTAGGAACTCTATTAATATAATTTAGCATGTAATTAAGAAAAAAAATAAATGATTATCTAATAGATATCTAATATGGCTCTGTGGAAATATGCCCCTTTGGTCAATTATCATTTGGAGAAAAACAGGGGCTAAGATTGGTTAGGAAAACACATCCATATGTAACAAGAAGTTTCAATCCAGAACAGCTTCTGAGCAACAATTATTGTAATAAAATGTTGCAATCTTTATATGGAACTTATGACGTAAAGCATCATGTACTACGGAGGATGTTTTGAAGAGTGTTAAAATCTAACTTGTGCAGTTACCTAACAATTTGCAAGCAGAAGTCTTAAAAAATAATCCCAAAAGAGTCAAAACCTATTCCTACTGTTGTCTCTTTTATTCTATTTTTGCTACAGCTTATGTGATTTTAAGAAGTAGAAAACATTAAGTATTATTACATTTCTATCTTTCCTTTTTTCCTGCATCTTTTCTCCCCCCAACTCTTTTAGGGGTTCTAATTAAGTGAAGAATCGCAGTTGTTCCTTCTTTTCTCTTTCTTTTGACTGCGTTGGGTCTTCGTTGCTGCGCGTGGGCTTTCTCTAGTTGTGGAGAGCAGGGGCTACTATTCGTTGTGGTGTGCGGGCTTCTCATTGCAGTGCCTTCTCTTGTTGCGGAGCACAGGCTCTAGGCACACAGGTTTCAGTAGCTGCAGCACGTGGGCTCAGTAGTCGTGGCTCATGGGCTCTAGAGTGCAGGCTCAGTAGTTGCGGCGCGGCTTAGTTGCTCTGCAGCATGTGGGATCTTCCCGGACAAGGGCTCAAACCCGTGTCCCCTGCATTGGCAGGTGGATTCTTAACCACTGCACCACCAGGGAAGTCCCTGCAGTTGTTCTTAAAGAACTAGAGACTTTGAAAATATACTTTGGACATCAAACAATAAAATACATGTGTAACCTAAAGCCTGAGGACCACTTTCCGACTAAAAGCTTTTAACCTTTAAAGGTCAAGACAAGAAGTAGATCTTATTTATCCTGACACTTACGTGTAACTGGATTGAACAAAGCAATTTCATAGCCTAAGGATGACCCAGCTGAGAAAACTCTCTGCAGTCCCTAACCCCAAGTTACACATTTAAAACCATTCTTTCTTTTCTTTCTTTTTAAAAAATTACATTCCCATGACTTATCTATTTTAGAAGTTTGCACCTTTTGACTCCCTCACCCATCCTGCCCACTCCCTGCCTCCGGCAACTACCAACCTGTTGTCTGTATCTGTGAACTTAGCAAAAAACATTATTTCAATAAGTACGTGGTAAACAAGATTCAGAAGGTGTCAGAGAGTATTTATTTTCCTTCCATCACTGTCCCCCACACCTCCTAGTTCTCTACAACCCCATTCCCAGAAGTACTCACTATGCTAGTTTCTTGGGATATCTTTTCAGAGATATAGTGTACACATACAAGCATTACATGTGTATATATCCTTTCTCTAAAATATACAATGGAAACACACTGCACCTATTTTTCTGTCGCTGCCTTTTTAACTAATCTTTGTTTAAAATTTTTAAAATTGTGGTAAAATAACATAAAATTTACCATCTTAAACACTTTCAAGTGTAGAGCTCATTAGTGTTAAGCATATTCACGTTGTTGTTCAACCAACCTCTGGAACTTTTTCATCTTGCAAAACTAAAACTCTACACCCATTAAAAAAAAACCTTCATTTCCTTAGAAGAAGTAAAATTGTCACTGTTTGCAGATGACATGATACTATACATAAAGAATCCTAAAGATGTCACCAGAAAACTACTAGAGCTAATCAATGAATTAGGTAAAGTTGCAGGATACAAAATTAATGCACAGAAATCTCTTGCATTCCTATACACTAATGATGAAAAATCTGAAAGAGAAATTAAGGAAACACTCCCACTTACCACTGCAACAAAAAGAATAAAATACCTAGGAATAAACCTACCTAGGAAGACAAAAGACCTGTATGCAGAAAACTATAAGACACTGATGAAAGAAATTAAAGATGATACCAACAGATGGAGAGATATACCATGTTCTTGGATTGGAAGAATCAATATTGTGAAAATGACTATACTACTCAAAGCAATCTACAGATTCAATGCAAACCCTATCAAATTACCAATGGCACTTTTTACAGAACTAGAACAAAAAAAGAGTGACGTAAATCAGAAAGAGAAAAACAAATATTGAATATTAACGCATAGATGTGGAACATAGAAAAATGATACAGACGAACCGGTTTGCAGGAAAGAAATTGAGACACAGATGTAGAGAACAAATGTATGGACACCAAGGGGGAAGGGGCGGGGGTGGTGGTGGTGGTGGTGGTGGGATGAGTTGGGAGACTGGGATTGACATGTATACACTGATGTGTATAAAATGGATGACTAATAAGAACCTGCTGTATAAAAAAATAAAATTAAGTTAAAAAAATAAATTAAATTAAAAAAAAATTAACAACAACAAAATTCTTCATTTCTCCCTCATTAGCCCCTGGTAACCATTATTCTACTTCCTGTTTCTATGAGTTTGATAACTCTAGATGTCTCATATAAGTAGAATCATATAGTATTTGTCTTTTTGTGACTGGCTTATTTCACTTAGCATAATGTCCTCAGTGGTCATACACGTTGTAGCATCTATCAGAATTTCCTTCCCATTTATTTATTTATTTATTTATGGCTGTGTTGGGTCTTTGTTGCTGCGTGTGGGCTTTCTCTAGTTGCGGCAAGCGGGGGCTACTCTTTGTTGCGGTGCACAGACTTCTCATTGTGGTGGCTTCTCTTGTTGCAGAGCACAGGTTCTAGGCGAACGGGCTTCTGTAGCTGTGGCACATGGGCTCAGTAGTTGTGGCATGTGGGCTCTAGGGCACACGGGCTTCAGCAGTCGTGGCTCGTGGGCTTTAGAGTGTAGGCTCAGTAGTTGTGGCACACGGGCTTAGTCGCTCCACGGCATGTGGGATCTTCCTGGGCCAGGGATCGAACCCATGTTCCCTGCACTGGCAGGCAGATTCTTAACCACTGAGCCATCAGGGAAGTCCTTCCTTCCCTTTTAAGGCTGAATAACATTCCACTGTATGTATATACCACATTTTGTTTATCCACTCATCCATCAATGGACATTTACTTCATGATTTTTGATCACTGCATGATATCCCATTGTATACATATTCCACAATACAGTTCATCAGTCTCCTATTGGTAGATTCAAGTTACTTGTATTTGTTTTCTCATTTGCTATATTGAATCATCACAAACTTGATGGTTTAATCAACATAAATTTATTATCTTACAGTTCTGGAGGTCAGGAGTACTAAAATCAAAGTGGTGGCAGACCCATGTTCCTTCTGGAGGCTCTAGCGGAGTGTTATGGGCTGAACTGTGGTCCCCCCCAACCCCAAATGTATATGTTTAAGTCCTAATCCCTAGTATCTCATAGTGTGACTACATCTGGAGATGAGGTAATTAAATTAAAATGAGGTTATTAGGGTGGGACTTCATCCAGTACAACTGGTATCCTTATAAGAGAAGATCAGGACACAGATACACACAAAAGAAAGATCATGTGAAGACACAGGGAGAAGACAGACATCTACAAGCTAAGGAGAGAGGTCTCCGAAAAATATCAACCCTGCCAACACCTTGATTTCTGACCTGTAGCCTCCAGAACTGTGAGAAAATAAATTTCTGTTGTTTAGGCCACCAGTCTACAGTACTTGTTATGGCAGCCCTAGCAAACTAATACAGAGAGAATCCATTTCCTTGCCTCTTCCAGCATCTAGAGGCCACCTGAATTTCTTGGCTTGTGGCCCCCTTCCTTCATCTTTAAAGTTAGCAAAAGTGGGTTGAGTCGTTCTCATATCAGTCCGACCTCTTCTCTGTCTCCATCTTTGACTTTTAAAGATCCTTATAATGACACTGTCCCCTACTCAGGTAATCCAGGATAATCTGCCTACTTTAAAGTCATCTAATTAACAACCTGAATTCCATCCAACCTTAATTTCCCCTTTACCATGTAACATAATATATTCACAGGTTCACAGATGAGGACTCTATTGGGGGAGCCATTATTCTTCTGCCTACCACAGAATCTTCTTTTCTGCAAGTTTTACTGGGGAAAACAATTGTGCTTTAGAACCCAATATTCACACCAGTACAGTGGGAAGCACAAAATTAAGGGACCAAGCAACGCTAGAGCTATATATTTTACACTTAAAGAGGATCCTAAAAATTTAGTAGCAACAGCAGGATGTTTGAAATAGCTTTTTCTAAATGATGAATTGGATTTGATCCAACCACAGTATTTTACACAGGCCTCTTTATAATCAATGGTACAGATCTGCAAGATAATTGGTTAGTATTAAGGATATAATCTATGGCCAGTAATAATTAGACTGGGTCAACTTGACAGATTAAATCAGAACGAATTGGTGATTCCTTCTTCTAAGCATCCATAGTTCCCTGCACATATATTTTCTAATGCTTACCTCACACTGCCGTAATTATTTCTATATATATTGTTTCTCTCTCTAGACAGTGAGCTTCTCAAGCTGTATTTCTAGAGACTGGCACAGAGTAAGCATTCAGTAAATGTTCAATGAATGAGTTAAGTGACAGCATTAGTTGTTACAATTCTTCCTTGTTGCCAATAACAATAACACAAATTAAGATGAGTTATAATCTTTGTGTATAGTTTTGGTTAAGAGACCAATAGTCTTCACTACCCTAAACACACGATGTTTGTCCATTAATTAGTCATAGTAGCAACAGCTCCTATTGAAGAGCCAATTGTTACATGAGACACTGCCTCCCCTGGGCTCCAAGTCAACGTGGAGGCTTTAAGCCAAAAGAGCATCTTCATTTCTCAGAGCTACTTAGCAGCTTGGCTTGTCAGTGGCTGAGACTGTCCAGGTATTCATGCCACAGGACTCCCTGACTCTGGCTTGCAGTTAGTCCATTTCATCTGCAAAGGTACTGCTGCTCTCTACACTCTGTATGTAATTCACAGCTCTTTTATGGTAAGCATCACAGGCTTGTTTCTCTACTCACTTCTCCTTTCAGAAGGAATATAATCTTTCAATCTAAATTTTAGCCATCCTTCAAAGCACCTCTCAAATCCCAGAATTTCAGGAAGCTTCAAAATGATGACTTCAGCCTCACTGGCCTTGGCAGGGGTTAGCCATCAACAGCCTGCTTTCATATGGCCAGCAAGCTAAGAATGGTTTTCACATTTTTAAATGGTTGTTTTGTTTTGTTTTCTAAAGAAAAGGCAAAGAAGAATATGCAACACAGACCATTTAAGGCTGGCAGAGCCTAAAGTATTTACTGTCAGGCTTTTAACAGAAAAAGTTTGTCAATCCCTGGCCTAAAGCATACAATTTAACTCAGGCTAATGAGAATACTGCCTAGAACTGTCTCTAATCTTTGTACAGATCATAGTTTTATCTCCCTGCGGATTTATGGAGATATAACTGAAATATAACATTGTATTAGTTTAAGGTATACAACATAATGATTTGACATATGGATATTTTGTAGATTTAGAGATTTTGCTTTTAATTCTTTGAATATTCACTTATGATAGTATTTCAGATCCTATACAAATGCCACATTACTTGTACCAGCAAATTCACACCCTCACACAGAGATAATGTGAAAATATTTTTTAAAAAGCTCACCAAATCCCATGATCTCCATGAGGTTTGGTTTCCTTTCTCTTCTCTTTTTCTGATATAACCATCTGTCCTACAAGGGCATGTTTCTGAAATAGGAGAAAAATTCCTATTTTGGAAGAAGCAGTGATTCTCAAAGTGTGCTGCCCAGACCACCAGGCACAGCCTCACTTGTGAACTGGTTAGAAATGCAAATTCTTAGGCTCCATTCTAGATCTATCAAATTAGGAAATCTGGGGTTAGGGCCTAGAGATGTGTTTTTAACAAGCCCTCCAACTGATTCTGATGTACATTAAATATATTAACTGTAAGTTAAAGTTTGAGAGCCACTGGACTAAAGTATTTGCATCTGTAGATAGCACATATATCACTGCTTTAGAACCAGAATGATGGAATCGTATCATTCCAAAACTAACTCCTGATAGCAAAACCAACAAAAGGAAAGTAGTGAGTAAAGAAAAGTGGCAAGTGAGATATAAAAGCAGTTATTCATATGCACAGGTTATTCAATTTACATAAAGGGGCACCACCTGTATTTAATGAATGCGTATATAAGGTAACTAAGCTAGGTACCATGATGGATTCTGAGAAGTAATCATCCACAGCAGTAAGAACAAATTAATAAACGAGTAATAAGTCCATAAACACAGAGAAAAGCCAAGAAGCTGGTGGTAGATGCTCAACCTTCACTGGAAGCCCACAAAAAGAATGAGAGTAAAATAGCTGCTGCACGGACCTCCCTGGTGGTGCAGTGGTTAAGAATCCGCCTTCCAATGCAGGGGACACGGGTTCAAGCCCTGGTCCAGGAAGATCGCACATGCCCCAGAGTGACTAAGCCCGTGCACCACAACTACTGAGTCTGAGCTCTAGAGCCTGCGAGCCACAACTACTGAGCCCATATGCCACAACTACTGAAGTCCGCGCGCCTAGAGCCCATGCTCCACAACAAGAGAAGCCCCTGCAATGAGAAGCCTACACACTGCAACGAAGAACAGCCCCTGCTCGCCGCAACTAGAGAAAGCCTGCGCACACCAACAAAGACACAACGCAGCCAAAAATAAATTAATTAATTAATTTTAAAAAATAGCTGCTGCTACTCAGAACTTCAAGATCTGGAATCTCAACATACAAAAGAAAAAAGAAAACTTCTGGATTCACGTCTCTAGTTGATAATTAAGTGGCTCAAAATTGATATGTAATCTACAGAGAGATGGGTTTGTCTCAATTTAGGCAAACCAAATATTCTATTATTTTCCATTTTCGGTTAGGCTTCTGCTATTAACTAGTTAGCTGCTTACTTCCCTCCTGTTCTGTGTAGGAGTTAAAAAAAAAAAACAATTCTGTCAACTTCATGAGCTGAGAGCAAGCTAGCAAAACAAGGAGGTACAGAAAGCTTAACTCCACATCTGCTGAAAGCATACAATTCTTGTTGACCCCATTTATTTGTAAATCAACCTACATATTGTCTTCTGGCCTTTAACGCCTTAGAATTCTAATTCTTTATTTCCCGCCTCAGACCAATGTATGAGAGCTATCTGTGGTTTAAACACAACCATTAATCACCCCCAACTCCCCTCTCTCTCTCACACACACACACACACACACACACACACACACACACACACAAACACCTTTAAAACTTTTTTGTGTAGCTTGATTTGGAACCTGGGCTATGAAAGTGAATTAGGTTTTAGAGATGCTAATGTGTATGCCATGTAATATGACCACTGCATGCTTCTGTAGAGTGTGCAGAGGTGAAGCTCTTTATTCCTTTGGGGAACACAGGTTTGAAGAGCAAAAAGAAGGCTATTTTAGAGAAAGTAGGAGAATTCAGGAAACAAGAGGAATCTGAAGAAGACACTGAGTAAGAAAGGAGAGAAAAGCCTCCGTTGGACAATTGTCTGGGGATGTGTGCCAGGAAAGAAAGATTGCTGTTACTGAGATAGAATCATGAGACATTACCAAGTCAGGTTTCAGACGATTGTGAAAAGAACAGTTTTTTACTGAGAACCGAGGATTAGGCCTATTTTCCAGTAAGTAAAGAGCTTGATTCCTTCTGCAATAAATAAGAGAACTAAAAGATTTAGCTCTAGTACTAGAAGAGGAATCTAGGTTGATCAGCAAGGAAGGCTAGAGATACCTAAAATTAAGAACTAACAGGCTGAACTGGGAGTAAAGTGAGTGATGGTTTTGTATTTGTAATTAATTTCCTATACAAATTCTGACCTCAAGATCTCTTCACACAGCAGAAAGGTCATTTTTGCATTTTAATTGATGAACTGGACTATGATGAGAGAAGCTGCCCAGAAGGAGCTTAAAGGTTGTAAACCTTAGGCTATAATCTTTCAAAGAAATTCTCTCTGGAGAAATAGTTACCACCAACAGTTCAAACTATCCAAGGGGAACCTCACCTGAATACCATTCCAGAGCTCTCCTTTCCTGATCCAAACTTTCAACACGCGCTAAAAAAATCACATTCAGTTTTAGGTATGGCAGAGGTAGGGTCTACCTCTCAAGATCCTTGAATTCTTAAAGCTATTTAAAGGTGAGAGAAGCCCAATTACAAAATCTGTCCTAGTCTTTTTCTCCCTAGTCACCCATATTTCAGAGGCTGACACCATAGTGAGATTGCCAAGCTCCTTGGGGAAAACTCATGCAGGTCAGAGACAAAGTGATCACATAAAATTCAGTTTCCACCAGAGAATTCTGAGAAGGATCCCTATCAAATACTGGTCATGGGCCTGTGAAATCCTCCCCACTCCCCTCAGTGAGGAGAAAAAAAGACGGACTTTTCAGCCTCTCTCATCCTGCATCATAAAAAATAATCTGGAAAAGTGGGACTTTGGACTTTGTGAAGGGCTAATAGTGCAGAGCTGACCATAAGTTGAGCAACGTAAGGAAACGAGCAAAGAGATGAGAGTGGAAGTGTCTCAAGAGATTCCAGACATAAAACAGCAATGCCCCAGAGCGAGAGGAGCAAGAGAACCTGGAGAGAAGAACCCATAAAAGAGGGCACTTCTCTAAGTTTAGTTTCCACTTTAGGAAAAGGATTTTAGAAGTCAATTCAGAAATTGCTTCAAGGGCCAGAGATTCCAGGGCGATGGTCAATACCAAGGGGGTCTTATCTCCTAAACCACAATTGGAAGATATCATTAAGAGCCATTGTGAGAAACTCCCAAAAGCTGAAGTGGTCTATGGGCTCCAGCAACAAAGCAGTGTCTCCTACAACCAAGAATGCTGGTTGCCCCAAATCCAAGCCAACCATGCTTTAAAAAGGAGATTGCTGGTGAGTCAAAGCTCAAATTTGAGGTAGGGCTCCAGTACCAGTCACTGGGCTGTCCCCTTGCAGTGTTCCTTAATTCAGTTGGGTTGGCTTCTAAGGTCTCAGAGTCCCATCTCCAGAGTATTTCCAATGGGCCAGGGCAGCTTTCCAGGTGCTGTGTGTCCTTATGGAGGCCAAAGGGAAACACCTTGGGTCCCTAAGCTTCAGGCCAAAGGGAAGAGCCAGGACAAGGATTTTGCACCAACTGACAGAAGCAAGGATACTAGACTAGAGACTCAAAGGAGGAGAATATCAAGGACGAATGAAGGATTGGGGGACTCACAAGGGAAGAGTTACCCTGCCTAGGCCAGGGCATTAGTGACCCTTGTGAACAAGGCCCGCTGATTACTGCCACAGAAGGAAGTTCCTCTGAAAAGAAACTTGCAGAAAAGGATGACTTGCTTTTGAGAGTGGCTTTTTCTCAAGCATAGAGGCAAAGTGCAGGAAGGTCCCCTGTAGAAATCAAAGTCCATGTCAATCTCTGCACAGAGCCCAGGGCCAGTTGAAACCAGAGCTCTTTACATGAGCAGCAGGGATAGATACTAAAGCACAGGAATTTATGATAGCCACTATCCTGATCCTAGAGAAAAACTGGAGCTTATGCATGGACTTCTTATATGGGACATCAGTCAGCACAAAGAAGAACTCCAGGCCCATGCAGGGACCCTGAGCAAAGCAAAATGAAAAGTGCCATGTCTCACAGACATCAGTCAAGTTCTGACAGCCAGAGTTGTCTGAGCCTGGTCAGGATTGTCAGAAATAGGGATATTCCAGCAGAAAATCCCCTCCCAGGAGGATAACTTCTCTGAAGGAAAATGTTCATTCCATGTAGAGAAAGATCTTAGTTCTCATGTTAACATATCCTCTAAAGATGATGGTCTCTGTTTCTCATAACCAAGGAATTTCTTTCCAAATACACTAGTTTCTTCTAACTGGAGAAACAAAACAAAACAAAAACCTGAGAAGCCTTAGACTTGGGAACTGTCCTAAGCCCATTTTGTTATTCTCACTATTCCCACTGTCTAGATGGAGAACAAATATTTGTATGAGAACACTGGTATTCTTGGTTGGTATTTAAACCACGTGCATCTTAGAAAATTATTGTTTAAAATACAATAATTTACTATCACCCCTTTGCCACAATAAAATAATTCCATTAGAAAGGGGACCAGCCCATCAGGAAATGCAACGGAAACTTACACCCTCCAGAAACTTTAAATCTGGACCATATTTTCTGTAATTCCTCAAATCAATGTTAATTAGCTTATGTGGATTTGTCAAAGGAAGGTGGTTAGAAAGATTCAAAGTAAAAAAGCACCCTGCTATAGTGTTACACTCCCATTGGGAGTTAAAAAACAAAAATCTCCACTACCAAAAACTTGACTTTTAGGTCCATTCTGAGTAGAAATCAGACTAAAAAATGTCACAGAATAAAACTTCCTCTGATTAAAAGTCTCTAATTTCAAATTTCTGAAGCAACATCCTTTCTTCTCTAATCCTCAAATAACTGCAAACTGAGATAAATGGATAGACCCCTCTCATGTTCTGAAGTTCTGAATTGTCTGCTTAAAAGGTAAGAAGCAGTTTTATATTTTGATAAAAAGGTCACTTGTGGTGAGGGTTCATAAAACTCCCTTCTCTGAGGACTGTTCATAATTTACACCCAGCCAAGTAATACCACTCAGGATACCCAGTTTCCTCAATTCCAAACAATCAATGAAGAAAGAAACTTTTAAATTTTCTTACTGAAACAGTTTTTCAGGTTTCTGTGTATGTTTTAGCATTAGTTTGAGTGACAAATTTCCTTAGCTAGTTATTTCCCACTTATTCCTAAATCTATAACGGGCCTCATAATTTTGTGAACAAGAAGAGAAGCATTGTCATTTCCAGCACTACAGAATCTTACAAAGGAAGTAAGTAAGCACTTCCTTTGAAATTTTGAAAGTTTTGGTGTGTTTAGGGGGAAAGTATAGTTATACTTACTGTCCCACTTGACCAAAGGGCAGCTGGGAATCTCAAGAAGCAAACACTATATTCATGTTCTCCCAGCAAGCCCCCTGGCAACAAACCACAATCTGTAAGTCTTCCCAAAACACAGTAATGAACCAGCTTCTATTCATTTTTTTTCAAACTGCAGGCTGAGAGACCCATGAGCAGCTTGTGAAATCAATTTAGAGGTCTGTAGCAACATACTTTTTTTGTTTTTTTTAACTAACTAGAATAGAAAATATCAGCGTACACTGACTGCATGAAGGAAAAGGAAGAACTGTTTCATGAAACTTGTTTTAGATATGTATACAAGAACACCTACACAAGCATACCAGGTCATAATGTAAAATGTATTTATTACTGTGAATCTCAGTCATAAGAATTGGAAAGCTACTCCTTTCCAGGGGTCCCCAACCCCCAGGCTGTGGTAGCGTCCTCAGCCTGTGAGGAACCTGCTGCATAGCAGGAGGTGAGCCGCGGGCAAGCAAGCAAAGCTTTATCTGCTGCTCCCCATTACCACCTGAACCATCCCCCCACACCCCATCCATGGAAAAACTGTCTTCCACAAAACTCGCCCCTGGTGCCAAAAAGATTGGGGACTGCTGCTCTAGACTATAAGTTTCATGAGGAAAAAGATCAAGTGTACCTAATTCATTCATTCTATATACCCAGCAACTACACATAATGCCTGGCATTTATAATAGGCACTCAATAAATATTTGTTGGCTGACTATTCAAGATGCATTCTTACATTACTAATACTGTGGTCCATAAATCAAAATTTGGACTGAATCTAAGTAGTTAGACAATATCTTTTATGAGGCACTAAGAAAATAACATTTGATTTTAGTAAATTTAACAATTTCTCCCTTGCTTGCCCTCTGATTGATGGGCTAAACAAATGGTAGATCCCAGCAGGAAATGAGAGAAGGCAAGGTCTTGGGAACTGACAAACTAAATGATTACCCTTAGGATATGTCAGACCAGCACGGTTTATGATCTTCCTATGTACATATTCTGATAATATGCACAAACTTGTACAGCAAGAAAAGCACAGAATTTAGAATTAGTTAGAGATAATGACAACTAACGACTAAATGACCTTGGGCAAATTGTTATAACTTCTCTGAGCCTAATTTCCTCAACTGGGAAAGCAAGTTGTGACAACTATAAATGGTTACCAAAATATAGGTGTAACTTCTACAAGAACATACAGGAGAAAATCTTTGCAGCACTGGGTTAGGCAAAGATTTCTTAATGACACAAAAAGCACTAACCGTAAAAGAAAAAGTTTGTAAAAACTATGCTCTTTGAAAGACACACTTAAGAAAACAAAAAGTAATCCACAAACTGGGGTAAAATATATGCAAAATATGTCTGACAAAGTGCTTGTCAACACAATATATAAAGACAAATATCTTAATAAAAAATAGGCAAAATATTTGAACAGACCCTTCACCAAGAAAAGATACAGACTGCAAATAAGCACCTGAAAATATGCTAGCCAAGTGTACCATTTATTGATGGGAAAATAAAGAAATAGATAAAGTACAGATCATGATACGTAACAGTAAAGAATCCTTTCTGAATTTTTGTGCAGATTATAAACTACTAATATAGTTTATATTACTATATTGAGGGCAAGGACAATGTCTTCAAAGATTAGGAACTAAATAAATGTTTATACCTAGTATATTGTGAATGAGTTTAAAATCATGATGCTATTTAAAATGTCGATCATTAACTTTTTTTTTTTTTTTTTTTTTTTTTTTTTTTTTTAAGGCGGATTCTCAACCACTGCGCCACCAGGGAAGCCCCATTAACTTTTTTTTAACTGCAAAGCAGTATTTAGGATGGTAGCAAGTTGAATAAGTGAACTTTCTTAGAATTACGTAATTGCCTTGAACTATCTGTGGTAATAAGGAAGTAATTTAAAGTGCTGAATTAGAGTTATTGGTCACCACTGAAAAGTAATCATTACTGAAAGTAATCCTTTAGTATTTTCATTGCCTTTTTTACTTACATAAAGAAAAGTATTTCAAAGCTATCTCATTTAGTGATACAGATCAGAATCTCTGGTCAGTTAACTATGACCTCTGTTTCTTTCCAGGTTTGGTTTTTAAGGTTGAACCCTTGGGTCACATTCTAGCTTTATACCTATTGAAAATAAAACTATACCTTCCCTTTGGCCCAGCAGCTCTATTTCTAGAAATTTATTATAATTATGTGAAATGACATTTTTCTAATGTTATTCACTGCAGCACTTATTATAGAAACAAAAGCCTGGAGACTGGAAATTAAAGTACATCTATGCAATGGAATCCTATCTAGAAATAATAAAAACAAGGGAGCTTTTTATGTACTAATATGGAGCATTTCTAAGCTAGACTAAGTGAAAAAAAGCAAGGTACAGAATATTGTAGATGGTATGGTACCATTAGTATAAAAAAGGGGAAAGGCACGCGCGCACACACACACACTTGCTTGTCTATACATAGAGTACTTTTAGAGACACAGAAAATTAATAACATTAGTTGTATGTGAAGAAGAGGAGTGAATGGCTGGGGGACAGAAGTAGGAAGACTCTTCACTATATACTCTTTCATAACTTCTTGAATTCTGAATCTTATGAATACATTATCTAGTTTAAAAAATTAAAAAATAAACTTAAAAATCAAATAATAATAATGAAGGAATTTAGTCTTTCAGCAGTAAGCAAGTCCAAGAAAAAAAGAACAGATTTGACTAAACTCTGACATTTGAATGAAGATACTGACAAGTGTCACAGAGGCACCCATCTGGGCCTGTGTGAGTTCCTTTGAAGACCTGAAATACTGATACAATAAACCCAAAACCTGTACGTGGCATCATTCAGACACTGATTCATCAAATTCCTACTGGAATTACCACTCCTTCATCATCCATTTGATTAAAAAAAATAGTTTTAAAGTTTCTTTTCATTACCTGTAATTTTTACCTCAATACTATATGAAGAAGCAGGCTTTTTTACGATGGATATAAGACAAATGAAGTCTGGGTATCTTTAAAGGTCAAAATAGAATCTTTCATGGGTGAACTCTAATTGTACACAGAGTCTTCTAAATATGGCAGCATCATAGGGTGGCAACTAAAGGAGTATCAAGACTTTCTGAAGTTGTGAGATTCCCTTAAACATTTCTAAAACTTCTCACATGAGAAGGAAGGGAAGTAATATATGGAATTTTAGGAATGAAACGCTGGCTAACAGGGTTATGGGGCATCTGAGAAGTCACGGGATAGGTCTGACTTTCTCAGAGGGGAGGCTGCATTTTTTTTTTAATTTCCATCATCTGCTATTAAAATTAGTTCTGCACAAATGTTTGCAGATGCAGAGCAGCTGGCAGTCTTGCTGCATTTTGCTCATTGGTAGATCATAAGCAAGTCAATGAAGAAGGGCTGTTGAATTTTCCATCTGTGTTCCAGTGTTTTCAGAGAACTGTCAAATTTATGTTCTGGGACACTGGATTCACAATGTTAATATCCTATTGAACACTGGCTAGAGCTTGAAAGTTTACATCTAGTCTCTGAAGATAATAAGATTTGAAAACATACTCTCTTGCAGCCATTTGTAAGCAAATCCTTTTTATACCCATGTGGAATAAACGTATATTATCCTATCTACATTAGTGCTTTCTGATGCATTTGATTTTTTTAAAAATATCAGAACGTAAACATATCCTACTTCATTAGTTAATCAAAAATACAAAATAAAACAAGATACAATTTTCATCCTTCAGACTGGCAAAGATAAGAGACTATAAATGTTTCCAAAGCTATTAAGGAAAAGAGAAAGAGGAACTCTCACCTACCAATGGCTGTGAGTATAAAATAGTAAAATTTTTCTGAAAAGTAATCTGATATTGTATCAAAAAAATCTTGAAGATGTTCATTATCTTCGACTGAGGAAATTCCAGAATTTATTTTAAAGAAATAATCTGAGATGTATATAAAGATTTACGTAAAAAAATTAAAAATTAAAAAACCAGAAATAAAGTCACAGATGTAGAAAACAATCTTATGGTTACTGGGGGAAAGCAGGAGAGGGATAAATTGGGAGACTGCGATTGACATATACACACTACTGTATATAAAATAGATAAGTAATAAGGACCTACTGTATAGCACAGGGAACTCTACTCAATACTCTGTAATGACATATATGGGAAAAGAATCTAAAAAAGAGTGGATATACGTATATGTATAACTGGTTCACTTCACTATAAAGCAGAAAGTAACACAACATTGTAAATCAACTATACTCCAATAAAAATTTTTTTGAAAAGATTTATGTCCAAAATATTCCCTATAGAATTATACACATTGCAACTCAAATATCCAACAACAGGTAAATAGTTAAATTATAGCACATTGAAATGAATACCTTAGTAAAACATAGGGAGACTCTTATTTCAGCCAAATCCTTTAATAAGTCTGATTTTTTTTTTTTTTTTTGCGGTACGAGGGCCTCTCACTGTTGTGGCCTCTCCCGTTGCGGAGCACAGGCTCCGGACACACAGGCTCAGCGGCCATGGCTCACGGGCCCAGCAGCTCCGCGGCATGTGGGATCTTCCCGGACCGGGCCACGAACCCGTATCCCCTGCATCGGCAGGTGGACTCTCAACCACTGCGCCACCAGGGAAGCCCTCATTCATTTTTTAAAAACAGTGATGAAAAGCAGTGGTCCATTAGACATGCTTGCTTTCTGGTTTTCAAAGTGATAGAAGGATAAAACAATTTCTTTTGAATTATGTACATGTTTGTTTTAGACTAATTCCAGCTCTGATTCTAGAAAACTGAGAGTTTAGAGATTTACGTTTGTTTTAGCATCTCACAAAAGGAATTGGTGACTATTAGTACCCACTGGACATAACGGCACAGTACAACATTAGCATGAAGACTTGGCTCCTATCCAAGAAACAATACAATAGCAACAATAAAAATCAGTGTGTATTCCTATGCCTAGAGCCTACACTACAAAAAGAAAAGCCAACGCTCCCTCCCCCAGCAAAAAAGTTTAATAATATTTACATAAGGTTAGGTGGGTATAGGAACAACTAGAGATAGTGCTCTCTTAACATGGTGATATGGAGCACAGAAGGAGGGCCCCTGCCTACTTCTCTAGTTTTTTTAATTCTGTCTCACGGCACGTTGATCTAGAAACACTGGCCTTCCTTCAAATTCTCAAATATGCCAAACTCTCTCCACCTCAGGGCCTTTGAACACGCTATTCTCTTTGCTTACACTACTCTTTTCCTTATTTTCTTATGGCGGGCCCCTCCTCACTAAGTATGACCTTCAGGGAGGCCTTTCCTAATCTCCAATTTAAGCACTGCTCCCTGTTGTTTCAGTCAGAGAACCATCACAATTTGTTATTACAAATTTGCGTACATGCTTAATTCTATCTTCACTACTATATAGAATAAGCTTCATGAGAGAAGGAACTGTCTGCTTTATTCATCAATGCATACCTAATTGCCTAGAACAGTATGTGCTCATTGCCTAGTGTTCAATATATATTTTTAGAATTAATAAATCAATGAATGAAGATACTACCTGTTTGGTAGTATGGGAGTATTTAAAATTTCTTCCAGATTTCTACTATAGTAGATATTCCATATTAAATAATGCATTACTAGTCATAAGTATCAGTGAAGGCATATGGAAAATATGAGATAAAAATCTAGCCATATCCTACTAAATACATTACACTATGATTGTAACTAGTAAACTCTAATGGTGCAATAAGATACTCATGATTTCAAATTATTAATTATCTACATAATTAAGAATAGGCATAAGCTACATAAATTATGAATAGGCAGAAAAATAAGCTCAAAGCAGCAAGTGAACAACTGAAAAAGTCTGGTTCAAGACTCGTTGATTTTCTGATGTGAATCATAGGAAATCTTTAAAAACATAGCATTTGGTGTTCTTATTTTTCATAATTATACAAATTGGTGACTAAATTACATTAATTTCCTCTAAATCTCATGTCTGTACATTTCATTTTTTAAAATGTGTCCAGGAGTATATCGTTTTAAAATTCCATGGTGAAAAGTCTAAGAACTAAAATATGATGACCATATTTTCCAGACAAAAAATCAGAATGTATGTTGACAAATATTTTAAAACAAGAGTATCAAAAATCTTAAGTATCATCATCTCCATATTACAGATAAGAGCACAGGGACTCAGTCAAGTAATTTATCCAAGATGAAAATAAGAGATAGAACCAGTATTCAAACTAGGTTTTTCTTACTCAGAGGCTCATGCTATTTCCACTTTACTACAATGCTTTCTGCTGTTCATTTTTTCATTTACTCCAATATTAATTGAGAATCTACTAGATGCTACTGTGATTAAGTAGATATAAGAAAGGAAACTATAACTTGTCCTTGAAGCTCGAGAATATTTCCAGAATCAAAATAAACCTAAC
>NW_020172446.1:4736213-4763613 GCF_003031525.2 Neophocaena asiaeorientalis asiaeorientalis
GAATCAGCTGTCTGTCTTTTTCTTTGTTAGATCTGCTCAAACAGCATGTGACATCCATTTGAGGCCTCTGGCCCATCAGAAAGTCATCAAAACAACATGCATTGTTTCCAAGTCCCAGCCAAGGCTCCTGAAAATTAAGCTGGTAAAAGCAATGCCATAAATATAATGTTGGAATTCTAAATTTTGATACCTAAAGATGTAAGAGAATTAGAATGTTAGAAAGATGAAGGCTGTTTTTAAAAACTTCATGTTATAAAATAATTTGTTAAGAATCAAATAAAAAAATAAAATGCAAACCAAGTACAAGGCCACACTTAATATAGTTATGCACATGCTGCTAGGAAAAAAAAGACTTCTAGGGCTTCCCTGGTGGCACAGTGGTTAAGAATCTGCCTGCCAAGCAGGGACATGGGTTCGATCCCTGGTCCGGGAAGATCCTACATGCCGCGGAGCAACTAAGCCCGTGTGCCATAACTACTAAGCCTGCGCTCTAAAGCCCGCACGCCACAACTACTGAAGCCCGTGCGCCTAGAGCCTGTGCTCCACAACGGGAGAAGCCACCGCAATGAGAGGCCTGTGCACTGCAACAAAGAGTAGCCCCTGCTCGCTGCAACTACAGAAAGCCCACGCCCAGCAACGAAGACCCAACACAGCCAAAAATAAATAAATTAAATAAATATAATTTAAAAAAAAGTCTTCTAGTCATTCCTTCATTCATCTATCAGTCCATTATCTATCTCACCAGCTGGCCATCAAACATCATTGAGTGCCTATTACATGGGACACTCTGCTGAATGGTACATAAGGATGAATCAAATGTGGATTGCACTCTTAAGTAGTCTTCAGTACTAGAAGGAAAAAATAACTACAAGGTAGAAAGGAAAGCTCACTTTCTGCTTAAGAATTAAGGAGGGCTTTGTGGAGGAGGGGTGTTTAAACTGGACCTTGACACAGAAAAGATGTGGAAATATGGAAACGTGAGGAGAGTGTACTTGTGTATTCTGACTTGGTGGAGGCAGCAGGTTGAATACGTAAGGAGGTTAGATGGAATCCAGGCTTCATCCTGGAGTCCATGATTTTGCTGTTAACTCAGCCCACTTAGCTCATAATATTAAGATACTTCCCACTTCTAAACTATAAAATGGAGCTAATACTATCCTCCTCCTTGCCTTGGATTTTGTGAGGAGTAATTAATACTTACAAAGGAGTAATATTTATTCTCAGAGGAAGTTTCTTTTCCTGAATTTTAAAAGACAGAAAATCATTTTACACATTACATTTTCTTTCCTAGTTTCTCCTTAATAAGTTTTGCATCAGCCATAGTTAGTTTCTCTAGCCAAGCCAATCTAATAAATAAACCTAAGATAATTCCTCAAAGTATCACAGAATTCTTCGTCTTCCTTGGATCTGTGTCTTAACCCTTATTAGGCTAACAACAGAAGTAAGACAGAGCAACTGCCTAGGAGGGGTAATAGTGAGATAGAAAATACACTCAGGTGAATTAGTTTGCTGCCATCAGAATATAAGCTTCTTAACATAAAAGAAAGTAATTCTCAGAAACTGCAAGGGTTGTTACAGATGGATTTAGTTCAACTTACACAGATGAGGGAACTAAAGCTGAGGGAGAACTAATGACCTGCCCAAGATTGTCCAACTAGTTAATGGCAGACCTAGGACTTCCATTTCTGGTCCAGCATTCTTTCCTTTAAACCACAGGTCGAAAACCAGGACTTGCAGGAAGAATCCTGCCTACAGAATTGTTCAGTATAGCCCCCATGGTATTTTTTTTATTAACCTGAATTTTTAAACAAGAGACACACAGAGATTTGTCACAGACTCCATCTATTCCCTAAGTCTTAGATAGTCCCAATTCACATATTCACGCTACCTGCCTGGCTCTGGTAGAATGAATCCTGACCAATTTTCTCCGTGCTGCCTTCTCTAACAGTACACACTGAATTTAATCAAGGAAGTTATTTCCCTACCATCCCAAATCTCAAATGCCAAGTTTTTTTTTCTTTACCCTAATAGTATTACCTCATATTTGAACAATACTTTGATATAAATTATATTCTTTGTGTAGGACATTTTATGAAAACACAGAGATAAGTGATATGCTCAAGGTTACAAAGCTAACTAGTGACAGAGCTAGGGCTGACCCGAGGATTCAGTTCAGAGGTCTTTTTTTTTTTTCCTTCCAGTTTTACTCATATATTTACAGCACTGTATAAGTTTAAGGTGTACAGCATGATGATTTGACTTACATACCTCATGAAACATTTTCCCAATAAGTTCAGTAAACATCCACCATCTCATATAGATACAAAATTAAGGAAATAGAAATTTTTGTGTGATGAGAACTCCTAGGCTTTACTCTCTTAACAACTTTCATATGTAACATACAGCAGTGTTAATTATGTTTATCATGTTGTACATTATATCCCTAGTACTTATTTAACTTATAACTGGAAGTTTGGGTACCTTTTGACTGCTTTCATCCAATTCCCCTTCTCCCCACTCTCCGCCTCTGGTAACCACAAATCTTATCTCTTTTCCTGTGAGTTTGTATGTTTTTGAAGTAGAGTTGATCTACGACACTATGTTAGTTCCTGTTATACAAGATAGTGACATTTTTCTATACATTTCAAAATGATCACCAATGTTGAGTCCATGCTATGTTACCATACAAAGATATTGTCTTAGTTATTGACTATATTCCCCACACTGTACATTTCATACCTGTGACTCATTTATTTTGCAACTGGAAGTTTGCACCTCTTAATCTCCCTCACCTATTCCTCACCTATTTCTTTCTTCCCCCATCCCCCTCTCCTCTGGTAACCACCTTTTTGTTCTCTGTATCTATAACTGTTTTGTTATGTTTGTTCATTTGTTTTTTAGATTCCACCCGTAAGTGAAACCATACAGTATTTGTCTTTCTGTCTGACTTATTTCACTTCGCATAATACTCTCTAGGTCCACCCATGTTGTAGCAAATGGCAAGATTTCATTATTTTTTATGGCTGAGAAATATTCCATTGTATATATATTCCACATCTTCTTTATCCATTCAGCTATTGATGGGCTGCTTCCATATCTTGGCTACCGTAAATAATGCTGCAATGAATACAGGGGTGTATGTATCTTTTTGAATTAGTGTTTTTGTTTTCTTTGGATAAATACCCAGGAGTGGAATTGCTGGATCCTATGGTAATTCTATTTTTAATTTTCTGAGGAATCTTCCTACTGTTTTCCACAGTGGCTGCACCAATTTACATTACTACCAACAATGCACAAGGGTTCCCTTTTCTCCACAGCCTTGCCAACACCTGTTAAATGTTGTCTTTTTGATAACAGCCATTCTGACAGGTGTGAGGTGACATCTCATTGTGATTTTGATTTGCATTTCCCTGATGATTAGTGATGTTGAACATCTCTTCATGTGCCTGTTGGACATCTGTATGTCTTCTTCGGAAAAATGTCTATTCAGATCTGTCCATTTTAAAATTTTTATTTATTTATTTATTTTTTTTTTGCGGTGAGCAGGCCTCTCACTGTTGTGGGCCCTCCCGCTGCAGAGCACAGGCCCCGGACGCGCAGGCTCAGCGGCCATGGCTCACGGGCCCAGCCGCTCAGCGGCATGTGGGATCTTCCCGGACAGGGGCATGAACCCGTGTCCCCTGCATTGGCAGGTGAACTCTCAACCACTGCGCCACCAGGGAAGCCCTGTCCATTTTTTTCTAATCGAGTTGTTTGGGTTTTTTGACATCGAGTTTTATGAGCTCTTGCATATTTTAGGTATTAACCCCTTATCAGATATATCATTTGCAAATATCTTCTCCCATTCAATAGGTGGTCTTTTTATTTTGTTGATAGCTTCCTTCACTGTGCAAAAGCTTTTTAGTTTGACGTAGTCCCATTTGTTTATTTTTGCTTTGTTTTCCCCTGCCCGAGGAGACATATCCAAAAAAAATATTACCAAGACCAATGTCAAAGAGAGTACGTCTATGTTTTCTTCTCGAAGTTTTATGGTTTCAGGTCCTATATTTAAATCTTTAATCCATTTTGAATTTATTTTTGTGCATGGTATGAGTAGTCCAGTTTGATTATTTTGCATGTAGCTGTTTTTTCCCAACACCATTTATTGAAAAGGCTGTCTTTTCCCCATTGTATATCCTTGCCTCCTTTGTTGTAGATTAATTGCCCGTGTAAGTGTGGGTTCATTTCTGGGCTCGATATTCTGTTCCATTGATCTGTGTCTGTTTTTGATTACTGTAGCTTTATAGTATAGTTTTAAATCAGGGAGCATGATACTTCCAGGTTTGTTCTTCTTTCTCAAGATTGTTTTGGTTATTCCTGGTCTGTGTCTTCATACAGATTTTATAATTATTTGTTCTAGATCTGTTAAAAATGCCCACTGGTATTTTGGTAGGGATTGCACTAAATCTGTAGATTACCTTGAGTAGTATGGTAGTAAGATATACTGTGTTCATGAATTGGAAGAATTAATATTGTTTAAATGGCCATATTACCCCAGGCAATGTACAGGTTCAACGCAATGCCTATCAAAGTACCAATGGCATTTTTCACAGAACTAGAACAAATAATTCTAACATTTGTATGGAAACACAGAAGGGGTCTTTTTATTAAGCCTTGAGCTCACAGGACCAAACAGCATATCCCCCAATAATTCATCTATAGCTCAATTCCTTATTTTCTCAAAAATATTTATATCAAACTAAAAGTGAACATATTTTACTCAAGAGTATATTTCACACTAGGTATACGGGGTCTAAAAAATAGAGAGCAGTATCTATGTGCCCATTATATATTCCAGGTTGTAATTAATGTCTTCAAATACAAATATATAATCAATTATCACAAATGGAATGTAAGATGAACAAAGTGTTAAATGGCTAAAGATTAAAAAAAACAAACCAAAAAAACCCTAAAGACTAGAAACTAGAATTTAATAATACACTGCCAACATCTACACATATGTGAAGTACTGAAGATATCCCAAACCTTAGCTACAGTAGCTATAAGTTTATTGTCAACTGGCCACCAAAAAATAGGATGGTTTTTAAATGAAAAACAGAAATTAAATCCTTATATTAAACGGAATTAGGGAATTGTAAACCATCTGTAGCAGCCACTTTCCCAATTTTTTGTTAATAACAAAATAATTATGTAAAGTACACCTGGGGGATGAAATTAGAACTTGAAAATTCCCTAAAAACTATAAAATGAACTCAAACTTTTAAAGGCTTCAAGGAGAAAAAAAACATTAAACATATCCATTGAGAAACAGACTGCAAAACTGGCTTCTTAAGATGTATAGGAAGTAGTTTGGTTATCGAATTCAATGGCTAGAGGATTCTGGGACATACAATAGGTTGGTACACAGCTATCAACTTTGTCATCTGAATAGATATACAATGACAAGTTTCTTAACTTTTCCTAAAATGAGAATATAATTTTTAAGTTTTGGAAAATGATGTTTGGGGCACACTCACTGTCGTTACTGGTAGAAGTGCAAACTAATATACTTTTCTGGAAAGTAATGTGGCACACTTACCAAAATTCTTTTTTTTTTAAATAAATTAATTTATCTATTATTTATTTTTGGCTGTGTTGGGTCTTTGTTGCTGTGTGCGGGCTTTTTCTAGTTGCGGCGAGTGGGGTCTACTCTTGGTTGCAGTGCATGGGCTTTTCATTGCAGTGGCTTCTCTTGTTGCAGAGCACGGGCTCCAGTAGTTGCAGCATGTGGGCTCAGCAGTTGTGGCTCACGAGCTCTACAGTGCAGGCGCAGTAGTTGTGGCGCACGGGCCTAGCTGCTCCACGGCATGTGGGATACTCCCGGACCAGGGCGCGAACCCGTGTTCCCTGCATTGGCAGGTGGATTCTCAACCACTGTGCCACCAGGGAAGTCCCACCAAAATTCTTTAAAAAGTTATTTGCCTTTTTTCTAGTAAATCTATCTTGCCATGCCATTTTTCTTCCCTCCTACTATCATCACCATCAAATGAATACAACAAATTTGAATCATCAAGGATTTATAACTGAACAAGCCAGGATTTTTTCCCCCTCATAATATACTCAGTGTAGCATTCTATTCTCACATAGAACTTTACAATACTTGCTTTTTAATAAACATGCTTCAAGCTGGAAGTCTACCAAGTTATCATTAATGACAGTTTTTTTCTTAATGGCCAAATTAAATTCTTTTGCCTAGTGACAAGTTGAATTCTTGTATAACAAAAGGCACCTATTAAAAACAGTTTGGTACTAATTTTTAGAGTTAGTAAGTTCAAGGAATGTAAACCCTGAATGATGAGTACCTTTTATATTTTAGGCTATAGGCCTGTAATTCAAACATTCTCCAAATCCTATATGAGGTGCCATTTTTTTGGGTGTCCAGTATGTGTTGAATGACTGCAAAAAGAAAGGAAGAATATAAAAAGAAAGAGAATACACATTTTCCTACCACGTTTCGGAAAGGTTTTTGCTAATCTGTACAGAAGTCAAGGCAACAGATTAATATTAACCTAATTATATATGACATACTATATTATCTAAATATTGGTTATTCGTAGGAATTTTTATCTATGTACAGACAGATTGATAAAACCACAAATAGGATATATTTTAAGTTCTAATGGCAGTAAAAGAATGAGAAATGTCACCTTATATAGTAAGATTCAACCATAAGAGGAAATAGATATTTAAATCACAGAAGATGAGGTAGCTCTTTTCCTGGTTCAGACTAACTCCTTATTCAGGGTTCTGGACGTCCCCCCCCATCCCGCTTCCCCTGAGACTTGGACCCCATCAATTATCCCCTCCCTCACTTTTATCTTCTATATCTTCCCCTGCTCACAACACTTCGGCTCATTTCCCTCAATATATAAACATTTTCAAGTCTATCTCATACTTTAAAAACAAAAACAAGACGTATCTTCATCTGATCCTACCATTTTTTTTCTCCTTGCATTCACAGCAGCACTTCTGGAAAGGAGTGTTTTATATTCACTGTTTCCACTTGATCAATTTCCTCTTCTACCTACTACAATCAGGTTTCTCTGTCCCACCTCTCCAATGAAACTACTCTAGCCAAAGTCACTGGCGGTCTCCATTCAAAGCACTTTTCTTGGTCTTACTGGATTTCTCAGCTGCATTTGACAGAACTGGACCATTCACTCCTTCCTAAAACTCTCTTTTGGCATTTGTGATACCACTCTCTACTTGTCTTCCGCAAACTGCTTTCCAGTTGTTCCTTCTCAGTCTCTGTCAGATATTTATTTTCTACTTTTACCCCTTAAACATGAGGGCCCTCGGGACTCTGCCCTTGGTATCTATCTCCATGGGCATCCTTCAGTGATCTCATCTCTCTGAGTTTCAACAAAAGCCTACAAACTAATTACTTCCAAATTTTCATTGCCAGTCCTCTTGGATATCCTACTGCCTAATGGGAACATATCTGCTTAGATGTTCTACAGGATTACACACTCAACATGTCTACAACTGAACTCATCTTCTTCCCACAGAAGTTTTACTTCTTGTACCTTTGTTAATGGAATCCGTCACCTACTCAGCCCAACCAAGCTAAAAATCTTCAAGAGTCAACTTAGGCTTCTTCTTCTGCCTCACCTCTCACAATCCACCATCAAGCCCCTACACCGCTTTACTTTTTATATTTTTCTCTAATCTGTCTCATCCTTTCTATCCCAACCACAACTGCCTTAGTTTGGGCCTTTGTGTTTAGTTCTAGGACCTGGCTACTGCAACAATCTACTCTAAGTCACAGTTCTAACTTTGCTTCTGTGAATAAAGCCCTTTATGTTCTTCATTGCCAAAAGCAGCGTTTCCTGTTCCTGTGTCAGAGTTACCTGAGGATGCTTATAAAAATGCATATTCCTAGGCCAATCTGCAATTTTACATGCTTCCCAAGTGACTGTGATACAATCTAAAGCTTGAGAAATAAAGGCTAAAGTTTAAGTCCAAAATTCTTACCAAGGCACACAAGGCCCTGCAGGACTTGGCTCTTGTCTACTTAGCTCTCTAAGCTAGCATCTCCCTCTCTCTCCCATCAAGTGCTTTATTATCTAGAATATTGAAATTTTCTGCACTTATCTCCATGTCTTTGGCTTCCATGCCTTTGTTGTTCTCCCCGTTTCTTCATCAAGCCTTACTCAACCTTTATGGAATTATGAAAGAAGGTCCACCACGAAACTGCCTTTATTCTACCAAGCTGACACTTAGCTCCCAAATCCTATTAACCAAAGACTGAGTTTGGCTGTCATGGTATCACAGAAAGATATCTGGTCTTTGTCCCTGGTTCCAGGCACAGAGCCTAAAACCCTTGTGATTTCCTGAGTGGCAAGGGCGATGGGAGCATCTTTTGTTCTAATGAGGTGACTCTTACTGGGCCTCTAAATAGCTTCAGGATGGGAACTAGTGGCGAGAAAGACCAAGCCTTAATTAGAAGCTTGGAAATTTCAGCCCTACCCTGCAAACACTAGGAAGAGGAGAGGGGATGGACACTGAGTTAATCATCAATAGCCAATGATTTAATCAATCATGCTTAGGTGTTGAAATCTCCATAAAAACCCCCTAAACGACAGGGTTCAGAGAGTTTTCAGGTTGGTGAACACATCAAGGTGCTGGGAGGGTGAAACACCTGGAGAGGTCATGGAAGCTCCATGCCCCTTCCCCCACAGCTTGCCCTATGCATCTCTTCTTTTTGCCTATTTCTGAGTTATATCCTTTACAATAAACCGGTAACAGCAAGTAAGGTGCTTTCCTGAGTTCTATGAGTCATTCTAGCAAATTACTGAACCTGAGGAGAAGGGCTGTGGGAATCCCTGACTTTGTAGCCAAGTTGGACAAAAGTGTGAATAATCTGGGGACCTGATACTTGAGACTGGTGTCTGAAGTAAGGACAGTCCTGTGGGACTAAGCCCTTAAACTTCTGGAGCCTGATGCTAACTCTGGGCAGTTAGTGTCAGAATTGAATTGACACCTAGCTAGTGTCCTCAGAGAATCAGAGAGTCAGGAGGAAAAACAATTCTCACTTGTCTTTAGAAGTATATGCATTCTCCGAAGGAGATGGAACTTATGATTAAGAAAATAAGTAAAATTATTATCATTCTCCATCTTTAAGAATCTACTGCAAAAAAAAAAAAGGCATCTCACACTCTAATACAACCATAAACAACGAAGGAAGACTCTCCGGGAATTTCCAGTGACCACATTTTCAAAAACAATTCATGAAGTACCCCCACTTGACCTGCTAAAATTGCTGATAGGAAACTGGAATTCATTAAGAGGAAATGTAACAATGTCTTTCAAAGTACTGAAGTGGATTAAGTCTAATTCTACAGCTTCCTGAAGAAGAAAGCCCATGTTTATATATGGGTTACTACCACCCTCCAAACTTAAACTCACATCAGTAAATGTTAGATTTGATTAAGAGTAATTTTCACAAAAACTTAAATATCATGATTCAAGTGAATTTTTAAAAGAGGTTTCAACCTTCATCAGAGGGCCTCTTTGTTTTCTCTTTAGATAACTGCTTCTGTTATAAAAATGTGTTGTTCACTGTGAAAGAAAAACATTAAAAATATAAAAGCATATAGAACACATCAAGTATTAAAAACTACCCATGATTCTACCATCCAGAGAGATTCAATGTTTTTATGTATTACCTTCTAGTTACACACATATAAAAGTATTTTATTGGGGGCTTCCCTGGTGGTCCAGTGGTTAAGAATTCGACTTCCAGTGCAGGGGACGCGGGTTTGATCGCTGGTCATGGAACTAAGATCCCATATGCCTCCAGGCAACTAAGTCCGCGTGCTGCAACTACTGAGCCAGTGCGATGCGCCTTAACTAGAGAGAAGTTCACGCGCCACAAGTAGAGAGAAGCCCAGGTGCCGCAGCGAAGAGCCCACATGCCACAATGAAAAGATCTCCCATGCCACAACTAAGACCCGACGCAGCCAAAAACAAATTTTTAAAAAGTGTTTTACTAAGTAAAAATGATTCCACACTGTAGAAGTGTTTTCAAATATACTTTTTAAAATAAAAATTTCCTATCACCATAATTTTTAAAATTAAGTTTATTTTAAATTAAACAAATGAGACAAGAATACACTGTTTAAAAAATTCCAACTACGCTTTAGAAAAAGTCCAACATTCCCTTTAGAAAAAGCCCAGGCTCAGTCTCCTCCCAAGGTAAGTGCACCTATTAGCCAGATTTTTACTTTTTTTATTATTTTTAAAACATTTATTTATTTATTTAGGCTGCCTGTGTCTTAGTTGCGGCATGCAGGATCTTTGTTGTGGCATACAAACTCTTAGTTGCATCATGCAAGCTCTTAGTTGTGGCATGCATGCGGGATCTATTTCCCCGCGATCAGGGAGGGAACCTGGGCCCCCTACATTGGGATCATGGAGTCTTACCCACTGGACCACAGGGGAAGTCCCCAGCCAGATTTTTAGATATGTGTACGTGTGTATGTTTATACAACAGAAATGTTTTATTTTACATAAGTAGTATTATATTGTATTTACTGTTCTGTAATTTGCTTTCTTTATTCAGCGTTATTTGGAAGATCTTTCCCTGTTGGTACACATAGATTTATCCCATTCTTCTTAAGCACTACCTAGTGTTCCTGAGTTTAAGCATTCCCCTATGAATGAATATTTAGGTTTTTTGGTTTTATTTTGTCTTGTTTTGCTATTACAGATAATGCTACAACAGTCGTTCTTGCAGCTCATGCTTGTATTACAAGTAAGAATGTTTTTCCTAGGGGGTAGATAACAATAAAGGGAACTGCTGAGTCATAAGGTACAGGTATTTTAAGTTTTAACAGATACTACATCAAATTGCCCGCCAAAGTGGCTGTACCAAATTATATGTCCACAAACAGTTTATGACAATACTTCTTTCTCTATCCCCTCATCATACCAGATATTATCACATTAAATATTTTTGCTAACGCAATGGGTGAAAATTTTTATCTTATTTTTAAATTTCTCTAATTACTAATGAACATATTTCTCTAATTACTAATGAACATATTTTCTTATGAGTCATTTTTATTCCCTCTTCTATGAATTTGTTTTTTACTATTAGGTATATTTTGTATTATTTTTAGGAGTTCTTTATGTATCAGGAGTACAAAGCATTTGCTATGTATATTATGAATACTTCTCAATTATTGCTTGTTTTCTAATGTAATTATGGTGTCTTATTTTATTAAAATTTATATTTTGATATAGTCAAATTTATTAATCTTTTTTTTAGGGTTTTGTGTTTTGTCACCTACTTAAGATTTTTTTCTTTCTCAAGGAAACATAAACATACTTTCCTAGATTTTTCCTCTAATAACTTTATATATTTAAAAATGTTTAGGCCTGTGATCCATCTAGGATTTATTTTTGATTTTGATCTAATGTGGAGCTCTAACTTTACTTTTTTCCATTTGGAAGCTAATTACCAACTCCAGTTGTCATTCTTCCTATCGCCACTGATTTGAAACATTATTTCTATCATGTAGTAAATCCCTATATATACACATAGATCTGTATCTGTTCCATTAATTTATACTGCTTTAGTAATGGTTTATAATATATTTTGCTCTCTGCTAGGGCACATCTCTCACTCTCTTATTTAAAAGTATCTTGCTATTCTTGAGCATGTCTCTTCCACATGATTTTCAGAATCAAGTTCTAACAGAAAGCCTGTTGGGATTCTGACTGGGATTGCACTGAAGCTGTAAATTAATCGGGGTAGAAATGGCATCTCTGCAATATTAAGTCTTCTCTTCAAGGAACATGCATAGATCGCTACTTACTCAGATTTTCTTTTATATCCTTCAATAGGGTTCATACAGGTCTTACAGATTTCTTGTCTAAATGCTGCCATGCACAGTGGGCACTCTATAAGTGGTAGCTACTATTATTACTAAGGGTTTATTGGTTACAGTATACTAAAAATAACCAAGGAAGCATATTCTAGAAACCACTGTCAGTTTCCCAGGACAAAACTAAATCTGGATCCTAAATTATCCTTCAACCCCCATCTCGCTTCCTATTCTTACCTCTATTCATACCAAAAGGTCCACTTTTAAGAATTATTTTAAAAACAAGTTTTTAAAAATCTAATTTTAGTCAGTAATATATTAACTCATTAGAGAATATATTTAAGCCTTGAACAGTCTCTGGGCAGATCCTTAATAGAACACTAAGACCAACTAAAAATACATATCCAAAACATAGCATGTAAATCTCATTTCCTGTGCAGGAACAGAGGTTTCTACTCCAAGGATCCACAGATCAGTTAACAGAATTATCTCTCAGGCTGTTCTGCATGTCTGCCAATAATTACCATAAAACCCAAGGAAGAAAACCCAATTAAAGTACTCATTCAAATTATATTTCATGGTTCCAAAGACACTTTACCAAGAGTACATAGTATCTTTGAATGCTAAAACTGAAAAGGACCTTAGAACTTCAACTCTTATTTCTTACATGAGAAAACTAGGGTCAGACAGATGAAGAGACTAGTTAGGGTCACAGAGTTAAATGGTAGCAAAGCCAGATGAATGGCTCTCTTACCACGCCAATGTTACTTCTTCCAGGTCATGCAGCTTGTGTTACTTTGGGGCCACCTGTTTTATTTATTTATTTATTTAATAAAGTTATTTATTTATTTTTGGCTGCGTTGGGTCTTCATTGCTGCACGCAGGCTTTTTCTAGTTGTGGTGAGCGGGGGCTACTCTTCGTTGTGGTGCAGTGGCTTCTCTTGTTGCAGAGCAAGAGCTCTAGGCGCATGGTCTTCAGTAGTTGTTGTGGACAGGCTTAGCTGCTCCGAGGCATGTGGGATCTTCCCGGACCAGGGCTCGAACCCCTGTCCCCTGCATTGGCAGGCAGATTCTTAACCACTGTGCCACCAGGGAAGTCCTGGGGACACCTGTTTTATTTGATAATATTCCTATGGATGATATTTTGGTAACAATACCCAGGATTAGTAATTAATTAATGTTATAAAAGCACACTGTTACCATAGAATACATTTAATACCATAAAAAAATGTCTTGGAGCACATATGGGGATCTTTTACATTTGGGATATTATCATTATGGAACTGTTTAATGAGGATTAATGGAGGGTAAGATTGAGTTTTAGAAGGAAAAAAAAAACCCCAAAACCCCAGGGCACTTCAGGTGTATTTCCTGGATCCTCTTTCCTAGACCCACCAAAAATGACACATGGAATTCAAGATTAGAGTTTAAGACAGGAAGGATAAAGCAGGCCAATCTTCAGCAGAAGCTGTTAAGACAGTGGAATCGAAGTCAGACTACCTGGATTCTAATCCTGTTCTACCCCTTATCTGTTCCTCAATTTTCTCATCTGTTAAATGGAGATGATAAGAGTACCTATCCTCAGAAGGTTGCTGAGATCATACCTACAAAGAGCTCAGAACAGTGCCTGGCAGAGAGTAAATGCTCAGGAAATGTTGGTTATTCTTATTTCTGTCTCTTTGGAAAGAAGAAACTTTCTGGTCATCACAGAACAGGGAATAGACCTATTTTTAAATGGTCTTCTGCACTGGAAGTTAGGGGATGCTATTGCTAAATATTAATTTTAGGAAAGAAAGAATTTTCAGCTTTGTAATTTTTTAAAAATTAATTAATTAATTAATTTTTTGGCTGCACTGGGTCTTCGTTGCTGCGCGCGGGCTTTCTCTAGTTGCGGCGAGCGGGGGCTACTCTTTGTTGCAGTGCACGGGCTTCTCATTGCGGTGGCTTCTCTTGTTGTGGGGCACCGGCTCTAGGCGCGCAGGCTTCAGTAGTTGTGGCATGCGGGCTCAGTAGTTGTGGCTCACGGGCTCTAGAGCACAGGTTCAGTAGTTGTGGTGCACGGGCTTAGTTGCTCCACAGCATGTGGGATTTTCCCAGGCAGGGGCTCGAACCTGTGTCCCCTGCATTGGCAGGTGGATTCTTAACCACTGCACCACCAGGGAAGTCCAATATAGTGGAATATTATCCTGCTATAAAAAAGAGTGAAATACTGATACAGGCCACAATATGGATGAAGCTTGAAAATATTATGGTAAGTGAAAGAAGCCAGTCACAAAAGACAACATATTGTATGATTCCATACATATGCAAGTTCAGAATAGGGAAATCTATAGACAGAAAGTTGATTACTGATTGCTTAGGGTTCAGGGGAAATAGGATGGTGATAACCAAAGGGTAAGAGGTTTCTTTCTGAGGTGATAAAAATGTTTAAAAAATTGGGGCTTCCCTGGTGGCGCAGTGGTTGAGAGTCCGCCTGCCGACGCAGGGGACACGGGTTCGTGCCCTGGGAGGATCCCACGTGCCGCGGAGCGGCTGGGCCCATGGGCCGTGGCCACTGGGCCTGCGCGTCCAGAGCCTGTGCTCCGCGACAGGAGAGGCCACAACGGTGAGAGGCCCGTGTATCACAAAAAAAAAAAAGTTTAAAAAATTGACTGTGGCGATAGGTACACAAATCAGTGACTATACCAAAAACCAGTGAACACTTTAAATATGTTAACTGAATAGTATGAATTCTATGTCAATAAAGTTGTTAAAAAATAATAAGTCTGAAAAACACTTTAAAAGATCATCCCGGGAATTCCCTGGTGGTCCAGTGGTTAGGACTCCGCGCTTTCACTGCCGAGGGCCTGTGTTTGATCCCTGGTCAGGGAACTAAGATCCCACAAGCCGTGTGGCCAAAACAATAAAATAAAGTATAATAATAATAATAAAATGGATACCTTAAAAAAATATATATATCATCCCATGAAAAGCACCTGGACACATACTCATCTGATTTAGGTTCTAACCATGGATACTTTTGCCAACACTCAGTGGAAGAACCAGGATAGGTCAGACTTAATCACAGGCTGGATCCCCTACACCAGTAGTTTTTATATGTTTAGTGCCTATCAGAATCACCCAAGAGCCTGTTAACAATACACAGTCCTGAACTCCATCAAGAGAGATTTGGTAGGACAGAGATGAAGACCATGAATCTGCTTTGCTATATACCCACATGTGTCTAGTGTAGGTGGATAGCAAACACATTTAATACAAACACTTCCCTGTACTGTGCTATCTGGATGAAACCCATCAGATTTAATCTACATTTCTAAATAAATTCCAAAATGCTGAACATATACCTTAGTTAACAGAAAAAGGGGAAAAAATAGCCTCCAAACTTTTGAAAAGTAGTCCAGAGGTAACTGCATAATTTCCAGATTTCTCATTTGAACAAAAGGGCTAGCTAGCTCTAGAGAAAAACCATAAATAGCCATAAAAGCACAGAGCAGGACTACATCCTTATATAATGACCCACTTAAATCAAAAGGCCTCAGTACAGACCACACCACAAATACCTGGTACTACTAACTGGAGAATATTTACTCTTGCACATTTTAATGGTTATAATTTAGAACCTTATATCCTGTCATCCCATTACTTTACTAGACTCTAGTTAAAAACCATCTTTAAACTGAAGAGATTTTGTATGAACAATATATAGTTTTTTAAAATGAAGGAATGGCTTTTGGAATTTAAAAAAGTAGAGAAATGAAGTACTAGTAGACATTTTCAATAGAAAATATATATAAATAAAAAACTTTTAGAAGTTCCTTACTTGGTATTTCATCTGGAAAATGTAGAAATTCCAAAGCAACTCCCTTCCACCACCTCGCCTAAAAAAAGGGGGATTCTAAGTACAGAAGAGACACGTCCCAAAGCTTATGAACTCCATCCCTTGGGGGTGGGGCGCAACATGCTTTCTAGACCTTCAGTTTATTTACTCTTGCTTCCTATTCAAACCTGAACAGCTTATTTCCTGATTTTCTAGTTGGAAGCAGATACGAAGCAGCAAATTAGAAGTAAAGAACTACTAGAAGACACTGTGACAGTAGAAAGCGACAGCCAACTCTGTGATAGTAAGGAAGAAGACTCAGTAAGACTATAAAAAGTAGACATAGAGGGCTTCCCTGGTGGCGCAGTGGTTGAGAGTCTCCCTGCCGATGCAGAGGACACGGGTTCGTGCCCCAGAGCGGCTGGGCCCGTGAGCCATGGCCGCTGAGCCTGCGCGTCCGGAGCCTGTGCTCCGCAATGGGAGAGGCCACAGCAGTGAGAGGCCCGCGTACCGCAAAAAAAAAAAAAAAAAAAAGTAGACATAGAAATACAACCTTACTTGGAAAAGAAGCTGCTAAGGGCATTACTGTATTAGAGCTCAGAGTAAAACTTCCCATTCCTCCAAAGCTAATCTCTCCATCTTCTGGAAACTTCTCCCATGTCCTCCAGAATCTTGCTCCATGAATAATCCTCTCTTCCTTCCATATATTGGCCCTCTTCTTGCCTAAGGACTCCTTCCCTTCATAAGAAAAATATTCTCAAGTTTCTTCCAAATAACACAAAAGAGCCCTTCTTTCACCCACACTCTCTTCTAGTTAACTTTCTTCTTTCCTTCAGAGGCAAGGTTTTGGTAAGAACAGCCTCTACTTGCTACCTCTCCTTCCTCACCGCTCATTTATCTTCTAGCCGGCTGCAACACAACTGTCTTCTGACCTCTTACTCCACGGTACCTGCTGCTCTCACATAGGTCACTGGTGCCCTGCTAATTGCCAAAGTCAACTGACTTTCTACTCTTGGCTCCGTTGAGCAATCTGAGACATCAGATCCAACAGTGACCAGTTCCTTCCTGAAACTCCCTCTTTGCTTAGAGTCTGTGATGCCACACTCAGTTGGATTCTTCAGTTCTGGGATGTCAATGGAATGTATGCAAAAAAGCAGGAGAAGGGTTCATGATCAAATAGATTTGGGAAATATGGTATTAAGTTAAACAGGTTTCTCTACTACAGGATTTCTCATATTTCTCAGGATTTCTCACATCAATACTGATGCGCACTGTGACTCTACAAGATGGGGTCAGCATTTGTAGAGTCAAACTTACATCCCAAACTTACTTGATTCTAGAACCCCCTCCCTTTTAAAGAACTATCTCATAGGACAAATGGAGGAACATATTTTGGGTAACATTGTTCTTGATGTTCTTTTTCAGTCTTATCTGCAGGATCTTCTTTCTCCACTAGCCTCTCAAATGTCTAAGTTTCTCAAAAGTTCACTTTTAGTGCTTCACTTATCTCATGCCTTAGTCCTCCACTTATCTCACCTTATACATTCACCGTAAGTGACCTCATTTACCCTCATGGTTTCAACCCAACTCTAAAGTCCACAAGTGACTCTGACACTTACTAACTTGTGCAACCACGGATCTTGGTTTCATAATCTATAAAATGGGAATAATGATAACTAATTCATGAGGACTAAATGCATGATGTACATAAAGTATTTACCACAGCGTAGTCACACATTTACACCTTTAAGCAGAAGCTCAGTAAATGGTCACAATCATTTTCTCTGTCTCCAGCCTAGATCTTCTTGCTGAGCAGCAGATGGATTTATCCAACTTGGGACTTTCCCTCAGTTGTTTCATATATACCTTAAACTCAGGATACTCACCTCCCACCCTACCATCTAAACTGACCCCTGCATACCCTAGCTGGGTGAACAGCACTATTCTCTCCACCCAGCTGCCCAAACCTGAAACACTGAAGCCATACTCTAGACTCTTCCTTTTCAATTACCATCCTTCCCTCTGCCTACCAACTTAGTAACTAAGTAGACTTGGCTTCCCTCCAATACATTTTCTGATGGCTAACTTTCAAAAGCACGAAATCTGATCACACCACTCCTCCTCTTAAAATTCTTCAATATTTCCTCATGGTTTTCAGAATAAAATTCAACCTGTTAATGTATTACAGAAGCCTCTTCATAATATGTCCTCTTTAGTTTCATCTCTCTCCATGCCCCATCCTGACATACACTCCCCACTCCAAACAAATCCAATCATGTGTACTTCTACAAATGACCATACTGTCATGTCTTTGCACATCCTATCTTGTCCATAAAGTCAATTCAACCCTACTCCTACCTACTTTATTGATGGTTAATTCCAAATGGTCTTTTTCATGAGTTTATTTGTTATCTCATTCTTATCCTTTAAATTTTCTCTGTAACAAATGTAAAACACAGCCTATAAATTTAAATATCCATCCTCAACCTATTTAATGCTATGAAATACAAGCAATCCATCCAATATGCTTAGGTAAAATTATCAGCCCCAGAATTGTCTTATTTAGTAATGAGGAAATCTATAATTAAATTAGATCAACATTCCCTCACTGACACATATTTATTACATATTTATTACATTCCGACACTAAGAGGGTTACAAAAAGGAGCAAGAAAATTTCCTTACCTCAGTCTAATGAGAGAGGCTGACCCTTAAACAAATAACCCCAATATAATGCTATAAATATATGTAGTTGTATAAAATTTCTATGAGAAAACAAAGGAAGAAATGACTAACTTATGTGAGGTGGTTTCAAAGAATATTAATGGGAACAAATTCCAAATAAAATATTTTCCCTCTCAGTAAACACTCACCCAATAAATATCAAGATAAATTCCAGTTCTATCATAGAGTGGCCATATGTCCCAGTTCGCACTTCCTAGTTAACATCTGCCATGCAGTGAAATGACCACTAGCACCCCTTTCATTCCCATCCTGGTTTGGAATAAACTATAAGGTCACTTTATCATCCATTTCCTGTTCCCCTAAAACCAATCTCAATAATTTGGTTTTTTTGCTCTGAAGGTTATTTCTATCATTTAACATCTTTAACATTTTGAGGGGGGAAAAAAAGTATCTAATTTTAACTACTCTGTCTCTGAGATGGATCAGCTCAAAATATTCTTCAGTTTTACTACCTCTTTCTCCCTCTCTCCCCCTCACATTTGCTGTGAAAGGAGACTATCTTCTTCAGCCTTAGGTAGGGAGAGGCATCTAGGAGAGGTAGGAAACAACGGAGGAACTCTATGTTAAATTTACATGTTGAATACTTTTTGAGAATATCTCTTAAGGTAAAGATAGAGAATTCAATTTAAGCCTCCAAAAAAATAAACTAATAAAAGTTTATTTTTTAACCAACACAATGAATGTTCTTTTTTAATGGTCATCTTAAGAGGTTCTATGATATCCCACTATTGGAAATATTTTTGGAATATCTGCTTGGAAACTGTGTTTAAGCCAGTTCATGACTCACAAAAATTTATCTCACTAACTTATAGACAGGCCTATCTTCATTTCCTTTCTTTTACTAAAATTATTAACTTTGTAAATAGGGCTTTAGAGTCCACTTCTCTGCTATGCATCTCCCTGCCAAATCCCTTAAACAGTCTCTCGTTGTGCCATCTGCCCCAGGGTTATGTACCAACCCTTGTCCCACAACTTTGAAGGCAGGGCCTGATTATTTTAAACATTCTTACACCCTTAGGGCCTGAAATATGAAAGACACTCAACTAAGCTGTTTTAGATTGGTTAATTAATATTCATCAGATGTGGATATGAGTTATTTTTGGCTATTTCCAAAAATCAAATTCACCTTCAAAGGAGATTTGCTACCTTTGGAGATACTTAAAAGAACTGAAGGCAATGCCAAAAAAGGAGCTCCAAAGATACTAAGCAAAGTTGCAACATTTGCACAAATACATTGTCCACTTCCCTTGGGGACTAGACAACAGTCTTTTGAATGTATAAGCTAATCTTATTACTCAAATCCTGGAACTCCTTAACTGAAATCTTCCAGATAAATAAAGAAAAAACTTAAAGTCCAGAGCCAAATTGGCTACTCTTCATCAACATCTGCCTTAAACGTTTTCTTGCTTTTAAAAACTCTCTAATTCTCTCCAAGATAAGACTAGCAATCAGAGTCAAAGTGCATCAACCCTGCCAAAACCTTAATTACGTTTAATCCTTTCCCTAAGTTTTTCATCAAGAGTTTCTTCAAACCTCTCTTAGCTTTAGAAGATTTATTAAAAACTATACTCTTCCTTATTGTAAAAACGACTTACGTTTCAATACAACTTCTCTTATAGGAAATTTAAAACATCTCCAAATCTCTGTAAGTAGGAAAAGAAATGTCTAAGTATCTTTCCAGTTATCCATACTTCTCCCCCTTTTACTAGCAAACAGTATTTCCTGGTATCATGGCAATACCTGCACAGCTATAAAGATACAAAAACCAAGTCTCCATTAGACCTAGTTCCATAACCACAGTAAGATTAAAAAAAAAAAAAAAAAGAAACACCATAAAATAAGACTTAGTAGCTGAATTTAATTAACTCTAAATGGATAAATCATCCAATCGAAAATGAATGGGTCTCAAAGGACATTAGGAGAAAAATAATCACAGATAAGAGAGACTGTTATATATTTGAAGTCTTAAAAGTATAAGCTAATTATAACTCATATATTGTAAATGCCACACAAATTCCCATGGTCATATAGCAGTGATATTTAACGATTCTTACTATTAACCTTCTGGAACCAGGTACGTACCTGTACACAGATTCCTGAGAATTCCCAATGTGAGTTAAATTCTATGGGAAAATTGTCAGTATCTGTTATTACTAGTTCTCATATTGAGCAAAGAAACACCCACCCCATTACTAACATACTACATCACTACATGAGTCACTTTAAAACAAGATTTTCCTCCCTTGTTTAAAAACAAGACAACTCTATACCAAGCAATGAGTGGTAAGGTACAAATTTAGACAACTTTACTTCCAGTAGAATGTACCTGACAGCACTTGAACAAAAGGATATTACTGATCTTAGAGTTTTACTTTCTATCACAGTTATTCTTACTTTTAAATTCTGGACCCTCAAGAAAAACATTCAGAGGTTGCATCCTTGCCCATAGTAACCTGCAAAATAAGTACTTCCTCTGAGAAAAGGGGGGTCTATTTGTCTTCCTACATGGCAATTTCTTAAGCTATGCCTTACTCTTTATATGATTAATTATATTTGAAGCACCACAATCTGACCCAAGCAACTGAAGTCCTAAAGTATTTTAAGCAACAACTGCATGTTATTCAGAGTAAGTGTACAAAGATTATGATATCATTATATACGTAATAAGTACTTTTTGTCAGTGGTATAAGATCTTGTCAGACATATGTGTCAATGCTGTAATACAGATCACCTATAACCGTTTACAGTTCAGTGTAGCTTTACTTGAATATGATTAACATCCTTGATGACTGACTTCCCAGATGCATTTTATCATTAGGGCTTCCTGACATCTTGCATTCCACTTAATATCACTTTGTCTTTTAAAAACCTTTACATCATAAATTTAAAAGCAAGCAAAAATTTTTTTGCATTAAAAAAATCAAAATATTCTTCTGTGTAAATGACATACATCCAACTTGAACAACAAAAAAGAAAAAATTAGCATATTTGGGGGAATCATGTTAATTTTGGCTTATAAATTTGGAGGTAGTAATGTTAGAGTTTTCCCTTGAAATACAATTCATAACCCTCATCTTAACCCCTAAAATAGTGACATTATTCCCATGGCTACACTCATCTGTTATAAATTTTGGCTGGTGTGGAAGGAAAAAAGAATCATCACTGGTCCATGTTGCACATCAGGAGTCAAGCTGAGTCCTGGACAACTTCAATTTCTTCATCCTAAAACAGCACATGTTATACCTATGCTAGCAGCAATAGCTACCATTTATTGAAGGCTTAAAAGGGCCAGGTTCCATGCTAAGCATCTCACAAATAATAACTCTCGAGTTGCATCAAATATGCATTTAATTTATGCTAATTTGATTACATGTGCTCATAAGAGAATAAATATGTATGAAAATATAAGTTATGTTACAGCTCACATGACTTTACATGCCATTACATTCAACAAGTTCATGCAGGGGCTTCTCTGGTGGCCCAGTGGTTGAGAATCTGCCTGCCAATGCAGGGGACATGGGTTAGATCCCTTGTCCGGGAAGATCCCACATGCCGTGGAGCAACTAAGCCCGAGTGCCACGACTACTAAGCCTGCACTCTAGAGCCCGAGAGCCACAATTACTGAGCCCACGTGTCACAACTACTGAAGCTCACGTGCCTAGAGCACGCGCACCTCAACAAGAGAAGCCACTGCAATGAGAAGCCCGCGCACCACAACGAAGAGTAGACCCCACTCACCGCAACTAGAGAAAGCCCATGCGCAGCAACGAAGACCCAACGCAGCCAAAAATAAATTAATTAATTAATTTTTTAAAAAATGCATGCAACAAAATGAGCATGAGATGGGAGAAACTGTGTCCCCTCAGACAGTCTCAGTTACAGAGTTGTATGCCCAAATCATGAATACTGTTCTTTATGGGTGATTTAAGAGATGTTTTTCAAGGGTAATTTTGACTATAATTTGATTTTTTCCTATATGTTAACTTTCAAACCCTGCTAAGGTGGGACTTCACTGTATTTCATTTGATCTTCATAAAGAATCTGTGAAATAAGTACAAATATTAACCTCATTTTACAGAAGAGTTAACAAGCAGAGAGATCGTGCAACTTGCTTGGCAGAGATAGGATCCAACTTAGTTCTTTCTGATTCCACAGCCTCTGCACTTAACCACTATGCTATACTGCAATATTATATGCCCATTTTCCAGATGAAGAATGAGAGGCACAGAAAGATTAAGCAAACTTGTCCAATATTATACTGCTAACAAGTCTTCATACCAGGACTTAAATGCAAGCTTTCTTTTTTTTAAAAAAAATATTTATTTATTTATTTTTGGCTGCTTTGGGTCTTTGTTGCTGCGTGTGGGCTTTCTCTAGTTGCAGCAAGCGGGGGCTACTCTTTGTTGTGGTGTGTGGGCTTCTCATTGCAGTGGCTTCTCTTGTTGCACAGCATGAGCTCTAGGCACGCGGGCTTCAGTAGTTGTGGCACATGGGCTCAACAGTTGTGGCTCTCGGCCTCTAGAGTGCAGGCTCAGTAGTCGTGGCACTCGAGCTTAGCTGCTCTGTGGCATGTGGGATCTTCCCGGACCAGGGCTCCAACCCACGTACCCTGCAATGGCAGGCGGATTCTTAACCACTGCGCCACCAGGGAAGTCCCAAATGCAAGCTTTCTAATGTCAACACTCTTTCTGCATTATGAAAAGATATCTCTTTTCCACTAGGCTACCCTGGAAACCTAATAAAATAACTAACTGATAGAAGCCAGAGCAAGTAGTAGAGTACTAAACTAGGGTGGGGCAGGGCTGTGATAATGTGTCCACAAACTAGTGGCCCACAAGATAAATCTGTGCCATGGATGTGTTCTGTTTAGCTCTCAAGACACATTTCTTTAAATTTCATTAGTTGTTATGATAGATAAAGTTTGACAACAGACATTCCAAACATCCTTCTCCCTTGCTGCCACTCAATGATTATTATGGAAAGTCATATAACTGCACTTCCCAGGCTCTCTTGCAGCTAGAGATAACCATGTGACCTACGTTCTGGCCAGAGGCTTAAAGAGAAGTCGGCTAGGAATGGGGTTGGTTTCCAGGAAAACTTTTGCTTTCCTAATTAAAAGTAAAGCTAACTGCTGGCACTGTACCTTTCACCCCTTCTTGCATCAAACATGGATGTACTGCCTGGAGCTACAACAGACATTTTTTATGTGGAGACAAATATAAAAATGGGAATCCAACATACTATCAATGGTAGAACCTAAAGACATAAAGAGCTTGGATCCTTATGGTATTGTTAAGCTGCTGAATGAGTTAGTCCTGAACTATATATCTTTGGATTTCCTGCTAGACAAGCCAAAAATATTCTTATGTTTTAAACGGTCTTTTGTTACTTGTAGCCAAAATATCATTCCCAGACAATTCAGTTGCCAACATTGAAAAATCAAGAGATTTCACGTAACAGTCTGCATTACTAGTGTTTCTTGAAATAGAAGACTTTTGCCACAACACTGGGTCTGCTCTCTCACTTGGTCACAATTGGCAGCCCCTGACAATACAGCTTAAAGTCTCCAACTTGCCAGAAGCCTCATTTGGCTAATTTCATTAATTTTGGTCACCTGCATAATCCCACCACCACATTTAAATGTGTGACCTTCTGTATTATACCTCTCAGTAGGGCTAGCCTAGAACCCAGGTGCCTACTTGAATGCCTAGCATTGCAGAAAACCTCCAATCAATTCCTACTAAAGATGTAGTACAGAGCTTTTACTATAGCAAAAACTCTCCTGAAACTGCCCAAAAGATGAGTTATTCTGAACTTTATCACTAGAACCAAACTAGAAACTATTTAACAGGAGTTAGAATAGTCAATTTTCTAGTTCTGGAACTCTGTGAAACCCAAGGAAGTAATATTTATGAATAAACCCCAAGATTTCAGTAGTCATCAAAGGTCCAAGAAACCTGCTGGATTTGTTCCATAGAAGTAGCAAGGAAATATAAAAATCACTGCATCCAAATTCCTCAAACAAGAGACTGGGTTGTGATTCAGTAATCTTAACAATAAGGTGAGCTTGCACCACCACTGTACATTACTGGTAAAAGGTTTAGGGTTCTGATGTCCAAAACTATTAAGCCAGAATTTTACAAAAACTCAAATGTCACAGGTGAGAGATGATGTTGGGGGACATTTCAAAAAGGCTGTCATTTAAGATAGCTAAATAATGGAGACTTTCACTAGAAGCAGTTTCAAAAAATGACACACAACTCTCAGAAGAAAATTCCTTGTCAATTCTTTGGACAAATAATATAAATGAATGGCTGAATTATTTTAAATATCACTCATGTGTGTCACTGAGCTTTAAATTTTGGACTCATATGCTTAGTGCAAAAGGTCACTGCATCTTTATCTAAAAAGAATTTTAATAGCTTTAAGGGTAGCCGTAGATAACCACAAACTACAGTTTTCACTATCTTCAAGTGCACTTCATTGCATATCACTTCATTACCATTACAGAGATGGTTGTGCTAATTTCAATCCAGGGTGTACAACTTCTCATAAAGTGACCCATGCGAAAGTAATACATATTTGACACAATTCAGTAAAGACCCAAATATATCACCTATAATAAGTTCACTTTGGAAGCCAAGCTTCCAAATCATATAATCATATTATTTAAAAATTAAATACTATTATATAATAATGTGCAAAAAGCAAAGGATTAAATCTACTTAACATTAGTAATCACTAGCAGCTACCTAACACTATGCTATAGTCCTAGACATTGTGCTAAGCTTTCATTTAGTTATTTCATGAAAGCCAACATAAATCCTGTAATATAAGGAAACTGAAGCTTAGAAAGGTGATTTTCCCAAGGTCTACACCTAGTAAGTGGGAGAGCTGGGATTTTAACTCCAGAATCTGGCTCTAGAACTTAAAGTCAATTTAACCACTATGCTACGATACAGCCTACTTCCTTAAGAACAAGAATTTAAGACATAAAATCATTATTAAGTTAGCCAGAGAGAGAAACTGTCCTTTGAGGTCTGGATTTGGCAGTGAAGAAAAGTATACTCAGGGCCAGTGTACAGAATACTTTTCTTCTGAGGAATATAATCAAGAAAGTTTTAGCAGCATTAAAAAAAATTCATTATTTCAATATCACTGTCACATTGGCTACTGATCTTGAAGAAATTCTGCTCTCAATTTCCTGAATGGTATTTCAGAAAGTCAATAATAAATCAAGTGAAGTAGGCAAAAAGGAAAATGAGAAAAGAGAACTTCCTAATTTTAGGGAGGCGTCAAGAGATAATTATCTTATAAGGTATTTTCTCAACTATTGACCCAACTATTGTCAACTATTGACATTTTCAAATAACATTTTTGTATATTTGAATATCTTCCAAAGGCAACTGTCCATTTCAATAATTTCTTTCCTTGTCTTTGAATTAGGACCACATGTAATCCCATTCTACACTACAAAGTTTTACTTTGGAGTCCACATAACTATTGCAGAAAAGTTATTTCTAATTAGAGAATCACTATTACAGTTATTTCAGAAATGTGAGCCACAAAATAGAATACAAAATTTTAAAGTACAAAATCAAATGGGAGATTTCAGCATATAAGAATAAAGAATAAAACACAGAACCTCAATCATCCAATTTTCTACATCACACGTTCAAGATAAGGGAACTTGTTTTAAAAAGTACACTGTACTAGAAGCTTAAATGATATAAAGTCCTATGCACAGTAGGAACTTAATAAATGTTTGCAAGTGAATGCTATTCAGTAAAGTGAAAAAAAATCTATGGAAAAAACAGAATGAAACAAAAACATAAGCCTGGGACCTGTTAAAACACTATCTTCGGGCTTCCCTGGTGGCGCAGTGGTTGAGAACCTGCCTGCCAATGCAGGGGACACGGGTTCGAGCCCCGGTCTGGGAAGATCCCACATGCCGCAGAGCAACTGGGCCCGTGAGCCACAACTACTGAGCCTGCGCATCTGGAGCCTGTGCTCCGCAACAAGAGAGGCCGTGATAGTGAGAGGCCCGCGCACCGCGATGAAGAGTGGCCCCCGCTTGCCACAACTAGAGAAAGCCCTCGGACAGAAACGAAGACCCAATGCAGCCAAAAATAAATAAATAAAATTAAAAAAACAAAACAAAACAAAACAAAAAAACACTATCTTCCTCTAAGTGCCATGAATCACCTGAAAAGACAACTGGAAACAAACCAAAGACTAATTTGGTGAGTAATACCTCTCTTTTTAACTTTCCATGTACCGGCATTCTAAACAAGCTCATGAAACAGAGAGGTTCAAATCATCCTTGGGCCTTTAAACTTTTTCACTTTGCACCACAACTATAGTCTTCTATAAGACAATTTTAAGAACACAAGAAGACTTCTCATAGTTTTGTTTAATAAAATTTTCTTGTTTTAATCTTATAGATTAAAATCCTACAAAAAATGGTGCTTAAATGGAATCTCCTAAGCATATGTTCTTTCTCCTAAGAGCCCTATATTTAATTTTCAAGGTTCTATATCCCACAAGAATGTTTTGTAGGCAAGTGGAGGAGTTCCTGGATTTTTCAGCCACACCTTGCCTAACCAGACTTCCTTTACAGCCAGCACAATTTCCTTTGAAGTTTAATTGGAAACCACAGAATCAGCATAAAAATGCTGAGTTGAGAAAGTTGAAGCTTGTATAGACAGATCAAAAAGGCAAATCAAAATATTGTGCTTATAGAAATCTTAATGCAATTTTTTTCAGTACTCTAAGAAGAAATAGGCTGTTTCTATTTTCTGACAGGTTCAATAATAAAAACTGTAATCAAAGTGCGACCAAAGTCTGAACCAAAGCTCTCTTGTTATATCATATGTGAGTTCCTCCAGTTGCTTTAGAAATGCATCTTCAGGGGCTTCCCTGGTGGCGCAGCGGTTGAGAGTCCGCCTGCCGATGCAGGGCACACGGG
>NW_020172446.1:4763678-4776344 GCF_003031525.2 Neophocaena asiaeorientalis asiaeorientalis
AAAAAAAAAAAAAAAAAAAAAAAAAGAAATGCATCTTCAAAAAGCTGCATTCAATTTCTACTGTCAACTGCTTGGTATAGCTGGATTAGACAGATCATTCTTCTCACCTATTGTTTCCTTATACAAAGATATATTTAAACCCATAAATACATTCAGTGTCCTCAGAGTCTCCATATTTTAAAAATATCTATTTACAATAGCCAGGACATGGAAGCAACCTAAGTGTCCATCAACAGATGAATGGATAAAGAAGATGTGGCACATATATACAATGGAATATTAGCCATAAAAAGAAACGAAATTGAGTTATTTGTAGTGAGGTGGACCTAGAGTCTGTCATACAGAGTGAAGTAAGTCAGAAAGAGAAAAACAAATACCGTATGCTAACACATATATTTGGAATCTAAAAACAACAACAAAAAATGGTCATGAAGAACCTAGGGACAAGACGGGAATAAAGACGCAGACCTACTAGAGAATGGACTTGAGGAAATGAGGAGGGGGAAGGGTAAGCTGAGACAAAGTGAGAGTGGCATGGACATATATATACTACCAAATGTAAAATAGATAGCTAGTGGGAAGCAGCTGCATAGCACAGGGAGCTCAGCTTGGTGTTTTGTGACCACCTTAGAGGGGTGGGAGGGAGGGAGACGCAAGAGGGAGGAGATATGGGAATACATGTATGTGCATAACTGATTCACTTTGTTATAAAGCAGAAACTAACACACCATTGTAAAGCAATTATACTCCAATAAAGATGTTAAAAAAGTCTGTCAATTTCTGTTTTATTTTGCTACATGATTCATAACCTCGATCATTAAAAACACCAACATATTCAGTCTATGATACAAACTAAGGTGGCCACTTACAGTGGCTACCATTTAGCCAAACATGCAACAGATGAATATGCTGCTGGACTTGCCTGGTGGCACAGTGGTTAAGAATCCGCCTGCCAATGCAAGGGACACGGGTTTGAGCCCTGGTCTGGGAAGATCCCACATGCCGCGGAGCAACTAAGCCCGTGCGCCACAACTACTGAGCCTGTGCTCTAGAGCCTGCGATCCACAACTACTGAGCCCGTGTGCCACAACTACTGAAGCCCGCACGCCTAGAGCCCGTGCTCCGCAACAAGAAGCCACCTCAGTGAGAAGTCCATGCACCACAACGAAGAGTAGCCCTGCTCACCGCTACTAGAGAAAGCCCACGCGCAGCAATGCAGACCCAGTGCAGCCAAAAATAAAATAAATAAAATTTTTTAAAAATGCTGCTAAGCATGGCTTAGAAAACTGATAAGCTCTCAAGTGAAAAAATTTTTTAAAGATTACAGTTACATTATTATTCTGTATGGTGCTCTAGGGTCATTACAAAATCAAACACAACATACTTTGTCATGGAGATTGGCATCTAGAGCTGAGATTCCCCAATTTTTAAAATATAGCTATTATTGAGTTAAAAAATACAAAAGAAAGAAAAAAGGTAAAGAGAAACTAACCCTTGAAATAGGCTATTCATTTGAATTATACTGCCATAAGACAAATATCCTCCCCACCAAATTTGTGTTATAACAAAAAATTGCTTAATAACCAAACAGCAACTCTAAATCACCATCATTATAAAAATGACTAATACTTCATAAGTGCATGCTTATTTGGTGCCAGGCATGATGCTAAGGCATTCTCTCATTTAATGCTTATTTCTGTGAAAGAAGTACTATTATTACCCCTATTTTACAGATGGGCAAATTGAAGCATAGAACAGTTAAGTGAGTTGTCTAAGTCTAGTAAGTTGTAAAGGCAGGGTTCAGATTCAGGCAGGCTGTTTCCAGACCTTACACTCTTTACCACTATGCTAGACTGCTTCATGTTGCTACAGGCATTTCTGAAGGGCTAAGAAGAGAGAAATGAAAATACTTTTAGGGATTTCCCCACTCCCATGTGATTTATATTAGAATCATTGGCAAATACTATTTTTATTCTAAACCACAATCACTTTCTTAAACCCCAAAGAATCAATGAGCTTCCCTAATAGACTAAGATAATGTGTTATGAGTTGCTAACCTATGGTTTACTTTAATTCCTGCCTGAGATGTGCTAAATATCGTAAATGTGAAAAAAGAGCTCTCCCAAATTGTTGCTCTTTTTATAAAACTGTCTGAAGCAACAAGTGGAAAATCATTGCTCTAATAATTAACTTGCACAGAAATGTCTTCCCTTAAAGTTCAATAAATATAATTTCATACATTCACCTATATGATGCAGTAAAAAAGAGGTTGTTGTTTTTCTTTAAGTGGGGGAAGGTATAGAGGTGGGAGAGGAAGAACAGGCAAGGGGCAAGATAATATCTACAAACACACATTTTGCAAAGACAGAAGCTTCAGTATCTGGTTACCACGCCTTAGACAACAATATCTTACAATAATCACCCTGTAGAGAAAACTGGCTTCTAATTGTAAATGGAACTGAAAGAGATTAATATTTAGAAGTAATAAACGTATCTTTCATTTTCTTAGCTGCAAAAATCTTTTGCTCCTCCAACTTTTCCAATTGATCTGTTAAACATTCCCTGTCCAGCATGCCCTACAGAATTGGTATCTTCTTCCCATGTTCACACTTGGTTTGTGCCTCTCCTACTGCCCTCACCATACTAGGGTTTGCTTTGTTTCGCTTTGTTTTAATTCATGCTTAGCTTATAGCTGCCTTCCCCTACTAGACTTTTAAATTCTAAGGCAAGGATAATGCCTTATATCATCCCATAGTGCTTGAGAAGGTTCTCAACAAACTTCTGCTGAACTGAGTTTATCAAGTACCAGGGCATAAGCAGCAAAATGACTCAAATTGCAGTGACTTAAACTAAAGGAGGACAAACAGGAAGCGAAATGGTCCAAAAAAAAAAAAAGAAGAAGAAGAAATCAAACGGCACCTAGTAGTTGGTCTCTGAGTGTGACAACCAAAGTTTAAATCCTGGCTTTGCCACTCCTAGCTGGGGGAGTCTAGACACCTCTCTGAAAAATCAGTTTCTTCATCTGTAAAATGGGAACAATTATAGTACTTCTTCAAATCACTGTTGTGATGCCTGTTAGTGCTGAATCCAGTGTCTACAGCACAGCAAACACTTGAAAAATGGTAGCTATGCAGTTATACTTTAAGGTTTCTTGCTCATATCACAAATTTTAACAAATTCACTTTAAAGGAAAGCCAAAGTAAGGGCACATGTGTTACAGTTCAAAAGAAGTTATCTTTGCTTCTTCAGTCCCATTTTCTGCACTTTACACAGCATCAACATTGTACTGCTTGTGGCTTCCAGCACACACGTGCCATTTCTGGCCCTGTGCCTTAAGTTCATGCTTAGAAATGCCTGCCTCCCTCTTGCTACTCACCCTCTAATTGCTGGTCAACTCCACTCACTCGTTAAGGCTCAACTCAGTAGTCCTTGCTGGCCTTCCTTCTCTTCCTTAAGGCTTATACATCAATTGTGATTACTACATTGTAATATAATTACTTATTTAATACCAATCTTTCCACTATACTCTAAGCTTCCTGAGGCCAGGGACTAACTGGCTGCTGGATCCCCAATCCTGGCATGAATAAGTAAAGAAATAGATACCTTCAGAATGAAGTATAGCACAGGATACAAAAAGGTGCTAAATTACCTTTTTAAAAAAAATGAATCAAACAGCTCCAAAAAATCTAGGCTGTAACACAGTACATTACTTCTGCCCATTTCTTTCTAAGCATATCCTCTCCCACCAAGTAAGTGAAATTATTTCACTTTCAGAAAATCAAGGGAACCATGGGACTTTCATTACATTTCAGAGCCAAGATCACCTCACCTGACTTTCTCTTGACAAACAGAAAAATGAGGGGCACTGTGAACAGCAGCTATACTGCTCAGCTGCACAAGAAAATGCAGGGCAGTTTGTAAATGTATCTGAAAAAGACACGGTGCTGAGAACCACAGTAAGAAAATGGATTGCATTACCTGCACAAAACAGCACTCAGTACCTATTTGCTGATTAACAAGATTCCTTAGGTCCCACCTCGCATGTACACCTGACCTCTGGCATATTTCAAATTGGGTAGAGTCATATCAATAATCAAACTGCTTGGGTTTTTTTTTGAAATAGTTTCTCTACTACAGCTAGGTTTCTTGAATGAATGAACAAATAAATCAAACACATGGACATGAGAATGCCTACTATGGGTTAGGCACTGTGTAGCCAACATGACAGCAGGCATTTAATGGAAAAACTGCAAAGCTCTAAGCTGCTGGAACCTGGAACGATATGTAATGGTGATACACAGAAAGGTAGTGTGGGCTCTGCATGGTGCCTTTTTCAGACAGGGCATAATCTAGAATCTGCTCCCTCTCACTAAAGCCAGATAGAAAGGACAAGAGACTTGAAGACACATTTTAAGTACCAAAGAACCGCTCTTCCTCTGGACTTTCCAGATACCAGTCAAATTTTAAAATCTAAGCTAGTTTAAGTTTATTTTCTGTCCACACAACTTTTTTTTTTTATAAATTGACTTATTTTTGGCTGTATTGGGTCTTCGTTGCTGCTCACAGGCTTTCTCTAGTTGCAGTGAGCGGGGCCTACTCTTCATTGCGGTATGCGGGCTTTGCACTGCGGTGGCTTCTCTCGTTGCGGAGCATGGGCTCTAGGTGCACGGGCTTCAGTAGTTGTGGCTCGCAGGCTCTAGAGCACAGGCTCAGTAGTTACGGCGCACGGGCTTAGTTGCTCCACAGCATGTGGGATCTTCCTGGACCAGGGATCGAACCCGCGTCCCCTGCGCTGGCAGGCATACTCCTAACCACCGCACCACCGGGGAAGTTCCTGTCCACACAATTTAATGAATACTAAATAATATGTGCTAACCTAACTGAAATCCTGTGGGAAGAACAATGGAACTTCACTGGAACACACTCTAGCTTATACCCTAATGTAGTATTTCCCAGAGGTGGAATTAGAAAAAAGGAGTGATTGTTTCATAAAATGAACTGGGACAAGTTAACTATTCAGAACAAAATTAATTTAATATTTATCTCACACCATGCAGTAAAATTAAGTATAAAAATAATCTATAAAACAATTTAAGAAAATATCAGTGAATATTTCTCTACTCTATTGATGGAAAATTGAACTAAGTAGAAAAACAATGGAAACACACATACACAGACTTTGAGATGACAGCATTAAAATTTTTTAATGTCTGTACATCAAAATGAATAAAAAACAAATAAAACAGAATGGCAAAGGAAAACCAAGGCAAAATGTGTAACATAACAGAAAAAGGTTAATATTATAAGTATACAAAGAATATTTACAAATCAATATGGCAAAAATAACTCCACGAAGAAAGCTGGGCTAATCACATGAATGACTTAAAAGACAGAGACTATAAAATAAATAATGATAAGTATTTGAAAAATGTTTAACCTCTGACTTAAAAAAAAAAAAGGCAACTCAAAACAATAATAAAATACTAGTGTTGAAGAGAGTTCTGGGGTCAGACACCAGACCTATACTCTTGGGTAATTCATTTTACTTCCTTGAGCCTCAATTTTCTTTGTAAATTAGAGACAATAATACCTAAACCACAGGAGTGATGTAAAAATTAAACAATATAATGAACGTAAGGTACTTAGCACAGTGTTTGGCACAAGTAAATGTTCAGTAAACAAGAGTTCTTAAAATGATAAAGAAAACAAATGATGACAATATTCAGGGCTGATGAGGGTACAATGAAGCAGACATTTTTATACATAGCTCGTCAACAAAATTTGATTCAACTTTAATGGAGGACCATTTAGCAATATTTATCAAAAGTCTTAAGGGTAGGGACTTCCCTGGTGGAGCAGGGGTTAAGAATCTGCCTGACAATGCAAGGGACACAGGTTCAAGCCCTGGTCCAGGAAGATCCCACATGCCGCGGAGCAACTAAGCCCATGCGCCATGACTACGGAGCCTGTGCTCTAGAGCCCAGGAGCCACAACTACTGAGCCCGTGCGCCACAACTACTGAAGCCCACGCGCTCTAGGGCCCGTGCTCCACAACAGAGAAGCCACTGCAATGAGAAGCCCACAACAAAGAGTGGCCCCCGCTCGCCCCAACTAGAGAAAGCTCACGCACAGCAACAAAGACCCAATGCAGCCAATAAATAAATAAATAAATAAAATTTTTAAAAAGTCTTAAGGGTGGTCATATTCTTTGGGCTTCTAGAAACAAATCAGTGCTTAAAAACAATGGAAGAACTCAAAATGGAAAAAATTGCTAAATATGACTATATCCATCGATCCATCCATTGATCCACAGTCCAATATTTTTGACCCTGGTGATAAAAAATATGTAAATAGACCCAGTCCCTGGCTTAAAGGTTAGTTGGGGAGATAAGCAATCAAACAGTCAAGTACAATAAAGAGATAAGAGCCACGACGGGTAAGTATAGGGTGCTATGTTGCACACAGAAGGAGCACCTACCATAGTCTGGGAGTGGAGTCAGGGAAGCTTCCCAGAAGAAGTGACATTTAAGCTGAGACCTGAAGGATGAGCAGGAATTAGTCAGGTAAATAGATGAAGGGAAGGTTTCCAGGAAAAGGGAACAGCATGTGCAAAAGCCTAGAGATCAAAGGGAGCATGGCATGTCAGCGTGACTTGAGCAGTGTGCAAGGCAGGGACTTGGGAAGAGACAAGGCTGAAGAGGTAAGCAAGTAAAAGCCTTAGTAAAAGTCTTGCTAGCAAAACTCTGGAGTGTAGACTATTCTAAGGGCAATACAAACAATTAAAAAGCAAACAGTTTTAATAAATAAAGGGGTAATATGCATAACGTATCAAGAGAATACATAGATTGAAAAGAATACACAGATTGAAAAGAAAACACCGCCTGCCGAGGCAGGGGACAAGGGTTCGTGCCCCGGTCCGGGAAGATCCCACATGCCGCGGAGCGGCTGGGCCTGTGAGCCATGGCCGCTGAGCCTGCGCGTCCGGAGCCTGTTGCTCCGCAACGGGAGAGGCCACAGCAGTGAGAGGCCCGCGTACCGCAAAAAAAAAAAAAAAAAAAGAAAAAAAAATGACTGAATTGCACACTTATCAAAACAGATTTATTTTAGGGCCTGTAGTCTATACTTCAATAAAATTATCTTTTTAAAAAGTTAACAAAAATGCCTAATAAACATCTAAAAAATATTCAACTTGTCTAATAATAAAATGCATATCAAGCCAACTAGGTACTACTGTTTATCCTCAAAAATTACCAATGATTAACAATAAAATGAGAATAAGGCTAAGTGTTAATAAGGCTAAGAGAAATGAGCATTCTTACACTTTACACTATGTTGGTTGGAATAAATGTTAACTGGGAACAACCGTCCTAGGAAGTATAACTATGTAACAGGAATCTTAAAATTGTATATACTCTGTGATCCAGTAATTGTATTTCTTGAAATCTTAATAAATGTTCCAAAATGCAGTCAAATATTTACGTGCAATGATGGTCACTGCAATGTAGTTTATAATAGAAAAAAAAAGTTAGGAAAAAACCGAGATATTCACCAATAATGGAATGGTTAGAATGAGTTATAACTACTCAACGCAGCCATTTAAGTGATTTGGCAATACATCTATGATATATATAAAACTTTTAAAAAGCATACAAAATTATACATACAGCAGCATTTCAGCTATGTAAAAATATACGCTCAGCTGTATGGCATGTATCTTTTATTCTCTTTTCTGTGCTTTTCCATATTTTCCAAATTTCCTACAACTGGCATGTATTATTTCTACAGTTCAAGAAAGTTTCTAAAGCTGTCTTCAAAAAAATTAAAAAGCATCACTTTTAAGTATATACTTTATATAAATCAATTTCATATTTGCTATGGCTTTATTTTCTCTGACTAGGGAGAGAGGTGTGGTCATATCTGAATATATATAATTCAATAATATCTATTTATCCCACATCCCCATTTGTTTATATATATATATATATGAATTGCCCAATTAATTAAAATGTGCATCTTTTTTTTAAACATCTTTATTGGAGTATAATTGCTTTACAATGGTGTGTTCGTTTCTGCTTTATAACAAAGTGAATCAGTTATACATATACATATGTTCCCATATCTCTTCCTTCTTGCGTCTCCCTCCCTCCTACCCTCCCTATCCCACCCCTCTAGGTGGTCACAAACCACCGAGCTGATCACCCTGTGCTATGCGGCTGCTTCCCATTAGCCATCTATTTTACGTTTGGTAGTGTATATATGTCCATGCCACTCTCTCACTTTGTCACAGCTTACCCTTCCCCCTTCCCATATCCTCAACATCAAGACTTTGGTGAAACTTGGATGGATCTCTATCTGAAAATACACTTCACTCAATCCCGACTGCTTAAACCAAGACAAAACAAGATTAAGCCTTCTTACGATGATTTGGGGTCATCACTATAACCATATAATAGTTGCTCTGAAGGAGTACTGGGTCTTAGAGGGGTATTTGTCCTTACATTACGTAGTCCCTAACTGCTAAATTTTTTCCTTGGGTCAGCTATTTATAGGTTTTCTTCCTCCTCCCTTGCTGTAAAACCATTCAACTATTATTTCCCAGAACTTTAAGGAGCCTGCCTTTAGCAGCACCTGCCCCTTTCCATTCCTATTTTGCTGCTGGTAATCTTCTATGAGTATGGAAACTAAATATTCAAGTTTATAAGATTTCTATGTAAACCAAGAGATAATAGGCTTCAAATAAGGGTATCACCGAAAAATGAGTTGTACAAGACTTGGATGATTCTGTTCTAGACAGTCAAGACAGAAAGTCAAAACAGACAATATATAAATGAACTCAAAAGACAGTGTGAGTTCTTGATTGCATCTCAAGTCTTGATTCCTTTTCTCTATTGGCAGTCAAGTTCTCAGGATCAGAAACTAATATGCTATCTCTCTTATCACTCCGTGGACCAGGAGCCAAGGAACTTAGTTCTACTGCAGGATCTTATACCAACCAGTTTTGCAATCTTCAGCAAGCCTTTTAACCTTGGTATTTGTCCTGCGTAACTTATGAGGCTATTCTAGAATTAAATTAGACCATGAACACAAGACACTCTGAAAAGCATAAAGCACTTCTACAAAAGTAAAAGATTTTTATGGTATTTCACTGTATTTATATAACCCTGGACCAATATAGGTATCCATTCAGAAAATTCATACCAGATAGAAGAGATAATTCTTAAATTGCCCCCGATTAGTTAGAAACATCTAGAACAATATATTCCAAGAGTTGGCATCTCTGATTCCTCCTCCCCTATATCCAATCAATCCCAGGTCCTTTGCGTCTTCTCCACAATCCCTTGCATCTGTCCTTTTCCTTCCCTTCTTTCAGATTCCCAGTTCATGCCTTTATTATCTCACACCTGGGCTACTGTAACAGCCTCTAACCTGCTCCACTCATGCCCTACCTCTCAACTCCCTCTGGCCCACAGCTGCTAGATCAGTTTTCTTAAAACACCACTGTGATCATATCCGCTCAAAAACCTCTGAGGACTCTCCATTACCTTCTCTATCAAGTTCAAATTCCTAAGCTCAGCAGTCCCTTTGCAGCCCTAGCTACCTCCCCACCTTTATCTATTACTACTCTTCGAAACAAATCCTTCTTCAAACTGGTCTATTTAATAAGTCCTTCAGATATGTCTTGTACGTTCCTGTCTCTAAGTCTTGGTGTATACAGCTTCTTTCCACTGGAATACTCTCTACTTCCTAGCTTCTATCTCAGCCTATAAACATTCAACTTATCCTTCAAGGCCTAGTTCAAGAGCCACCTAACTATGTGTACTTCTCTTTGATTACCAGGAAGGAAAAAGATGGAAGATTCTAAAGTTAGACACATCTGTGTTTCAATTACATCTTCAACAGATGAGTGTCACTGGGTACATTCCTTAATAGCTCTTTGCCTCAGTTTCATCAGTAAGATGGGGATAATAGCAATTTCCCTTGGGCATACTGTGAGGAGTAAATAAGTTAATCCATGTAAGGCACTTAAATGTTACATATTATTATTACTACTATTGCCATTAGTGAATTTATCTTAATTTGAATTCAGACAATCCTTATGGCTATTTACAAACTGGCTGTTCATGTACATACAGTAGCATCCCCTCACTCTCCTTTTCTACTCTCACATGTTTGTTCCTCCTCCAGTCCCTGTCCCTTCCCTCACCTCCTCCCTCCCAAGATTATAGACCCTGATAGATAGGGTCAATATCTTAGATAGGGTCAATATCTTATACATCTTGATACTATAATAGTCATTCACACCCAGTAGATGATCAATAGATTTGTTTAATCTCTAATGAAAGAACACTGAAGAGCTGACGGTATTAAAATGTCTTACCTCCTACAGTGAAAAAGCGTTAACAGAATGCTTAATATGATTAATTAAAAAACCCTAAATTTCCAGCCTCACAAAAGTAAATCTCTCCTTTTGTGGTTCTGTAGATTCTTTCTGTTCTCTTTTAAAACAAACAACTCAACTTATTCATGCAGCAAGAGATGCAACAGCAAATATATTCAAGTCAGACAGCAGTCAAATACTGGAACACAAGGACCATGAGACAACTCAACTGAAAAAGCTCTGGATAAAGTGGAATAGGAAAACAATTTAAAGGGAAAGGTAACTGGGTCATAGTCATGCTAACAATGCTGACTGTTACACACACACACACACACACACACACACGTCCCACGATTCCTTTGCTCCCAGGGCCACATATAAACTGAAATACCCAGGTTACTATAGCAAGTAGATGTAGAAATATCAGTCACTTAGCTCAACAACTGAGCTTACCACATGATCAATTTAATTACCTATGTCAAAAGTGCCTATTAACATACCTCCAGATTCTAAAATAACCAAGTGTTGGCTAATTAAGTTACATCAAGTAGATATGGTACTACTAATCATGCACCTCAAGAAAATTAGTATGATAACGTGATACACATATATTATTATTACAGCATAAACTGCTCCCAACAATGCCCAGGGAAAATCATGTCAATATAATACTGGTTCCTGGTTTGCCTACATGACTCAATTAACCTTCAGTTGCTTTCTCAGCCAAAATCTGGCGTGGTAACCACTTTCTTCCAAAGGTTTACTGGTGGGGTGAATTAAGATGGTCTGATGGTATGTTAGTGACTTTCCAAAAACTAGCATAAAATACCACATATAAGAATAAAGTATATTAAATTTCCATTCCTGTGATACTTGTCTTCAGAGGATCCTTAAATATTTTACTAGCTTTCAAGTGCAGTTATTCTCAAATCACATAATCTTCAGAGTTGGAAAGAGCCCTTTTACCACCTCCTATGCAAAAGGCCCTCCAGCCTTTGCTTGAACCTTTCAGCAATGGGCACTCACTATTTTGCAAGGCAGTCCACCTCACTGTTACAAAATTCCTCCTTAGAATGATTGGAAATCTGCCTCCCTGAATTTCTTTCTATCCAAGGATCCTAGCTAGTTCTGCTCTCTGGAAACAGCACGAAGTAAGGTAACCTCTGAAGTATAATCACTTCTAGAATTAGGATACAGCTGCCAATTTGGTCACACAAAGTGCAAAAGCTGGCTCAGGAAAAAAGAAACCACCACTCTACACAACAAAATTTTGAAATTCAGGAAACTACGTTGAAATTACAAACCAGCACACTTTCAAGACGTCAACACTCACACACACCTCAGTTAACATATACATATGAAGAGTAACCCGAATTTTTACAGTGGAAGGTAGTACAGCGTTTACTGAATACGTTTTTGCAAGTTGAAACCACTACATCCACCAACACAGTTTTTTAAATTACTGTTCTGAAGGAAGTTCAAAATGGTTTTTCCAATTTCTCATATATTCATTCCACTTATTCCCTCTAAAACATCTAGTTTTTTTTTTTTTAAGATCCCATTTCCCCCCACTGGTACAATATTTTATTTAAAAATATATATATATTTTCAGGAAAAAAAAAAGGCTAAAAGAATGGAGCGTAAAGGAGTGGGGGTGGGGCGAAGGTAAAGAAGGGCCCAGCAGGAAAAGGCTGGTTACTGGGTATTTTCCTTCTGGAAGCACGCTTCACTGGCACAGGCATCTGAAGTAACGAGCCATACAAACACGACCCAAGAACAAGAACGATCATGAGCAATGAGTGTAAGGCATAAATGTCTGTGAGATGTAAATGAATTGGCACTGGTCATCAAGCAGCGCCAGATGCTTCGGGACCTCGCAGAGGTAAGAGATCCAAAGAGCAGAGACCACGGCCACCCTTTGGAGGAGGGGAGGAGGGGAGAAACCGAGGAGTAACTACCGTTCAGCCGTCCAATGAAGCCCAACGGACAGGGCACAAAAAGACAGCGAGTGACCAGGGTGAAGAAAGACACCCGGAGAGCCCGAAGGGCGTGCAGTGTGCGAATACGGAACGGGTCCCTGAAATGGGCGCGGGTAAGGGGATGTGGGTGTGTGTATGGGGCAACGCAGGAGTCCCAGGGTCCTCTCCCCGCAGCGGAGCAACAGAGGGTAAAGGAAGGGGGAGGGTGAAAAGCAAGAATGACTCATTCCCGAAAGGAAGTGCTCAAGCCAGAGGAAGGCATGCCACAGGGGGGTTCGGGGCGAGGACTGTGAGGCGCTAGGTGCTCAG
>NW_020172446.1:4776414-4776675 GCF_003031525.2 Neophocaena asiaeorientalis asiaeorientalis
GTTCAAGGCACAGAGTGCCCAGGCCTGGGAAGCGGCGCGGCGCGTGCGCAGTGGCGCTCGGCGGGACCCGCTGAGGCAAAGCGGAGCCGCAGTGACAGAAGCGAGCAGAGCGGCTGCCGGGAAAGACTCACCGAGGCGCAGGGGCTGGAGGTAGTGCTGGGGGTAGGCGACCGCTGGACCGTGACCAAAGCCATCTAGGCGCTGCTGGGTTGTTCCGGGCAGGGCATTCTTGTCCTGAGTTTGGGGGGCAGGAGGGTGACG
>NW_020172446.1:4776754-4798742 GCF_003031525.2 Neophocaena asiaeorientalis asiaeorientalis
TGCGGGGCACAATGAGCGCTCCCAGTGCGCAGGCGCCACCTGTCAGCAACCGCCTCTCCCCTCGGCGCGCGCCGCCGCCTGTCCGTAACCCTTGAGTTGCCGGAAGCCGGCCGGGTGCGTGCGCCAAGAGCCGCCGCCCCCTCCCGGGTTTCCTCCTTGCCTCTGGAATCACGCAGTTTGGCTGCGTCGGGGGCTGTGGAGTGGGTTGGGGGGCGGGGTCTCGGAGCTGAGGGTCGCTGGAGCCCCCACTCCTGAGGGACGACCATTTTCTGAGGTGGGGCGCGCAGCTTAACCCACCTTCGTGAGAAGAAACTGAGGTAAAAATCCTGAGGCAAACATGTTTCCGGATGGGAAAGGGCGCCGCGGTGTTTCAAACGCTTTCTCTGAGCGTGGGTGTGGCTTACTGGGCTAGAGACCCTCCCTTTGACCCGGCTCTCGGGGAGGCTTTTTCTGAGCTTTCCCACCCTTCCGTCTCCGACTCTATGTTTTAGGATGAGACTTTTTGAAAGTAAGAAAGATTTGTAATTTTATACCCCGGGAGTCTTTATGGTACCCTCGTGCTTCCTCTATTATCCTGGCCCCTGTCTTAGGACTCATTTATTATTCGTGAGGTGCAGAGAGGCCGAGCGAGCCTGGGAGGCCGAGAAAGCTGGGCTTACGGAGTTGGAAGGGTCCAACCTGCTATTTACCTCCCACTTGCTTCCTGCTGGCAAGAAGTTCTCTTGACTAAACAGGATTTGCTCCTAGGGGTTTCCTCTCCTTCGTCTTTAGATTTCATTATTTCATAGACACATGCGGAATGCCGATTAAATATTTTAAAGAAATCGCTTTCTAAAAGATAAATCAGCTGAACATAAGCCAAGAATGTAATGAAAAATCAAGATTGAAGGTGGTGGTGGGGGAATCGCACTATGCAAATGCCATTGATTGATTACACAGGGCAAGAGAGTTGACAAGGCTGTTTCTCAATTTGAGTGGATGTGCTGGTAAATACTACCATACATATCAAAGTTGTAAAACACACACATTCGGGAGTTTGCAGTTATTAATCCACCGCCTTATCGCTCAGACTCTCTTGGATCTTATTGCTTCTTTTAAACTGACAGAGCTGTTGTGAGCTCTTTCTGGCCGCTTTATGGTTAAGTGCCACTAGAGCCCTCTGTGCTGAGCCTTTGTTGTCTCCTTGGAGCCCTGTGGTTGAAATAATTAGCAGGGAGGTTCCATCAAGAATCAGACACTGAGGGTCCCTGTACTGTACAGTCCTATGTAGAATGTACTGCAGAGAAGCTAGCTGGTAGGCTTTTGCCCCCTGGTGGTGGTCAAGAGTGCCTGCGAGACAAAATTAAACAAAGATGTATGGTTCACAGATTAAACAATCTGACTTGTGTTTTTCCCAGAGCTACTTAGTAAACAGGAAAAGAGAAGACAAAGTTCAGAAGTAAGAACTTTGAACCAAAGCTTAGGAGACCAAACAAGAGGCTATATGCGTAGGCAAGAATTATACATAGCTGAAAGCTGAATGAAGGCAAATAAATGAAACGTGATTTATAAACCAAAGTATCATTCTAGAGAAAAGTATTATTCAAATCAATAGGTCTTAGTAATGTACTTATATGTTAATTTTCTTACTGACTCAGGGACAGCAACACTGATTATCTACTTTTATGTAGCAACATAATCTTAAATTCTTTTGGAAGATGATAATCTTACAGTGTGAGATAATCCTACAGTGGGAAAGAGCACTACCCTAGGAATCAGAGACCTGGCTTCTAGTTCCAGCTCTGTAAAACGTTGAGCAAATGGCTTAAACTTTTTGAGCTTTAGTTTCTTCATTTCTGCAACGGAGCTCTAACTCACAGGATTCCTGTGATCAAATGAGAAAAAAAAATGTAAAGTGCAATATAAACTGTAAAGCCCCATATGTAATTAAGATAACTTTATTATTCTCATAAGTTTGTTCCAAGTTCAGTGAGCTTTTGCTGAGTGTATCCTATGTGTAGAAAATAGCATCAAGCAGAAAGGTAATAAAAAAAAAGAATGAAAAATACATGATTCCATGCCTTTTCTTAACAGTAGGAGAAGTAGATTAGTGGTCAAGACATGTCTCATTTGTATGTAGGTATAGAACATCATTATTCATCACATCTGAGGTGATAAAATCCTGGTCAAAATTGGGATTGTAAGGTACCCAAATTCACATAAGGCTTGTAACAGAAAGTTAATTTATTTACAGGAGAAATACCTCTTCCTGGCATATGCCTTTTAAGGAAACTAAGATTTGGAAATTGTTGGTGCATGTTCATTGATTTATTCACCATTAATTGAGAAAATACCAAGGGTGTATTATACACTAGTCACTGTTTTAAAAACAAAAGTCTATCTACCCCTCGTAGCTTGTTAGCAGGAAAAAGCTCATCAAATAATTACAGTAGGGTTTAGTGGTACTGTTGCTTCAGTTGCCTCTGCTAGGCCCCAGAAGTACACACACACACACACACACACACATATATATGAGAAGTCTAGATATGTACAAAGTGCTTTAGAAACACAGAAAAGGTCTGGGCAAATAAATGTATGCTTTATGATATTGGATTTCAGGCTTTGCCTACAGATCCCAGTATAGCCACGTTGTGAACTGATCTGGATCACATGTGAGCATTTGCAGCCTATGCTGTCTGCACCATTTATACCCATTCTTTCCTGGGCTCCACCCTGCTTCCTACTTGGCCTTCTGGTGATCTGAGGGAAGAGGTGTCATAATATGCTAGCTGAATTCGAGAAGAGAGAGGCCAAGAGCAGGATTCCCAAAAGAGGGAGCCAAAGAGAAAAGTTCTCCTAGCTCTATTTAGAGCACCTTTCTTCTTCCCACCTGTGATAATGGAGGCCTCCTTGTGCCATTGGAGTTCATTTAACCCTTAACTTGTATTATCACTTCTTCAAGGTGAAATTATAAGGGAGCTTTTGAAATTTCTGAGATCAGCTGGTACTTAAGCTTTGAGAACCTGATGAAAACTGTTAGCCATCTCTCCAGAAAGATACATTTACATATTTCACACACACACTGAAATCCATTAAGGGGTCCCAGGTTAAGAATCCTGGTTTAAAGGTTAAAGCAGTGCTTCTCAACCTTTTTTCGTATCATGACATCCATAGAAATGATATTGTTCAGCACACTGGGATAAATTAGAGGGGATTTGGAGGCAACAATATGGGGCTTGGTGAAAAAAGTTATTTTCTTTTTATAATTATAATGAGAAAAATAACAAACATATTTAAGGGTGATATTAAATATTGAATTTGTATAAGCTTCCAAATAAAGTCTCTCAAAAATTTAATGAAAAACCCGAGATTGCCTCTATAAACATGACATTTTCTATGTAGGGTTTTATGACCGAAATGACTGCATGTAATTTCTGAACAAGACAGTTTAACAGTGATCAATTAGTAGTCATTATTGATGAGAATTTAGTTCATACAAGTAGGTGATAAATTTAAAATAATTTTCACAACTATTCAGAATTTGCAAGTATAAACTATGTGTGACTCCAGTAGCTCTTACTTTTTTCCCACTAGAAAATGTAATGTGGTAATATCTTATGATAGCATGACTGGATTTAGAATCCACTCAAACTTTTTCATATTAAGTATATTTTACAAAATAATGACAAAACTCCCATTTGCAGGGTAGGACTGTGTTATGAGAGCAATAATTCTGCAGCTAACTTGGATGTAACTAAAAGGGCACATCAGCCATAAACAAAGGGAAGAATTCAATATATATGAAGAGAGATTAAGAGCTGAGTCCATGAGGAGTATCTGGCAGACTTCCCTGCCTTTCCTGGCCACACCTTAGGCTCTGAGTCCTGCTCCTTGAGTGCCTGGAGCATGCACTCCTCCAGCAGCTCCAAGGTTCAGTGTTTATGATGAGCAGCAATACACACCGCAACTGGCCTCTGAAAGTGATGTCTTAGAGATAGAACATTCCTTTGCTTTCTTCTTTATTAGAGGATACTTGCTTTAATAAAGCAAGTCCTCCATTGTGTTTGCCTCCTGTGGAACCATGGGGCACACTGGGACGGATCATCAGACTCTGATTCTTTGGGTTACTCTTTGAGAATCCTTAAGTCAAACTGCTTCTGGCCAGGGGTGAATTATGTAGAGGCACCAACCACCATACTCCTTTCAGGCCACTCCTAGGGCTGAATAGATAACTATCTTGCAGTACGTCTGTAACTCATTGATCACAGGCTAAATGAAGTATGTCATTTAAAAGACTGTATAGCTAAGCTTGTTAAAATGTGGGGGGGGAAATCATTCTTGACTGTATAGCTAAGCTTGTTAAAATGTGGGGGGAGGAAATCTTTATAATCCAACCCCTTACATTTGAAATGACTAGTTACAAATTATAAAACAAGTAGAAATATATAGAGATAGAATATAAAATAGCTAAGAGTGAGTGGAGTATGATTGAGTCATGTATTGCCTCTACCTGGTTGTAATTCTTAAATTTTAATAATCTTATACTAACTTTATTGATAGTGTCCAGATAGGAGATAAAATTCACACCAGTTATTTGAACAGATAATTTAACAAGAATTGTTAACTAGGTATGAAGTTAAGTAAGTGACTGAAAAACTGAAAAGAGAAATCTAAGGTGTGACAGAGGTAGCAACTGTTATTACCTTTAGGGCTGAAAAACAAACAAAGGAATTAAAGGGAAAAAAATTACAAACTTGGAGGAGTGAGCCCACAGAGCTGAAACTCAGGTCTCTGAGAAGAAGACACTGCCTGGCTGCCGTTTGTGTCTCTGAGCTTAGATGGGGTGCTCCATGGGACCCAGCAGTCTGGGACCCAGACCTCTGCAGCAGGAACACTGGCTGGCTGATGTCAATGAAAACTACAAAACTTTAGAAAAACTGCAAACTGGATTCAGCTGCTGCTACCAGGTTAAAGAAGCATAGCTGGAGTGAAGCACACTGGAACCAAAACACCACAGGAAGCAGTCATGAGGTAGACAGGAAGGAACAAGTCTCTTGTCCTTCCTCAGCCTTGTGGTCTCCATCTGATGCCCCCAATTAGCAGAGCTTAACAGAGCCAGCTGGCAAGGCAAAGAAATGTGGTTTTCATACTCCAGCTCCAGCATGAAAGAAAAGTACAAAAGGGTGAATTTGGAGCTGAGAAAATATTTTAATAACTGGCACTTGGCTGATGTAGAAATTGATACCAGAAGTGGAAGTTATCTTCCGTCCGCTGTTTTTGCATATATTTCATGAAGACAGTTAAAGACCTCACTTCTTTTACTCCCCGGATCCAATCAGCATAATGTCATCAATGTACTGGACCAACTTAATGCTGATTGGAAGGTGAAGATGCTCAGTATCTCTGTGGACTATATTATGGCAGAGAGCAGGAAAATTGATGTAGCCATGGGGCAAGACTGTGAAGTTATATTGTTGGCCCTGCCAAGTAAAAGCAAATTGCTTCTGGTGTTTCTTGCCAATTTGTATGGAGAAATAAGCACTTGCTGGATCACTAGCTGCATACCAAGTGGCACTGGCTGTGTTGATTTGCTCCAGTAAAGTTACTACATATGGAAGAGCAGCTGCAATTAGAGGCATCACCTGATTAAATTTATAATCACCCACACTCATTCTCCAAGATCCATCTGCCTTCTTCACAGGCCTAACAGGTAAATTAAATTGGCATGAGATAGATTTCATCACTCCTGCTTCCTTTAACCTTTATTGGTGTCACTAATCTCTGTAATCCCCCATTCTGCCATCCCAAGGAAGCAATAATTTTTGTTTACTCTTCTGGTGTATGGGGGAGGTGGGAGGGGGTTCCCAAGGGCTTCAACTTGGCTCTTCATTGTCCTTATTCCAGGATCAAAGAACCAATATGGAAATTCTGCCAGTTACCAGGTATCTATTCTAATTATACATCCAGGAATCACCGCAGAGTGGTTCTATGGACCTACTCTGCCCACTGTGATACAAACTTGAGTTAAGGGGACTTCCCTGGTGGCGCAGTGGTTAAGAATCTGCCTGCCAATGCAGGGGACATGGGTTCGATCCCTGGTCCAGGAAGATCCCACATGCTGGGGAGCATCTAAGTCTGTGCACCACAACTACTGAAGCCTGCACACCTGGAGTCCATGCTCCGCAACAAGAAGCCTGCGCGCCACAAGGAAGAGTAGCCCCCGCTCACAACTAGAGAAAGCCCATGCGCAGCAACGAAGACCCAACGCAGCCAAAAATAAATAAATTTAAAAAAGCAAAACACAAACCAGTTAAGACTCCATCTCTCACCTGTCCAATACAGGCCCCACTTAAACTGGTGGAATGCATTTGGGTCCCCAGAAATTAACACTAATTAATGCCAATGTTTAGAAGTCCCTGAAATACCTGAATATTAATCTTTTTCCTCATTACACAGTCATTTTAGGAAATGGCCTAAGGTCTTTGTGGAGAAGACTTGGAGGAAGATTTTCAGTATATGCTATGGTAGTGCTGCAGAATCCTTCCTTAAGGGGATCCAGCCTGCCCTTTCAATTAAGAGGCTCAGCTCTGGAAACTGGGTGAGAGAAGTCAGAACTCTTCACTATGGTGACTAAAGTCATATTTTTGGCTACCATATATAGATTATTAAATATTATGTGTAGATGATCAATACTTTATTAGGCTTCCCATCTGTTATAATCCTGGGACCACCATAATCATTTAGCTGAATGTCAAAAATAATCTGATTACCACTGTATCTCTACTTCTCTTTATGGTAAATGTGCCTGCCTTGTCTTTGGTGGATAAACACTGACATCTGGCTTCTGCTGCCTGAAATGGGTCATCCCATCATGCCTTGCCTACAGAAGAAAGGCAACATAGAGCTTTTCAAGGAGATAAGTACTCCCACTCACTAATGTATTTTTCAGTGCTTTAGTAAAGGGACACCCCCCAAGTTCTCTTGGAGAATATACTTGTGGGGAGTGGATATGCAAGTCAAAATGTGATAAATCTACTCCAACATTCCCATATCCCTAAGACTTTGGATTCCTCTTACATTATCCAAGGAAGTTCCAGTATCTCCACTTAATTAAACATAGGCCACTATGGAGTCCAAGTTTCAGTGAACTTACCAAGTAAATAGTGAGTGTCACTTCCAGCTATAGGTGCTAATACATTAAATCCTTAATTTCTGATACGGGTACCCATATCAATAAATTCCAGCCAACCCAGTATTATATTTTGTGCTCCTTCCTTTAACTCCCTTATAATATACTCATGTATGTTCCCTGGGCTTCTGCCACTAAACTAGAAAATAATGAAAATATTTTGCCATAAAACCTATTTCCACTTGGTTAGACTTTGTATTTGCCCTGCTGGAGCGTTTTAATATCTGATTTTAGCTTTTTTCGCAATGGGTTTGCCACCAGGACACAGGTGTCATGAAAACCACCACTAAATTTAAGCCACAATGGGAAAGGAGAAGCCTCACATCAACATCACTGTGGACATGTAGATCTGGGCAAGTCTACCACTACTGGCCATCTGATCTATAAATATGGTGGGATTGACAAAAGAACCATCGAAAAGTTCAAGAAGGAGGCTGCTGAGATGGGAAAGGGCTCCTTCAAGTATGCCTGGATCTTGGACAAACTGAAAGCTCAATGTGAGTATGCTACCACCATTGATATCTCCCTGTGGAAATTCGAGACCACCAAGTACTATGTGACTATAATTTATGCCCCAGGACACAGAGAGTTTATATTAAAGACATGATTACAGGTGCATCTCAGGCTGATTGTGCTGTTCTGATTGATGCTGCTGGCACTGGTGAATTTGAAGCCAGTATCTCCAAGAATGGGCAGACCCGTGAATATGCTCTTCTGGCTTATACTCTGGGTGTGAAAGAACTAATTGCTGGCATTAACAAAATGGATTCCACTAAGCCACTCCATAGCCAGAAGAGCTGAGAGGAAATTGTTAAGGAAGTCAGCATCTACATTCAGAAAATTGGCTACCACCCCAACACAGTAGCATTGGTGCCAGTTTCTGGGTGGAATGGTGGCACCATGCTGGAGCCAAGTGCTAACCTGCTTTGGTTCAAGGGATAGAAAGTCACCCATAAAAATGACAATGCCAGTGGAACCGTGCTGCTTGAAGCTCTGGATTGCATCCTGCCACCAGCATGTCCAACTGACAAGCCCCTCCAGTATGTCTACAAAATTGGTGGTATTGGTATTGTCCCTGTGGGTCGAGTGGAGACTGGTGTTCTCAAACTGGGCATGGTGGTCACCTTTGCTCCAGTCAACGTTAAAACTGAAGTGAAATCTATTGAAATGCACCATGAAGCTTTGAGTGAAGCCCTTCCTGGGGTCAGTATGGGCTTCAGTGTCAAGAACGTGTCTGTCAAAGATGTTCGTCGTGGCAGTGTGGCTGATGACAGCAAAACTGACCCACTGATGGAATCAGTGGGCTTCACAGATCAGGTGATTATCTTGAACCAACCAGGCCAAATCAGTGCTGAATATGCACCTGTGCTGGATTGTCACACAGCTCACATTGCTTGCAAGTTTTCTGAGCTGAAGAAGATTGATCATCGTTCCGGGAAAAAGCTGGAAGGTGGGCCCAAATTCTTGAAATCCAGTGATGCTGCCATCATTGATATAGTTCCTGGCAAGCCCGTGTGTGTTGAGAGCCTCTCTGACTATCCTCCTCTGGGTCATTTTGCTATTCGCGACATGAGACAGACGATTGCTGTGGGTGTCATCAAAGTAGTGGACAAAAAAAAAAAGTGGGCAAGAAGGCAGCTGCAGCTGGCAAGGTTATCAAGTCTGCCCAGAAAGCTCAGAAGGCTACATGAATGTTATCTCCAATACCTGCCACCCCAGTCTTAATCAGTGGTGGAAGAACGGTCTTAGGACTGTTCACTTCAGTTGGCCATTTAATAGTAAAAGACTGCATCACAAAACCTTCAGAAGGAAAGGAGAATATTTCGTCAACCATTTGTTTTATGTGTGGCAGTTTTTCCTTTATTTTATTTTATTTTTCATTTTTAAATTTTTATTGGAGTATAGTTCATTTACAATGTGTTAGTTTCAGGTGTACAGCACAGTGAATCAGTTATACATATACTTATATCCACTCTTTTTTTTTTAGATTCTTTTCCCATGTAGGCCATTACAGAATATTGAGTAGAGTTCTCTGTGCTATACAGCAGGTTCTTTTTCGTTATCAGTTTTATATATAGTAGTGTGTATATGTCAATCCCAATCTCCCAATTTATCCCTCCCCACCCCCATTCCCTGGTAACCATAAGTTTGTTTTCTACATCTGTGACTCTACTTCTGTTTTGTAAACAAGTTCATTTGTACCCTTTTTTTTAGTTTCCACATATAAGTGATATCATATGATATTTGTCTTTCTGTGTCTGACTTCACTCAGTATGACAATCTCTACGTCCATCCATGTTGCTGCAAATGGCATTACTTTGTTCTTTTTTATAGCTGAGTAATATTCCATTGTATATATGTACCACATCTTCTTTATCCATTCCTCTGTTGATGGACATTTAGTTGCTTCCTCATCCTGGCTATCATAAATAGTGCTGCAATGAACATTGGGGTGCATGTATCTTTTTGAATTATTATTTTCTCCAGGTATATGCCCAGGAGTGGGATTGCTGGGTTATGTGGTATGTGTGGCAGTTTTAAGTTAGCTTTTAAAATCAGTACTTTTTTTGTGTGGTACACGGGCCTCTCCCATCTCGGAGCACAGGCTCCAGACGCACAGGCTCAGCGGCCATGGCTCATGGGCCCAGCCGCTCCGCGGCATGTGGGATCTTCCCGGACCGGGGCACAAACCCGTGTCCCCTTCATCGGCAGGCGGACTCTCAACCACTGCGCCACCAGGGAAGCCCTAAAATCAGTACTTTTTTATGGAAACAACTTGATCAAAAATCTGTCACAGAATTTTGAGACCCATTGAAACAAAGTTTAATGAGAAAATAAAAAGACCTGATTTGAGTTACGAATCTACTATAAGTAAGAGGTGGTTGTGGTGAGTCTTGAGGAAAATGGGCATCCTCTTGCAAGGCAGTTGCCCCAGATAAGATTATTACAAAATTTTCAATTAAGAGGATAGTCTTCACAAATACAAGAGGATAAACTGCTTTCACTGTCAAAAAAAAGGCTCAAAGTGACTCAGAAGTTTGAGATTATCAGTCTCCTAGTCCAACTAAATGTCCCCATTCCAAATTTCAGGGTACTCCTTCCCAATCAATCCCTCAATTTTGACATGAATAACTTGGCTGGAATTTGAATTCAATTAATATTGTAATTCTGCAACCCATAATTCTTGATTAATTGACTCTTTTATCATTAAACGATGACTTCCTTTGTCTCTTATTATAGTTTTTGGCTTAAAGTCTGTTTTGTCTGATGTAAGTATAGCTATCTCTGCTCTCTTTCGGTTTTCACTTGCCTGGAATATCTTTCTCCATCCCTTCACTTTGAGCCTATGTGTATCCTTAAAGCTGATGTGAGTCTCTTACAAGCAGCATATAGTTGGGTCTTGGTTTTTTATCCATCCAGCCACTCTATGCATTTAGATGGAGAATTTAATCCATTTTATTGATAGGTGAGAACTTTTATTAATCAGCTTCTAATTAAATGTCATCTTATTGTTTTCTGGCTGTTTTGTAATTCCTTTGTTTCTTTCTTCCTGTCTTACTGCCTTCCTTTGTGAATTGATGATTTTCTGCAGTGGTATGCTTTGATTCCATTCTCTTTATCTTTTGTGCATCTACTATAGGTTATTGCTTTGTGGTTACCATGAGGCTTACATAAAACACCTTATAGATACAGTGGTTTATTTTGAACTGATGACAACTTAATTTCGATCACATACAAAAACTCTACCTTTTTATATCCTCCCCCCATCTTATATTTTAATGCCACAGTTTACATCTTTTTATATTGAATATCCAATAGCAAATTATTGTTTGCAAAGCTATAGTTATTTTTAATACTTGTGTCCTTTAACCTTTATTCTAGAGGTAAGTGATTAACACACCACCATATTACAGTGTTGGAATATTCCGAATCTGACTGTATAGTTATACTTACCAGTGTGTTTTCATGTTACTAATTAGTGTCCTTTCATTTCATCTTGAAGAACACCTTTTAGCATTTCTTGTAAGACAGTGCTGGTGGGGGTGAGCTCCCCTCAGCTTTTATTTTTCTGGGAAAGATTTTATCTCTCTTTCATTTCTTTTTATTTATTTATTTAAATTTTTAAAGGATTTTTCTGATGTGGACCACTTTTTTTAAAGTCTTTATTGAATTTGTTACAATATTCCTTCTGTTTTATGTTTTGGTTTTTTGGCCACGAGACATGTGGGATCTTAGCTCCCCGACCAGGGATTGAACCTGCACCCCCCTGCATTGGAAGGCAAAGTCCTAACCACTGGACCACCAGGGAAGTCCCTCTCTTTCATTTCTGAGGATAACTTTGCCAGATAGAATTTTCTTGGTTGACAGGTTTTTTGGTTTTTTTTCTCCTTTCAGCACTTTGAATACGTCATCCTACTCTCTCCTGGCCTGTATCCTCTGATAGTCTTATGGGGTTCCTTTGTAAGTGGCAAACTTCTTTTCTATTGCTTCTTTCAAGATTTTCTCTTTGTCTTTGATTTTGACAATTTTATTACAATGTGTCTTGGAGAAGATCTCTTTAAGTGGAATTTGTTTGCAGACCTATGAGCTTCATGAACTTGGATGTCCAAATCTCTCTTCAGATTTGTGAAGTTCTCAGACATAATTTGTAGGGGAGCTCTTAAGGATTCTACATATTAATTTGTGGGGGCATGGTGGAGGTTGCACATACAAACATTTAGTATATAATAAGAAGAAAGTTAATGGACCAGGAAGGAGACTTGAAGATGGAAGTATGAGATTTTCTAATCACTTGGAGAAGTTGAGACAACAGCAGTTAATTGGAGAGGTCAAACTTATGCCACTGTATTTTTATGGCAGGCTGGTGGTATAGGTCAGACATTATTTTTCAAAAAGTTTTCTGCCCCTTTCTCCCCTTCCTTAGACTCTCATATTGTATAGATTGTTTCTCTTAATGGTGTCCCATAAGTCCCATAGGCTTTCTTCATCCCCCTTCATTTTTTTCTTTTTTTCTCCACCAGCTGAATATTTTCAAATGATCTGTGTTTGAGTTTACCAATTCTTTCTTCTGCTTGGTTTAGTCTTGTATTGAGTCTCTCTACTGAATTATTCATTTCAGTCATTGTATTCTTCAGCTCCAAAATTTCTGTTTGGTTCTCTTTTTTTTTCTCTTTGTGGAACTTATCGTTTCATTCTTGTATCATTTCCCTTATTTCATTAAATTGTTTACCTGTGTTCTCTTGTAGCTCTCTGAGCATCTTTAGAACAATTATTTTGAATTCTTTATCAAGCAATTTGTGAATCTCCACTTCCCATTACTGGAAGTTTACTGTGTTCCTTTGGTAGTGTCATGTTTCTCCGATGTTTTGTGATCCCTGTAGTTTTTGTAGGTGTCTGTGCATTTGAAGAAGCAGTTACCTCTTTCAGACTTTATGGACTGACTTTGGTATGGAAAGACTTTCATTTGCGGGCAGGCACGTGCTGGAATATGCTGTGACCCTAGGTCTAGTGGTGCAGGGTGCAAAGTGTGAGGGCATGTAACATCTCCGAATGATGGGGAGGGACGTGATGTCTTGTTGGCTCAGCAGCTGGGGTCCATGACGTCAACACCTGCATCATCTTTGGTGAGAGCTGTAGGCAGTCCACAGTGGCTTCAAGGGCTGTTGGAGTCTTTAACAGTACCTCCAGTCCAGTGGCTAGGGATCAGCCCAGGCAGTGGTGGTGTCCGGAGCCAGTGGTATGCACAGGCTTGCTGCAGGGCTAGTTGTGGGGACTGGCTGCAGGGGCACAGTGGCAGGGGCTGGGGCCAACTGGGGGTGCACAAGCAGCTGCAGCGGCCCTGGCTGTCAGTGTGTCCTTGAGTGACAATGGGGCTAGCTGAAGGCATATGCTGGGCAGTGGTGGCCAGTGAGGGGAGTTGAGGCTGGTGTCTTGCAGGTACACAACTGTAAGGTTAACTGCAGGTAAGCAGAGCCATGCAAGCCAGTGACAGGTGTCCGCATTGAATCCAGGCCCTCCAGCAGCTATGGGGGCCTTGGCTGTTGGTGTATACTTGTGGGGCCATAGGGGCTTGCTGTGGGCATGTGCATGGCTGTAGCATCTGGTAGTGGGAGTCAGGCCAGCAGTGTGCAGGTGCACAGCTGCAGGAGTCTCTTGCCATTCTCAGCAGTTATCAGTATCTTTCACTGGCTCTTCTTTCTTAGCCCTACTTTTAAGTGTTCATCAACAAGGGTTTATTTTCAGCCTTTTTTTTTCTCCTCTTAGCTATTATTGGGTGAGCCCCACTAGCATCCTCCTACAAATGTATCTTTCTATCAATACCCAGGGGTTCAAGACTCACAAGAAATCCAGGTAAATGACATTTCTTATCCTCTATGAGTCTGAGAAATCAGAATGATGTATGATTTCTCTCATACTGGGAAACTCCTTCCTCAAGGATAATTGGCTACTCTTTCACATATGACTGACAGTCTTACTAATCAAGTTGCTATTGGGATTTCCCTGGTGGTCCAGTGGCTAAAACTCCACGCTCCCAATGCAGGGGGCCTGGGTTCGATCCTTGGTCAGGGAACTAGATCTCTCATGCCACAACTAAGAGTTCGAATGCTGCAACTAAAGATCCTGCATGCCGCAACTAAGACCCAATGCAGCCAAATAAATATTTTTTAAAACGCTATCAAGCAGGTGTCTTAAATGTAATACCTTCAAACTCAAACTCATATCATTCCTCAAACCTGTTTTTCTCTCCTTTCCTTATTTCACTTAATGGCATCATCATCCATTCAGCCTTCTAAATATTAAAAAACGTTCAGTGAGCCTTAACTACTCCTCTTTCACTCCTTAGATCTAATTATGCCCCCAGTCCTGATCATTCTATCTGTTGTAAATAGTCTGTGTTCCCTCAGAACAGACCCTGGTCCAAGGAGTTGAGTGCAAGTTTATTTGTGTGGAAACAATGGTAAGGGAGTAGGGAAGTAGACTACAGTCAGGGGCATTCATCTCAGGTGCAACATTTAAGGTACAAAATTTACCTTCATTCTATCTTTCCCCACTCTTTCACACTTCCAGTCTTTGCCGGCAGAGTCAACCTTTTAAAAACACCGATTTCATCGCATCTTGTCCTATGCTTAAAAAGCACAAAATAAAATCCAAACTCCTTGATTTATTGTGAAAAGTTACCTTTTTAGCCTCATCTTCTGCCACTTTCTATTATATAACTATGCTCTGCTATGAATGCTTCAAACACTTTTTGAACTTTTATACTCCAGCATATAATGTTCCTTCTGCCTCAGATACTCTTTCCCCCCTCCTTTACACACACACAAAGTCTTATTAGTCACTTAAAATCTAGCTTGGAAATCTATTTTTCTGTGAAATCTTCCCTGACCTCCCTAAGAAAAGTAATTGCCATTCCTCTGTGTTCCTTAATATTTTGTATGTACCTCTGCTTTTGCACGTACAGATGGAATTGCATCTGTTTATCCCTTTTTCTCTCACTAAACTAGGAACTCTACAAAAGCAGGTCCTATCCATCTTTTTAACCCCAAAGTCTGCCTGCATATAGAAGGCACCCAGTAAAGGTTTATTGAGTTGAATTTATCTGGTGCATCCAAACAAAACAAATTTTAAAAGAAATGGGGGGACTTCCCTGGTGGTCCAGTGGGTAAGACTCTGCGCTCCCAGTGCAGGGGGCCTGGGTTCGATCCCTGGTGGGGGAACTAGATCCCGCATGCCTGCCGCAACTAAGAGTCCACGGGCTGCAATGAAGATCCCACGTGCCGCAGTGAAGATCCCATGTGCTGCAACTAAGACCCGGCACAGCCTAAATAAAAATAAGTAAATCTTAAAAGAAATGGGAGGAAGCTTTTTAGCAATTTCAGGAGATAGACACCAGAAGCAAAAACAGCAGTCTGTGAAAATGTACAATTGGGACCTATCAAAGAAATCTGTTGTGTATTATTTATAATTTATGAATTGCTTCAAAAAGGCTTTGAGGCAGGCATTTTTGTGTTGGAAGCTGTTGTCTCCAAAGGCCGTACTTTTGGTTTATTCAAGCAGAACATATGTTGATAAAAAGAAAAGTGAATACTCTAGCACATTATAAATAATACCATTTCAAATTAAGAAGTCCCTAGATTGTAACTGCCCTAGCAGCAGAGGCCATGTATATAAAATGCATTACTTTTTACATAGAACCTAGCTTAAATATACACAAAGTCTTAAATATACACAAAGTCTTACATGATTTTTGACACAACAGTGATTTTGATCATCTGTGACTGAATCTATAGTCATTTGCAACTGAAGTAGGGGATGTGGTAATTATCCATTTTTATTCCTTAGCATAAATAAATAAACCAGATAAATCTCATTCCTCTCAGAACTCCCCCCTCCAAAAATACTTTTTAGCAAGGTCATTATTCTAATGTCTGTCTTTCTCACATGAATTAAATAGCAATCAAAGTTTCATTTCACCTCACTTTGTAATTTCAAAAACTAATGAGGATGATGATAATGTTTTAAAAATTCAGTTGCATTACTGTTGCTGTTTTTTTAAACACTAATGGTGATGATTACTGTGGTGACTTTTCCTGTCTCCCTGAACCCTAGCCTAGCACTAATCGAGCTTTGATCAGTAAACACAGTAATAACAGTAGTACAGTCAGAAGTTTAGCAGCTGAGAACTTATTATCATTCAGTAGAATGGTGGGATGAGGTTGGGTGGGGGGAGATTTTGATCTTCCAGAGTATTTCTGTTTGTTAATACTTTCTTTCTCTCTTTTTGTTATGAACAGTGGCCTGGTAATACTTTTCCTTACCATTTGGTGATATCTTTTAGTGGTCCAGATGAGTGAGTCGACATCTCAAGAGGAACCCAAACCTGCTCAGGTACCTGGTCTACATAGGTTTCTAACCATTTAGCCGTGAGAGGATTTGAGATTCAACATTTTTGGGAAAATGGAGATGCAATATCATATTCTGTCATTGAATTATTTCTCTTTTTAGTTGAACTTTTCTGCATCAAGTTTTGACAAAAATGGGGTCAACTAATAGTTAAGTCACAGTGGCCTGCTTCCAGTTGCTTTGTATTCTTTATACCTAACAAGTCTGTTACTGTTTGAGTTTGCTAATACAACTACTTTATGTGATTTTATTTGGTATGATGTTTACTCATTATGTGAATTTTTTTACATAAAAAGCTTGCTACACTACAGTATAAAATGTTAGTTTTATCTCCGGCTCCTGTTGGATACCATTTACTAACACTATTTCCACTTCAGGAAAATGGAAAAGAAGACAAAGAAAGGAACCAGGAAGCAACCAAAGTAAAAGAGCCTATGAAGGTAGAGTTTTCATGAGTAATCAGATGTTAATACTTGAGAGTAAACTGGAGAAATTAATTTTCTTACAAAGAAAAAAAAGGAAAAGATGTGGGTACTCAAAAAGATAAAATGGCAAATGGGAAAAAGCAAACCCATGTTGATCATTAAGCTGACTCATTTGAGTCAGTTGCAGAAAACTTCCATTGACAGGTAAATTATTTGTGAAGAGCTATTATGAATTATAAGTAAAGTTTACTTTCTAAAATCAGAACTGTTACCCTGAGTACAATAACCACCAGTTTTTAGGGGAACTTCGCTATCATTCTGAAAATGTAATCTCCATGTTAATCATTTAAGTAACTTTGTGTTTAAATAAATAGAAGACTTCAATGAGGAAAAATACTTTATAGAAAAGGGGAGGCAAGTGAAAATAGTTATATGATTCACCATTAAGTTGACTAATGTGAGTCTTAAAGTATTCTATTATCATCCTTTTAAAAGTACATCAGCATGAGTACAAAAAGCTATTTTGTCACCATTTATTCATAAAACTAAACTTTACTTTCTTTAATTAAGGTGAAAACGTTTTTCTTTCCACCACAAACGTGGAAGGTGATTCTAATAGTAAAAGAAACCAGCAGCAATTTCAAATGTCCTATTTCACTGTGTTGTGGTCTCAAATTATGTTTCTAGAAAGTATTATATAATTCAAGGATTCATGTACATCTGCAATAATATTCTTAGCATATTACTGTGTTAGCAATAGGAAGATGTGATGACATTCTGAGCCAATGAACTTTATCTTGTAAATGCAGTAAATAGACTGTGATTACTGCTTTGCTTCTAATATATAGCATTAAATCCTAGCAAAATTAGGGAGGAATGTTTGGTGATTTTTACAAGAGATTTGTGTGCATTCTTTAATTGGGAGAGTTGATGCAACTTTGATGAAAAGCATTTCACTTTTTAATTGGTGTTTCTTTTCTCCTTTCAGAGTTCACGGAGTATGCCAGACAGTTTGGCATTAGGCATCTGCAGCAATGTGGCAGGAACAGCAGCAAATAAAGTCAAATCCCAAGGTAGAGAACTAGGCTTTCTCCTACACAATAGAATGCAAAACTATTACTAAATTTTAGTTGGGGATGGGTTCCTCAAGATTTTGCCTTTTAAAGATATAATCCCAGGGATATTTTAAATGCGGTTTGGGAAATAGTTTAAAATATATTCCCATCATCTTCTATTGATACTTTGAGGCAAGTTTATAACCATTCATCTTGTGCTTAAAGAGAAAATTTAGCTAAGAGAGCTGACTGACACATAGCAGACAACCCATTAATACAAAAATAAAATGAAGAACCCTAGTGATTCAACCTGCCTGCTGTTTTTCTATTTCTTCTTTTTACCTCTGTACTTGATGACACATTTATTCTATTTGACTTCCAGCCCAATCCTTAACCCAAATCCCACATAATTATGCAGGTTGAAAACTTATATGATCAAAAGGCAACAAATAACTGGGCAAGACATTCATCCCTTTCACTACAGTTCTTCTAATTTTAGATACTTAGTGAAATCCTGTATGACAGAAAATTTTCACAATATTTAAAATTTAACAATTTCAACTTATATTTTAGTTAATTGAAATTCTTTTCAATTTGGTTTACAACTATTGAGTGTTTAGTGTGTGCTAGGCTGAACTATAATAATAATTTTTTAAAATAAATTTATTTATTTTATTTATTTATTTTTGGCTGCATTGGGCCTTCATCGCTACGTGCAGGCTTTCTCTAGCTGCGGTGAGTGGGGGTTACTCTTCGTTGCGGCAGGCGGGCTTTTCATTGCGGTGGCTTCTCTTGTTGCTGAGCACGGGCTCTAGGCGCGTGGGCTTCAGTAGTTGTGGCACGTGGGCTCAGTAGTTGTGGCTCGCAGGCTCTAGAGCGTAGGCTCAGTAGTTGTGGCGCACGGGCTTAGTTGCTCCGCTGCATGTGGGATCTTCCCGGACCAGGGCTCAAACCCATGTCCCCTGCATTGGCAGGCGGATTCTTAGCCACTGCGCCACCAGGGAAGTCCCAATAATAATATTTAAAGCATTTTCTAGACTATAAATTGCTATATAGATGGTAGTTATAACTTGTAGTTGCTTACTTTTCTCCAAAGTGTTTTTCTGTCTTTTAAACCAATTATAAGTATTATTTACTATTCCTTCTTATTAGTAAATATATAATACATACACATTAAGAACCAAACTTTTCAGCATTTATTTTTCCTTTATTATAAACTTAGTACTGTTTTCACAGCTTCACTAACTTTTAAAAAGTTTCTTGGCAAGTCCCTCCCTACCTGCCCCCTCCCACCAGTTTCTTTCTTTCTTTTTTTTTTTTTTTGCACCTATGCAGCTGCTTCCCACTAGCTATCTGTTTTACATTTGGTAGTGTATATATGTCAATGCTACTCTCTCACTTCGTCCCAGCTTCCCCTCCCCGCCCCGTGTCCTCAAGTCCATTTTCTACCTCTGTGTGTTTATTCCTGTCCTGCCACTAGGTTCATCAGAACCATTTTTTATAGAGTCTATATATATGTGTTAGCATATGGTATTTGTTTTTCTGTTTCTGACTTTACTCTGTATGACAGACTCTAGGTCCATCCACCTCACTACAAATAACTCAATTTCGTTACTTTTTATGGCTGAGTATTCCACTGTATGTGCCACCAGTTTCTTGATTTTACTTCCTCCTCACTCCCACCCTTCACCATCACCCCATAAATACACTTTGCCTTTACCATACTCACTTGAGCCAGGTTTATAAATGAACTCTTACATTTTAAACATGCCAAACAGAATCACGATCTAGGTAATTTGCTACAAATTTAATTAGGTGTTCACTTTAATCAGTTTATGGCCAAATTTGCACCTACAAATCTTCACACGTATATTCCAACATGTAATTTATTGCCTCTCTAGAAAACATATCAATCAAGAGTTTATGGTCTTTTCTGTTCTTATACTTTCAATTTGTTATCACTTTTCAATGTATGGTAGAGGGAAATGTGTTTTGTTTGTCTAAGTCTGTTCATCCCAGTTTATGATATATACTGAAAACATTGCAGTTGCTTGTTGCGATATCAAATGCAATGCAACGTACTTATTTATTCAGTGATCAGTCACTATTAATCCTAACATTTCTAAATCTCCCTTTGTAAATACGTGTGTGTGTGTGTGTGTGTGTGTGTGTGTGTGTGTAAGAAGTGGGAAGAGGAACTGTTATTTTAGTCTCAACATGTCAAAGGATGTGTCTTTATCCTTGTTATATACTTGTCAAAATTAAAAGGATGTTATCTTGCCAGGCAGCTCCCAGAATACACTCAAATACATATCTTTGCATAGAAAATATTGTGGTAAAACGTACCATGTGGGGCTTCCCTGGTGGTGCAGTGGTTGAGAGTCCGCCTGCCGATGCAGGGGACACGGGTTCGTGCCCCCGTCCGGGAAGATCCCACATGCCGCAGAGCGGCTGGGTCCGTGAGCCATGGCCACTGAGCCTGCACGTCCGGAGCCTGTGCTCCGCAACTGGAGAGGCCACAGCAGTGAGAGGCCCGCGTACCACAAAAAAACAAAACAAAACAAAACAAAAACGTACCATGTGAATTCCTTATTTCTTTCCCTGGTCATTGTATTTTTTAGGCTATGAGCTTAACTTGTGTTTTGAGAAATCTTATTTCTTTTTTATTAATTTGCTCAGCTTTATTCTTATTACCCAGCCCTAAGTTTAAAAACGTTTTATAGGAAAATGCCTTTTCCTATAGTTATTGAATTTTAATTACAGTAGTGTTTAATAGTGCTTCTTTTCTTCCTCCTTTCGTAGTAGTTATTCTACATTATGTACAAATGGTAAGAAATTCTGGTAAGACCAAGACAGCTGAGTTTCAAACAGGACCTGTGTTTAAAGGGAACATCACACATCTGTTAAGTAGCCCTGCTGCGTCAATTTTCACCAGTTTAATCAGCAGCCAGTCCCTGTAATGTTATATGCCTTCTGTGAAGAAAGAGTCTGTTAAAGCTTATTATAATGTGGGTTATAATTCATTCCTATTTATGTCCTTAAATAGGGTTGTACTGAGGCCATGCCCAGCAGTGAGCCATGCACTAAGTGCAGGACATGATAAAAGTCACTTATAAGATTGGACCTTTCAAAATATGAATAAGGAATTCTTTTGTGTTCTTACTTATTTAGTTGAAAGCATTTGTGCCCATATTGCCTGAATAGGACTTTGTATGTTAGAAGGTGGATTGATACAGGGGTGAAGGTGTGCATATTGGGAAAGAATGTGAAAGGCTCTTAATTCCACAAGAGTTTAGGAAGACAATCCTGAAAAAGAATTTCAGTGCTTAGCATAGTGCCTGGCACTATGACATCAATAATTATTTATTAAGTGAATATGTAAATGGATCTATCTATCTGTAAAAGGTTTAGGAATGTTCAAGCATAGACCTGCTAAAAAAACCCAGTACCTATTTGAAATTATATTCAATTAAACCCCTTAATTTTCCCTTGGGGCAGTGCTGTAATTTATGAATTCAGAGATCACCCAATCAAAAGACAGCTACAGATAGGCTTGTTCAGAATTCTGATTTACTGACCCTGCTATTGCTGTGCCTCCTTTTCTTTTCTTGATTTTATGGCTCTAAGACAGAAGTGTTTGACCAGAGCTGTAACCAAACACATATCTACTTCCATTCTGCATATCGGTGGGGACAATGCAAGCACGAGGATTATTGCTTAGCAACCTATAATAGCCAAGCACACTAGAGGAGCACTAGCAGGCTGCAGCAAAGATAAGACAATGCCCCAGTTCATGTGTGAGTTTGCTAATGAGCCATGCAGATGGCTAGATATTAAGTTGCTATAAATCTGTAGCACTCCCCTTAAAGCAGGAGGAGGAATATCTGCCTTGGGTTATGCTAGAGAGGTTAAAAGCAAAGAGAGTACATTAGAACCTTCAGACTTAAAAAAAAAATTGGTCTCTATCACACTTATTTAAAATAGAAGTAAAAGTATTGTATATTAATGAGCATTGTGACAAAACAGAATGGAAACACTACCCGCCCACCCCCCCCCAAAAAAAGGTTAACTTGTTTACAAATCCAACTGAGAGGTAATGAAGAGCATTATACTACCCCCCTCATTTCCCCCATATATGAATAAGCCAAGAGGAAATCAAAACTTAGGAGAGATATTCATAAATACTATCCACTATTGGACTTAAGACTTCTTTAAATGAAATGTTGGCTTTTCAAGTGTTTTTAAAAATAAACCACTTAATTTTTTTCCTGGTTAGAAAGATGGATACTATGTAAGTAGAATTTTTTTTTAATATCTTTATTAGAGTATAATTGCTTTACAATGGTGTCTCAGTTTCTGCTTTATAACAAAGTGAATCAGTTATACATATGTCCCCATATCTCTTCCCTCTTGCATCTCCCTCCCTCCCACCCTCC
>NW_020172446.1:4798798-4817007 GCF_003031525.2 Neophocaena asiaeorientalis asiaeorientalis
TCCACACGGCTCAGAATAAAAGAGAGAAAAAAAAGAAAGGAAGAAGAAGATAAAATAAAATAAAGTAAAATAAAATAAAGTTATTAAAATAAAAATTTAAAAATAATCATTAAGAAAAAAAATGTTTAAGTAAAAACAAAAAACGGACAGACAGAACCCTAGGACAAATGGTAAAAGATGTGTGTAGGTTGCCTGGGACCGTCTGTTCCCGCTCAGACAGGAAGGGGTTAAAGGAGCAGCTGCTTCGGGGACTCTGGCTCACTCAGGCCGGCGGGAGGGAGGGGTGCAGATGCGGGGCCAGCCTGCGGCGGCAGAGGCCGGCGTGACGTTGCACCAGCCTGCGGCGCACCGTGCGTTCTCCCGGGGAAGTTGTCCCTGGATCACGGGACCCTGGCAGTGGCGGGCTGCACAGGCTCCCAGGAGGGACGGTGTGGATAGTGACCTGCGCTTGCACACAGGCTTCTTGGTGTCTGCAGTAGCAGCCTTAGCGTCCCATGCCCGTCTCTGGGGTCCGCGCTGATAGCCGCGGCTCGCGCCCGTCTCTGGAGCTCTTTTAAGCGGCGCTCTTAATCCCCTCTCCTCGTGCACCAGGAAACAAAGAGGCAATAAAAAGTCTCTTGTCTCTTCTGCAGCTCCAGACTTTTTCCCGGACTCCCTCCCGTCTAGCTGTGGCGCAGTAACCCCCTTCAGGCTGTGTTCACGCAGCCAACCCCAGTCCTCTCCCTGGGATCTAAGCTCCGAAGCCCGAGCCTCAGCTCCCAGCCCCCACCCATCCCCGCAGGTGAGCAGACAAGCCTCTGGTCTGGTGAGTGCTGGTCGGCACCGATCCTCTGTGCGGGGAATCTCTCCGCTTTGCCCTCCACACCCCTGTTGCTGCGCTCTCCTCTGTGGCTCCGAAGCGCCCCCGCTCCGCCACCAGAAGTCTCCACCCGCGAAGGGGCTTCCTGGTGTGTGGAAACCTTTCCTCCTTCACAGCTCCCTCCCACTTGTGCAGGTCCCATCCCTATTCTTTGTCTCTGTTTTTTCTTTTACCCTACCCAGGTACGTGGGGAGTTTCTTGCCTTTTGGGAGGTCTGAGGTCTTCTGCCAGCATTCAGTAGGGGTTCTGTAGGAGTTGTTCCACATGTAGATGTATTTCTGATGTATTTGTGGAGAGGAAGGTGATCTCCGCGTCTTACTCTTCCGCCATCTTGAAGTTCCACCTGTAGGTAGAATTTAAAAGTATTCTTCAGAGTACTCTCAATAAAGCTAACAAAGAAATTTTAATAAATAAAAAGAATTTTAAAATATTTATGGATAGCCTCCCCCAAAATGAGAATGAATAAATACATTGCAATGCAGTCATATAATGAAATATTATGGAGCAGTGAAAAACGAACACACTGGAGCTGCAGTTATCAATATAGATGAATTTCATAAATGTAATATTAAGTATTTAAAAGGTCACAGAATGCACATGATATGAAATCATTTTTATAAAAATTAAAAACAAGAACAATATTATATTGCTTATATATAATATATACAAATGCAGAAAAATGATAAACATGAAATTCAGAATAGTGTTTCTATCAAAGTAGGGGTATTTGAGAGGCTTTAATATACAGGTAATTTTTTTCTTAAGCTAAGAGTAGATACATGGCTACTTATATCATCATTATATTTACAGGTCTCAAATATTTCATAATATATAAGATTTATAAAAACACTGCTCTAAGTTGAGGAGGTTCTGGTCTCTTACCCTTTTATTGCACTAGTACTATTTATTGAGAGTTATTAATGATTGAAGCATGGCTCAATAACTACTTTCTGGTTATGTTAAAAACAGTGAGTATGGGGCTTCCCTGGTGGCGCAGTAGTTGAGAGTCTGCCTGCCAATGCAAGGGACACGGGTTCGTGCCCCAGTCCAGGAAGATCCCACATGCCGCGGAGCGGCTGGGCCCATGAGCCATGGCCGCTGAGCCTGCGCGTCTGGAGCTTGTGCTCCGCAACGGGAAAGGCCACAACAGTGAGAGGCCCGCGTACAGCAAAAAACAAACAAACAAACAAAAAAACAAAAACAAAAACAAAAGAAAAAAAAAACAGTGAGCATGGGGACTTCCCTGGCCGCCCAGTGGTTAGGACTTCGCCTTGCAATGCAGAGCTAAGATCCCAAATGCCTCGTGCCCAAAAAACCAAAACGAAAAACAGAAGCAGTATTGTAACAAATTCAATAAAGACTTTAAAAGTGGTCCACATTAAAAAAAAAAACTTTAAAAAAATAATGAGTATCAAAATAATTTACATATCTATTTCTTCTTTTCTCCTGAAACCACGAAGTAATAGAGGCAAAGAACGTTAACAGTGTGTGGCCCTAATCCTATTGTGGTTCAGTTTGACATTAATATTTTTTCAGTGGAGAGAAGCAAATTGACTAGTAGATAATATTTGAAAGACCTGGAACTACTTCATCTCCATGGCCATATCAGAAAAAACCTTAAGATTCTTACTAAGTTTTTCATTCCAATCACCTCAGCAATCGTGGCTGCAGAAAAAAACATCTGATAGCTTATTGATCAGAGCCTGAACTAGCTAGGTCCTGGGAACCTAATTATATTTCTATTATATATTAACAGTAAACAATTAGAAAATGAAAATTTTAAAATACTATTTTAGTGGCATAAAAAGCACTAAATATCTCAAAATAAATCTAACCAAAAATGAACAAAACCTGTACACTGAAACTATAAAACATTGTTAAAAGAAATTTAAAAAGACCTAAATAAATGAAAAAGTATACCTTATTCATGAATTAGAAGACTTGATATTGTTAAGAAAGTAGTGCTCCCTCGATTGACCTCTAGATTCAGTGTAAGTCTAGCAAAAATTTGTGCAGGGTTCTGTATATATGTCTGTGTGTATATAAAATAATTTGATTCTAAAATTTATGTAGAAATGCAAAAGACCTAGAAAAGCCAAGGAAATCTTGAAGAACAACAAAGCTGGGGGATTTATATTACTAAATATCAACATTTATAATTAGGTTACAGAAATTAGGACAGTAGGACATTGACATAAGGATAGACAAATAAGCCAATGAAATAGAGTCCAGTTGAAAGTCCTGTATTGAAAACAGGAGGTGTTTTCAATAATGATGCCAAAATGGAAAATATGTATTTTTGAGTCCTACCTCACCCCACACATGCAAATAAATTCTACATGTATTGTAGATATAAATGTGAGTGATAAAACAGTAAGTAATTTTAGAAGATGACAGGAGAATATTCTCATGATTTGCTAATATTTTGTTGAAGATTTACATCTATATTCATAAGGAATAGTAGTCTGAAATTTTCTTTTCATGTGGTGTCCTTATCTGGCTTTGGTATCATATCTATGCTGGCCTCATAGAATGAGTTAGAAACTGTTATGTCCTCTTCAATTTGTGGGGAGGAGTGTTGTAAGGATAGGTTTTAATTCTTTAGATGTTTGATTAAATTCACTGGTGAAGCCATCTGGTCCAGGACTTTTCTTTGTTGTGAGGGTTTTGATTACTAATTTAATCTCTTTACTTGTTATGGGTCTGTTAAGATTTTCTATTTCTTTTTGAGTCAGTTTAGATACTTTTTGTGTATTTTTTGTCCATTTATTCTAGGTTATCCTTTTTACCTCTGTGAGATTGGTGGTAATGTTCCCACTTTCATTTCTTATATTAGTTTTGTTGGGTCTTCACTCTTTTTCTCTTTGCCAGTCTAGCAATTTGTCAATTATGTTGATCTTTTCAAATAACCAACTTTTGGTTTCATTGATTTTCTCTGCTGTTTTTATAGTCTCTATTTTGTTTATCTCCACTCTAATCTTTATTATTTCCTTCCTTCTGTTAGTTTTAGGTTTATTTTACTCTTCTTTTTCTAGTCCTTGAGGTGTAAACTTAGTTTATTGATTTGAGATTTTTCATCTCTTTTAATGTAGTCACTTAACAGCTATAAATTTCCCTCTGAGCATTGCTTTCACTGCATCTCATAAGTTTTGGTATATTGTGTTTTCATTTTCATTCATCTCTAAGTATGTTCTAATTTCCCTTGTGATTTCTTCTTTAACCCATTGGTTGTTTAAAGGTGTGTTTTTTAATCCCACAGATTTCTCCTATATCTTCAAAGAAGACCCTTTGTATGATATTTATATTTTTAAATCTATTAGGATTTGTTTTGTGGCCTAACATACAGTCTGTCCTGGAGGATGTCCCATGTGCACTTGAGCAGAATGTGTATTCTACTGTTGTTGGGTGGAATACTCAGTGTAGATCTGTTAGAGCTGGTTAATTTTTGTTTATGGCATGAAGTATGGGTCCAACTTCATTTTTTTACATATGGATACCCATTTGTTACAGCACCATTTGCTGAAGAGATAATTTTTTCCCCATTGAATGATCTTGGCACCCTTGGCAAAAGTCAATTGGTCATATATTTATGGGTATATTTCTGCTCCAGGCTCATCTTGAATATTTCTTGCCCCAGTCCTAGAATCAGCCATTTTTTCAATGAGTCCTGATTTTTTTAAATTGGAGAATGATATTACAAACCAAGGTCTGGGGACTTCCCTGGTGGCACAGTGGTTAAGAATCTGCCTGCCAATGAAGGGGACATGGGTTCGAGCCCTGGTCCGGGAAGATCCCACATGCCGCGGAGCAGCTAAGCCCGCATGCCACAACTACTGAGCCTGCACTTTAGAGGCCATGCTCCACAACAAGAGAAGCCATCGCAATGAGAAGCCTGCGCACCGCAACGAAGAGCAGCCCCTGCTCGCCGCAACTAGGGAAAGCCTGCATGCAGCAACGAAGACCCAATGCAGCCAAAAATAAATAAATAAATTTAAAATTTCAATCCTATTAAAAAAAAGAAAAAAGAAAGAAGCGAAGGTCTGAGCACTAAGTTTACAAGCTCTCGTAATTTTTAAAAATAATATAACTATATTTTAAATTTCCTCTAATTGCTCTGAGGATATTAATTACAGCTCTTTTAGAACTCCTTATATTTGTTCTATTAGTGGTGCTTCCTTGGATAGTATTAATCATTGCATTTGTTTAGTCATGGAGTTGGTTTTCGTTAAATATTTGGTGATCCTTATGTGTGTGTTTACATTTGCATTTGGGAATCCCTGTTTGCTTTTCTCTGGATGACGTTTCTGTTTTCTGTAGCCTGCTGCCAGTGATTGTGGAGGAGGGGTAAGATATGCAGATTGTGGAGGAGGGGTAAGATATGCAGACAGTGAAGTCTGTCAGCAATTCATTTTCTCTGTGTGTGGAGGCATTATTCTGCCTCTCTTGCCCGAATCCCCTTGTCCCATTTCAAGGGTGAATGCCTCTGGTGCCCGATGATTAGCTCAAATGGGGATGAAGATAGGCAAAAAGGTCAGTCATTCCCCTGCTATACGTATCTACACCCTTTAAACTTAGGGTGGCTCAGAGCTGCTCCCAAATTTCACAGTCATCTTCTGGATCCTTTTAGTCTTATAGTTTCTTTAATCAATCTAATCCCATCTACCTTACATTTTTCAGAGACCCTCAAAGTTTCTGAAGGCCCTCTTCATAATTGATTGTTAGCATTCTTCTTTTTTTTTTTTTTTTGGCTCTTCCACCTTAGTTGTGGCATGCAAGGATCTTCGTTGCGACATGAGGACTCTTAGTTGTGGCATGCATGTGGGATCTAGTTCCCCAGGCCCCTTGCATTGGGAACATGGAGTCTTACCCACTGGACCACCAGAAAAGTCCTTTTTTTAAAATTAATTTTTACTGGAGTATAGTTGCCTTACAATGTTGTGTTAGTTTCTACTGGTTGTTAGCATTCTTATGTTCATATTAAAACACACACACACACAAACACACACACACCCTTTTCTATCATTTCTAGAGATTTTGGTAGGGAGGGCATGTAGATCCTGACCTCAGTCCACTATCTTGGTCTAAAATCTCCAACATGAAAGAAGTTGGAAATATGAGAGTGGGAAGAAATATATTTATTGGGTTGGCCAAAAGGTTCATTTGGGTTTTTCTGTAACACCTTATGGAAAACCCCGAACAAACTTTTTGGCCAACCCAATACACGTACATGTCTGGTAGTCTCTCTTCACTGCCTACTCAGCAGACATTTTCCCACCTTTTGTCTGCCAATGGAACTTCAGTTTTGTAGCAGATGGAAATCACTTGATATCAGAGAATTTGGTCTAAACCCTGACCAAATTTGGTCTAAACCCTGACCAAGGAATAAATTATGATTGATCAAAACTATTCTCAATAACCCTTTTACCTTTACCAGCTATTGGCCTAGGGTGGGCATGTAACCTAATTAGGGCCAATGAAATATAAAGGAAAGTCTTAGAGTGAGGAGTCTGGGATCTTCTCTTCTTGAATAATATAACAGAACCTCAAGAGGAGAAAGCCCCTTCGTTCTCAATCCTTTTCTCCTGTAAAGAAGTGATGCCTGGGCTTCCCTGGTGGTGCAGTGGTTGAGAGTCCGCCTGCCGATGCGTGCCCTGGTCCGGGAAGATCCCACATGCCGCAGAGCGGCTGGGCCTGTGAGCCATGGCTGCTGAGCCTGCGCGTCCGGAGCCTGTGCTCCGCAACAGGAGTGACCACAACAGTGAGAGGCCCGAGTACCGCAAAAAAAAAAGAAGTGATGCCTGGAGCTGCAATAGCTATCTTGTGATCCTGAGATACAAGCACAAAAAATGAATAAAGAACAATAGAAACATGCTAGGTACTTAATAAAAACACTGAGCTGTTGAATGGCTTCTGATTAAGAAAACAGTAAATGTCCTTATGGTTAAAGTCACTGCTGTCTGATTTTCTGTTACTTTTAGCTGTGTTCGAATATACCATGTAAATGGATAGAAAATAATTTTCTAATATTCTAAAGTAACATAGATTAAAATCTACTTCTAATATTTCTTACATTTCAATTTTTGTCCCCTCAGAATTAAACCTGGAGGAGCAGCCAAAAATCTCTACTTGTTCACTAAAGGACTCTAGAATCTCAAAGAATACTGTATTTAGAAAACCTGCAAAAGTGATTCTCAATTTAGATCAAACTGCACAAAATTCAAAGCTAGAACAGTCATGGAAGAAAAATCTTTTTGAAAGAGTACAGGCAAGAGCCCAGGCAATGCAGCAGAAAATCATAGATAAGGAAAATCTGAAGAAGGAACTAGAAAAAAAGGCTGAAGAAAAACTCCCAAGGGATAATTTGGCCAAAGAGTGGTTTAATACTGAAAACATGACACTGAACACTCGTGTGTATTTACTCGACAAACTTCTACCCACCTTAGTTCCTGGAATGGAAAAAATGTTAATGCAAGTGGAAAAGAAAAAGCTTTTGGCAGAAGTTGATACTCCAACCAAGTTTGATCCAATTAACCATTTGGGGGAATACTTAATGAGAAACAACCCTAATTACATCAAAGACTCAGGAATGTCTGGTTATCAGAGGGTGATGAGAAATATCGCAGAAGACCTGAAGATAAACGTTCCAAGCACTACTTACAACAGGTACAGTTTGTTGTATTTTCAGTTGATGGTCTAGCTCCTTATGTTGAAAAGCAAGTAGAACAATAGCATAATCATACAAATAGGACTTAAAGTAACTTTATAGTTCTTCAAAAAGTATTTATTGAGCTACTACTATGTGCTTCACTATTTATGAGGCACTGTGAAGACTAACGAGGTATATTAAGTAAGTTCCTTGTACTGATGAATTTAGTTATCTCACTAGGATCCCAAGTGTATATTTATTTGTTTATTATTTGTCTTCTTGCATTGGAAAGTAAGCTATATGAGAGGAAGGACTTTTTAAAATTTAACTTTTCAGATAGGTAATATGTTCGCCTGGTTCAAAAGCCGAAACGTATAAAGTGTTATATGGTAAAAACTTTCTCTCCCATTCTTATCCTCCATCCACGCAATGCTCCACCTCTGCTATAAATAGCTACTGTTCTTAGTTTTCAATGGATCCTTCCAGAGTTTCTTAGTGCATACATAAGCAAATGCAAATATACATTCTTAATTTTCTTCCTTTTATCCAAAGCATGTGAATGAGTTACAAATATTTTCCTGTTTTTCACCTGTCATTTATCTTGTGTCACGTATAGGATTTTTTATTTCTATGTGGTCAAATTTATTTACTTTTATTTTATGGCTTCTGGGCTTTGAGTCATTGTTACATTTCATTTCAAGATGTTAAAAGAATTGTCCCATGTTTTCTTCTGGAATTAATTTTAATTTAAAATATTGATCCATTTAGAATTTATCCTAGTGTAAGATTTAAAATATGTATCCAACTTTTTCTTTTCCAAATGGCTACATAGTGAGCCCAATAACAGTTACTGAATAGTCTATATTTGTTCTTTTCTAATCACTACTGTCTATTCTTGTGTGTTTACTTTTCAATATGAACTTTAGGATTGGTTCATCTACCTGACAAAAAAAAAGTGGGGGAGAGAGAACACCAAAAGAAGCATTATAGGAATTTTTATTGAAATAAGATTAAATTTATTCATTATCTTAGGGAAAATCAACATCTTTAATAATGACAAGTGTTTCTGTATGAGAATGCTTGTCTTTCCATTTGCTCATCTTATTCTGTATCAGTCAATGTTGTCTTAAAGTTGTTAGGAATATCATGAAAGAGTTAAAGTATTTAAAGATGCTTTCTTTGCTGAGATTATCAGAATTAGGGTTTCATCTTCCTCTGGCAAAAATCCAAAATCCATATGTCAACACAAGACAGTTTCAGGCATTTGTAGAATATTCAGAAATCCTAGGGATGCTTTACAGCAGCACAATGTCTATTGACTTAAAGCTTGGATACCCAGCAATCTTAGCAAAAACAGTCCTGCTTTTAAATTCTCTGAACTGTATCACTGTTTGTGTTGTTCTCAATCCATTAGAGAGCTTTGGAGAAGTCTGTTCATTTTAGGAATGAGAGTTTTCCTTACTTATGCTCAAGAAAAAGGACACATATTTTTGTTTGGTTTGTCAAGACTTTATCTTCTGGTGATAATGTTAAAGTGTCTGTTTGACTCAACCTGATCTGAAAATTTTTCATCTGCCTACTTCCCTGGACAAAAAGGGATTCATCTTTGTTTGGTGTCTAAGTACGATAGATAGAGAAGACACTCCTTACTGATTTGGAACAATTTATATAGTGGTAGCCACTTATCTAAAAAATAAAATATCACTGCTATTTGTAAGTTTTACATATGCAATATACTTTCATTGCTTCCCCTTAGGGTTCCTGAAAGACAGGTATAGAATTGAAGTGGACTATAATTCTTACATGTAAATTTGCAAAACTGATAAGGAGGGTAGGTTTGTGTCATTTTGTTTTTCTTCATATTTTCTTTTCTTTTAGCATCTTTTCCCTCTGATTCTTGATCCCTCCAGTTCTTGAGAATGCATATTCTATGTCACTACTGCCTTATTGTGAATTGATAATGAAAAATATTTGCACTTAAAGTAAGATTACAGGGGTTCCCTGGTGGTGCAGTGGTTGAGAGTCCACCTGCCGATGCAGGGGACACGGGTTCGTGCCTTGGTCCGGGAAGATCCCACATGCCGTGGAGCGGCTGGGCCGGTGAGCCATGGCTGCTGAGCCTGCGCGTCCGGAGCCTGTGCTCCGCAATGGGAGAGGTCGCAACAGTGAGAGGCCCGCGTACCGAAAAAAAAAAAAAAAAAAGTAAGATTACAAACTTTTGATAGCTCGATTATGGTGATGGTTACACATATTTATACGTGTTGAAATTTATACAACTATGCACCAAAAAAGGTTAATTTTACTGTGTGATATATTTTTTTTAAAGTTAAACATTAAAAAGGAAGTATAGAGAAAGATTATTAATGTTAAAATTTCACACTGTTGCAGAGAAGTACACTATCATATTGCACGCCATCTTCTATCATATCTATATTTCCAACACTGAGCGAAGTATTTGGCATGAGTTCAGCCTCAATAAATATTTGTTAGATGAATGAATTAATAACTTAAATTTATTGAGGAGTCTTCACGGTCAATCAGTATTTATGGCATAATTATTCAGTGCTTAATGTTGAGCCATACCTTATACGAAAAAAAAATACAAAATTTGGTTCTTGTCATGAGGAGCTTATACATTCTAGTTGAGGAAATATGACTAAAACATAGCTAAATTTATCAAAATAGTTGTCCACATAGCACTCTCCCTACTTCCTACACTTTTATCAGCCTGTTCCATCTGGTCTTTTTTCCAGGCTCTCTTCAATAAATGTCACTTACCAATATGACAACATTCTCTCTGCTTCTAGGCCCAGTGGAAGGTTTGCAGTCCTCATCTTACTTGACCTCTTAGCAGTGTTCAATTATGTTGGCCATTTCCTCCTTGAAATACTGTTTCCCTTCCTTCCATGATATCATTCTTTACTAGTTTTCCCTCTACCTCTGTTTAATCCTTCTCAGTATCCTTTGCTGGTTCATTCTTTGCTACCTGATCTTCAAATATTAAGGTTCCTTAAGGCATAGTTCTCCTATCACTCCATAATCCATCCCTGAGTGCCCTCATTACAACACATGTAAATATCTATTCAGTATGTACACTTGGATGTTTCAGGAGCATCTCAGTTTCAAGTCATCGTCTTAATTGATCATCCATCCAGATTTTTAAGCCAAAACCAGAGGGATCGACCTTGACACTTTCTACTTCCTCATTGATCACTTCCAGTCAATCATTAAGTCCTGCTGATTTTACCTCCTTCTTTCAAATCTATTCATTTCTGACCCTCCCCACTGCTGTCACCCTAGTCTAAGCTACCATCATCTGTCACCTGCAATATTGCAATAGTCTCCTAATTGTTATGTTTACATCCATTTTGCCCTCTTCCACTCTATCGTTTACCTGTAACTGAAGTGATTTTTTTAAAGTTTAACGTTTTCATATTTTTCTCCAGTGTGAAACCTTTCAATGGTATCCCTTTATTCTTAGGATAAAAACCAAAATCCTTAACTAGGCCTATACAAACTTTCTTGTATGACCTGGTCTCTGACTTTCTTTCTAGCCCGGGCTCCCACCTCTCTCATTCTCACACTCTATACCCCAGGCATATAGGATTTCTTTCAGTTCTTCAAACATACTGTGCTTCTTTCCACTTCAGGATCTTTTCACATGTTGTTACTTCTTTCCCTCCCTCTTTATCTTATCCTCCCAGTCCTTCAGAGTTCAGCTCAAATACCACTTCGTCATGAATTTGGGTTGGGATCTTCCCTTATAGGCTCTCTCATTGCATCCTGTGTTTCTTTTTCATCGCACTTATCACAATTGTAATGGTTGTTTCTCCTGCTGTAATGTGAGCAGGAACTACATCTGTCATATTCACCATTGAATCCCCAGCATCTAACACTGTGTCATGTAAGTAATGCTCAATAAATATTTGTTAAATGAATTAACTGACATATTCTAATCTGGCTTAGAATGATGAAAGTTTTCTTGTTTTTTTTTTTTTGATACATAAGATTATTTTGAGATATGTCTTAATTTGGAGTAATTGAGTATTTAATTTTGAAATCTCTATGATTAATCATCTGTACTTAAGTGGGAGGCTATAATAAATGTTCTTCATCATTTTATAAAATTCCAAATAGGCCTAATTATTTAGCTGTTCAAATATCATTGATTAACCAGTAACTTAGATTTTTCTTAAGTCATTGAACCTTATGTCAGGAACTTCCATTTCATAATAAGCTGTATATTGAATAAACAGAAGAAAATGGGTTAAGTACAATAACTAAGTAGACACATATCATATATGTATTTTTATAGGAATACTCATCACAGGAATAATGTGGACATGCTCCAAGAATGGCAAGAAGTCCAATTTAGCTCTGTGAAACTAAGACCATCAGAGCTTAAAAACAAACAAACAAACAAAAGCTGAGTTTATTAACTTGCCAGGCAAAGGAATCTACACCAGTGAAGAATTCACTGACTAGTTTGCTGAAGGGGAAAATTCTGGAGTTTTTAAGTGTTAGGAAGGGAGCTTTACAGCGGTTATAACAACTGAAGACAGTCACACTGTATATAGGACAGAGTGAGTCCATAGGTTTGTACATGATTGATTAAAACAAGTTCTGTTGTTTAGCAGTCGAGAAAGAGTCTTCCCTTAGGTCTAGTAATGGTCTGGTGTACTGGGGTCACTCAAAGTTCATGGTCAATTATGCACTTAAGCTGGTTAGAACCAATTTTTATGAAATACAACATTCAGTTTTGATATAATCTAGGCAAATACTCTGAGTGGAAGATTTTCCATACACAGCTTGAATGGATGGATAGGATTTGGATTGTCACAATTAGGGTAAGGAAGCATTTTTACTTCTTTAATCAGATTTATACTGTTCTTTTCTTTAAAAGAGCTCAAAACAGTTGTTAAGATGGCAAAACTGTTTCGTTAGTTAGCTTTTGCTGCATAACAAAATACCTCAAAACTCAGTGGCTTAAATAAACAATCATTTATTTGCTCATGATTTTGGACAGGGCTCATGGCTCATCTCTGATCCACATGGTATCAGTTGGACTCACTCATACATTGTGGTAAAATGGCAATGATAGTCTTAGTCATTTGTCTATTAGTTGGCTGACTGTTGGTAAAAGCAATGGAGGTAACTGGATCATCATCCAGCAGGCTAGCCAAGGCTTATTTCCAAGGTGGTGGTAGAAGTGCTCTTAAGTTCAATACAAGAGAGCAAACCCCAATGTTTAAGCACTTTTTCTTCCAGTTTTATTGTGATATAATTTACAGCATTTTTCAACTTTCTGCTTCCATCATGTTTGCTAATGACCCATCGGCTAAAGCAAGTCACATGGCCATAGACAGACACAAGAGATGCAGAAATAGACTCCAGCTCATAATGGGAAAAGCTGCAAAGTTACACTGCATACAGACAGACATGCATACAGGAATGGGAAGAATCTGTGATAATTTTACCACACTGCAGGTTTTTTTCTTTCAGGTCTCCTTAAATGTGGATTTATACTTAGAATCTGCTTACAGATTATGGCTACCCTACACTACCCAAAGTTATGAGTTTTGGATGCTATGGAATTCTGTTGATTAATTTAGATATCCTCTTGAGATAATGCAGACCACAAAAGAGAAATTTTATTCAGTCCCTGAATGAGTTACCTAGTAAATTAAAAATCCATCTGGATTATATTTGGAGTCTCATGTGCAGTAGCCCTGAAGCACAAAACTAAGTTTTGTTTCTAAATGTGGGCATTAATAAGAGGGAGGAAATGATGTCTGAACTGAGACCTAAAGGACGTGGAGGATCTAGTCAAACAAAGAGAGGGAGGAAGGCTTTTCAGGCAGATGGAAATAGGACAGAAACTCAATTTTGTTAATCTATGTTGATTAATACACATGAGAATCTGGAGACACCGAGTGTTTATTATACAATATCACTTACTTTATCTGTTCTGCAGTGGACCACAAGCTTTATAATGGCAGAATCTATAGTAGGTGCTCGATAAATGTTTGTGTAATGAGTAAATAAGTAACTGACTTAGTGAGTGAGTGTGAATGAGTGAATAATGAGAAAAAGCTAGAAGAAGGACACAGACACAGAACAGAAAATCATGCAGAAAAGACAGAAGTTGAGGAGAGTGCTGTATAGAGACAGGGGAAAGGGGAGAGGAGGATAGAGAGAGAGGGAGAAAGGGAGAAAGACAAAGCAGCAGGGGGAGAAAGAGTAGGGGAAGAGCAGAAGAAGAGCCAGCCAAGAATAGACTGGGGGTTCTGAGATAAGTGATGGCGGTTTGGCTAGTTAGTAGTCGCATTAGAGGAACTTAGCACATCCTTTAAAATGCTAATTAATCTTCCAGCAGTTCAGAAACAAGCCCTTCTGCACTATTTAACAACTTGCCTATTTTTATTTTCAAACTTCAAAGTTTATTTTTGAAGGCTTCTTTTCTTAGAGAATTTTGAAGGCCTTATATGGGCATAAAGTAATGATTTAGATTTTAGTTGTTTCTTTTGGATTATTGGAGTTCTCCAGTTTACCAGTTCTTACTGAGAATTCTTTTGCATTTCCAAATCTGTCGGATTGCCCTAGTCTGTCTTCTTTGAAAGATGAAGACCTGACTCAAACATTACTTGAAAATTGTATTTGAAACCAGCAGCTATTTTTATTATTCTGAACCATTTTGGTGTTTCAATCAAAGCCAGTTTTGGGGTTTTGAAGTCCTAGTAGGGACGATAAACATAGGAATGACTAAAATCCCATTCTTCCCCCATTTTCAACCTGGGTGATGCAACTCTGTCTGAGTACAAGTTAGCTATTATGCTCAGAGGCTGTCAAAAGTATTTGACTCCGGCCGGATAAAAGAAATTGGCAATAAATTTTCCTAGACAGAAATCAGAAGTTTGGTCCAAGGCATCAGAATTACCTGAGATGCTTTTCATAAATGCAGTTTCCAGACTCCCACCCTAGACTTGGAATTAGAGTCCTTCCAAGATGATTTACGTGTCCAGGGAAAAAAGAGGCCCACCACCTTGAGGCTTTAGTGCGTTCAACCTTGCTTTTGTATGTGGCAGGTTCTAGAGCTATTCTTAGTGCTTCTTAAGTACAGTATTTAGTTGAGTAAAATAAGGCCTACCTCTATAAAAAGTCAAATAATAGTAGAAGACAGCTTATCATTAATGCCAAATTCAGTATGTGCTGGGGGAAGGAGGGATCCCTACAGGCTTGAATGAAGGAAAATTTCATGGAAAAAGATCCAAAGTTTAAATGAGGCTCTGAACTCCTGTATTCTGCCATTTGAACAATCTGAGTCAAATCCAGTGGTCTCAACTCGAGACATTTCTTCTGTTTCTACATCCTTCAGAGTATCCGAGATGAAGGAGAATATTAAACAGAAACGAGAACAAAGAGAATGCATGAACAAAGTCAAAGCCAAGGTGGCCAACACATGGAAACAGGCTCTGCAGGAACAGTTCAATGAGTGGATTCTAGACCCCAAAGGAATGATTCCTATGATAGTGGTAAGGAAGAGGGTATCTCTGAAGGGTAGGTGGAATGGGTGATAAGAGGGTGATTGCTAGATACTGAGCACAGTGCTAGAAACCTCCCTCTAAATTTTTGGTCCTGCTGATGTAAGTCTAGCCCATGAAAGTCAATTTCTTCAATTTTCTCTTGAACATTAAAAAGAAAATTCTAGGTAGATTTCCAAAATATTGACTCTGGCTGAATTTCACAAACTCTACCTTACAGACAGACATAGCTTTCGTTTGTTTTTTGTATGTGTGTGACTAATTACTTCTGTGGACTAAAAGACCATATCCTTTTTTGGGGGGGAGGCTGTGCCACGCGGCTTGTGGGATTTTAGTCCCCTGACCAGGGATCAAACCCAGGCCCTCGGCAGTGAGAGCACAGAGTCCTAACCACCAGACCGCCAAGGAACTCCCTAAAAGACCATGTCTTTAGCTCTGAAAAATAACTGTACTCTAAGAGTTATATATGTTCTCTTAGGTATATATAGATGTGAGAATAATTATTGGTTAGATACAATACCAAGCATATTTCCAGTTGCTAAAAATAGACCAAGGAAGACAAGCCACAGACTGGAAGAAAACATTTGCAAAAGACATACCTGATAAAGAACAGTAATATACAAATAACTCTTAAAATCAACAATAGGAAAACAAAAAACAGATTTTAGAATGGGCAAAAGACCTGAACAGACACTTCACCAAAGATATACAGGTGACAAATAAGCATATGACAATGTGTTCCACATATGTCATCAGGGAAATGCAAATTAGAACAGCAATGAGATACCACTACACACCTATCAGAATGGCCAAAATCCAGAACATTGACAACACCAAATGCTAGCAAAGATGTGCACCAACAGAAACTCTCATTCATTGTTGGTAAAATACAAAAAGGTGTGGTCACTTTGGAATACAGTTTGGCAGTCTCTTATAAAACTAAACATACTCTTACCATACAATCAAGCCATGGTAGATGGTCCTTTGTATTTACCCAAAGGAGTTGAAAATTTATGTCCACACAAAAGCCTACACATAGATGTTTACAGCATAATTGACAAAACTTGGAACCAACCAAGATGTCCTTCAGTGGGTGAATAATAAATAAATGTGGTACATCCAGATAGTGGAATATTATTCTGTGCTAAAAAGAAATGAGCTATCAAGCCATGAAAAGACATGGAAGAACCTTAAATGAATATTACTAAGTGAAAGAAGCCAATCTGAAAAGGCTATATACTGTATGATTCTAACTCTATGACTTTCCAGAAAAGGTAAAATTATGGAGGCGGTAAAAAGATCATTGGTTTCCAGGAGTGAGGAGGGGAAATAAGGATGAATAGGCAGAGCACAGAGGAGTTTTAGGGTGGTGAAGCAATTCTGTACAATACCATAATAATGGATACATGTCATCATATAATTTTCAAAGCCCATAGAATGTATAACACTAATGTAAACTATGGACTTTGGGTTATGAGTTTCCAGTGTAGGTTCATTGATGGTAACAAATATACCATTGTGATGGGGGATGTTGGTAGTGGAGGAAAGCTATGTATGTGGTGGTGGGGGGCAGGGAGTCTATGGAAACTCTCTGTACTTTCTGGTCAATTTTTCTGTGAACCTAAAACTTCCCTGAAAAATAAAGTCTTATTTTTAAGAAATGGACCAAGGAACTTCCCTGGTGGCACAGTGGTTAAGGATCCGCCTGCCAATGCAGGGGACCTGGGTTCGAGCCCTGGTTCAGGAAGATCCCACATGCTGTGGAGCAACTAAACCCGTGCGCCACAGCTACTGAGCCTGCACTCTAGAGCCTGTGAGCCACAACTGCTGAGCCCACGTGCCACAACTACTGAAGCTCTTGCACGTAGAGCCCGTGCTCCACAACAAGAGAAGCCACCGCAATGAGAAGCCTGCGCACCACAACGAAGACCCAATGCAGCCAAAAATAAAGTTTAAAAATAATAAATTAAAAAAAAAAAAAAAAATGGACCAAGAAGAGCTCCGAAATTTTGTTTTTAGTCATTGAAGACTGAAGAATTATAGAGGATTCTTTGGATTGCCAAACTGGTTGCCAAATTTGCCTTAACTCCATCATGCCCAATGTCTGAGTGTTGTTAGAAATTTCCTTGGAGGGGGCAAATGGGATCTGCTCAGCATCCTAGTTCTCACACAAAAAGGTTAAAAATCAGTGAGGAAATATATGCAAAAGCATTTTATATACTTTGAAATCTGCTATAAACTAAATGTTAATTATTACTATTTCTGTCCCTGGGTTAGAAGAATTACCTAGGACTTAAATTAAAAGACTACAGATGGCTTTTAGTCTAAAATACTTAATATATGCTAATTGAAAAGTAGTATATGGTCTCTTTTCTTTGATTTGCAGATTCAGAATGTCCTTCATGAATTTTTTCAAAATCCAAATTTCCAGCTTGGTAAGCCTACCTGTTACTGCAGTGTTTATATTTTTCTCTCTCCTTTTTTTGAGGGTGGAGGGATGCTGAATAAAGATGAAGAGTCATGTAGTCAAGCTCTTTTGCTCTTTTCAGTTGGAGAATGTAGAAAAGCAGAGATGCAATCAGTGATTTTTAATTCTTTTAGTCGAGTGCCCCATTTTATTACAACTATTTTGTAATAACCCTTTATTATCCTATCAAATTCCTAGAGAATATTGCTTACATACACAGAATTTTAAAAGAAAGATATAATGTCATAACTGTGATATGAAGGAGAAATACAAGTAAAGACATAAGAAAATTAAATTGTGCTGTATTTCAATATATAAATGCTTAGTTACAACTTCGCTAAAAGACATATGGAATAGTTGGACATTTGTACCTATTTATAATGAATGTTTAGACATAAGAAAAGTAAAATTATATCCAATCAGTCATACTCTTTGTATTTGGCATTTTGAAATAAGAGCAAAATGAATGGATTTTTATATACATGTAGAATCCTCGGGCTTCTCTGGTGGCGCAGTGGTTGAGAGTCTGCCTGCCGATGCAGCGGACATGGGTTCGTGTCCCGGTCCGGGAAGATCCCACATGCCGCGGAGCGGCTAGGCCCGTGAGCCATGGCTGCTGAGCTTGCGCATCTGGAGCCTATGCTCCGCAACGGAGAGGCCACAACAGTGAGAGGCCCGCGTACCGCAAAAAAAAAA
>NW_020172446.1:4817057-4888253 GCF_003031525.2 Neophocaena asiaeorientalis asiaeorientalis
AAAAAAAAAAAAAAAAAATCTTTTTATGTACCAGCCCATAATAGGCAGGAAGAGTTATTCTTAGAAGTAGAAACCAGTGTATTAATTCTTTTATCATGAGCTTTCATACAATTTATGTGTCCTAGTAAGGTCAATAAGGATCATGTAATTGTCATATCAAATGGAGGTTTAAAAAAGTCTTTATTTCAAGTTTTGCTGTTTATATTTTTGTGTTATTTGAATCTTTTACCAAAAGAATATATTCATATTTATTTAGTTTTTAAAATATTAAAGACAAAATTAAGTATTTAAAAGGAAAGTTTGTGGAAGTGTTGTGTTTTAGGACCTTCTAGCATAAATGCTAGCATAAACCAACACAGATATTTTTGCAGTCTTTTATACTATTGATGAGCCTATTTATTTCTGCTTTATCTTGACATGGTCATTAAAAATGTAGGCATGTTCTTTTTAGTGTTTGAGTTGCTTAAATAGAAGTCAGGAAAAATAATAATTTTGTAGTAATTGGAATGTTACCCAACTATGTATCATTTACTCTATTATAAATATTGATGGACATTAAGAATTTTATGTTCTTTTGGAGTACTGTGATATGAATATAAAATATGAATGTATCACAACCAAACTATCAAATAACCTTTGTTCCATAATTAAAAGCATGCTGCCAACAATTGGATATTGCTGATTCAATGGAACCAAGACTGAACAAAATGGAATTTATAGAAGTAAGTTACATTATTCATTATTTGAATCAAATTATTTTGCCAGTTTCAGTTGTCTTTTGGTGGATGTCACACATACATTAACTTAAATGAAAACATAAAAACTTATTTTATCGATTCTAAGATGTACACTTTAAAATATGTTAACCCCTCTGAAGTTAGGTTACATCTTATAATCAAAGGCATGTTGCAACTTCTTTCAGTCAGTGGTACTCATGATGTGTGTGAAAAACTTCCACTGACACCTTCGGGTAGGGCCAAGAAAAACCAGCTTGTTATATTCAGTGAAATCTGGTTCTACAAATAATAATGAGGTTTCAAACTTACAAAGCATTTCCTATGGGCCAGGTGCTGTCCAAAGCTATCCATATATTAACTCAGGTAATCTCAGCAATCCTTATTCCTACTTTTATAGATGAAGACACTAAGATACAGAAAAGGTCAGTAACTTGTACAAGGTCTCAAAATTAGTGGAGCTAGGGAAATTTGTATTCAGGCAGTTTGGCTTAGAAGTCTACACAAAATTACACCTGAGAAAGTATGATTCTACTGTAGTAGAATAAGCAAAAGAAGCAATTTAATAGTACCAGGGTCCTAAGTCTTCTACAGCCTGCTTCTATATTTTTTCATGTCTCTCCTCTAATTCCCCTTGTTTTTCTCTGAGTCCCAGAGTCAAGGTAACTTTCTCCTCCTCTCTTATACCCTGGCTCCATGGAAGGTGATGACTATGCACTATATACAATTTCAAGGTTCTGTATGAAAGATTTCTGGAATCCTTGAAATGATTATCATACAGATAAGTATTTGTCAATCCTGTCTCAATTATGTTCTGTTTTCTTACATTCTGTATTTGTCTCTTTGGCATCCATTAGTCACAGGGCCAAACTAATGGCCAAAGTTGTTTATATGTCCTCTGTGATCCAGAGCACATATTCTAAACCACCTCCTTATTTAAATCTCACTCACCAAACCAATAATTCCCCTGCACTAAATCAACCCAGGGCCAGATACCAGATAACTAGGGACTGCCCCTGTACCCCAAGGCCTGCTGAGATTATTCAAGCTAGCCAATCCTAAACTGTTTACTCTGCCCTACCTTGCCTTTCCTGAGGAAATCCCAATAACGGCTCTGGCCTAGGCTTTCCACTTACTCCTGCTTCTGCCTCCAGACCCAAACCTGGTGCTCCCTCTGTGGCTTTGCATGGCATGACATGCTCCCTTCTCTTGGAAACTGTAAATAATAAAAAAAATCTTCTGTCAGTGACATTAGCTTCCCCATGCCAACACTCAGCCATCTCCATAAACTATTGGATTGGCTAAAAACTTCTTTCGAGTTTTTCCATAACCCAAATGAACTTTTTGGCCAACCCAATAAAATCTTGTGAGCGCAAATGAGAAAAGTTACTCAAAGAAATATATGCAGAAGAATAAACTATAGTATTTAAATGGTTTAGAAAAAGTCAAGGCTTTATCACTTTAATGTAGTAATAAATGTAACTTAAATTTCTTTGCAAGACACTGATTCTAGATGCTACTTGCCTTTTTGTCTTATACTAGTTTCCCTAAAATGGGGCAATTTAGAAAATTTTCTTATTTTTTAAAATATATAAGTAATACTATATGAATTTTATGGTATGTGAATTATATCTCAGTAAGAAAGTAATATTCAGTTTAGAAAATTAAAAATAAAAAGTATAAAGAAGACAAAATTTTTAATCCATAATTCATTTTAATGGAAGCATTATAATATAATTATTATAATTTATTTAATCATTTATTTATTGTTGGACATTTCTCATTATTCACTATAAATATGATGATTAACATCTGCATATAAACTTTTGTTTACAGCTTGATGTGGACTGAATTATGCCCCCTGCAAATTCACATGTTGAATTCCTAACCTTCCCAGTGTGATTTTTTTTTAGTAGATAGGGCTAACAGAGGTAATTAAGGTTAAATGAAGTCATAAAGGTGGAGTTCGAATCCGATAGGATTGATGACCTTATAAGAAGAGAAAGAGAGAGACCGCTCTCTCTTTCTACATGCATGCACTAAGGAAAGGCCATGTGAAGACATAGCAAGAAGGCAGCCATTTGAAACCCAAGAAGAGAGCCTTCACCAGACACCAACCCTGTTGGCACCTTGATTTTGGACTTATCAGCCTGCAGAACTATGAGTAAATACATTTCTGCTGTTTAAGCCGCCCAGTCTGTGGTACTTTGTCATGGCAGCCCGAGCTAAGACACAGTAATTTCCTTAGAATAGGTTCCCAGAAAGAATTACTAGGTCAAAGAATAAACATTGGAAGGATTTGGGTATCTATTGTCAAACTGTGCTTTTGATTATACTGATTTGTTCTCCCATTAGCAATATGTGAGAGCTTTCGAAGCACCATATTCTCACCAATAGTGGGCATTATTGCATATAAGAAACCTCTGCAATTTAATGGCATTTTATTTTTTAACTTTTATCTTTTTGATTACTAATGAGGTTAAATATTTTTCTGTGCAATTAAAATGTTTTTCTTCTGTGAATTATCTGTTCACATCCTTTGCCCATCTTACCTATTGATGTTTATTTTTTCTTATGGAATTGTAAATGCTCTTTATGTACTAAAGACATTACCGTTTATGCTGTAAATTGCATGTATTTTTCAAGTTTTTCCAATTGTTTAAAAAATTTAATGTGTTTTCTAACTTCCAAAAACGTTTTTTTTGTGTGTGTGGTACACGGGCCTCTCACTGCTGTGGCCTCTCCTGCTGCGGAGCACAGGCTCTGGATGCGCAGGCCCAGCGGCCACGGCTCACAGGCCCAGCCGCTCTGCGGCATGTGGGATCTTCCCAGACCAGGGCACGAACCCGTGTCCCCTGCATCGGCAGGCGGACTCTCAACCACTGCACCACCAGGGAAGCCCTAATTTCCTGGACTTTTTGAACTCCATGAATTCCCTTTCTTTTGGTAAAGAATTTCCTAATAATCTGTTTCAAGAGAAGTCTGAGAGATAAGTATGTCTAAATTTTTCTTGGTACATTTTAAGGCAGAGATTACCTTGAGTTGTCAAAAAGTACCCATAATTTTTTTTGATAATAGTCCCTCAAATGGCTGTATGCCCCTCTCCAAAAAAAGTTTCTGTAGGTTGATTGGTTGTTTGGAACTTGAAATCCATTTTCCAAATAGAAGTAATATTTTATATAGTGGTCGGGGTCCTTGTTTTCAAAGTTCCTGAAATGGAGTTCTTAATAATCATTAAGTAACTATTTCTGTGGGGGAAAGTGCTACCTGAAGAAGAGGGCATCACCATGCACTACCAGGGAAAGGAACTTCCTTATTTCTAATCCATTGGTGATGACTATATACAAGACCTTTAGTATGACAAGGTTCATGGAGTAAAGGGTAAGGATGGCCTCAGGTAGAAGAGAGCCTCCGAAGATCCCACAGTGAGGAACTGAAGGAGGCTGTCCTCTTATCAATGCAGATCATCCTTTACCACCTCTGGAGGGTCCAGAGATTGACATACTTCTATTTCTACTGATACTAGCAATCGGCCCTTGACTGATGGATGTTCTTTCCCTGATGCAGTTTCACAGTTAGTCCCCTAAACCAGGGTTCCCCAACCCCCAGGCCACACAGCAGGAGGTGAGAGGCCGGAGAGCCAGCGAAGCTTCATCTGTCGCTCCACATCACTTGTATTACCGCCTGAACCAACCTCCCTCCAACCCCCCGCCATGGAAAAATTGTCTTCCACAAAACCGGTCCCTGGTGCCAAAAAAGGTTGGGGACTGCTGCAACTGTTGCCTCAAAGTAATACAAAGTATAGATTTCTCAGACAAGAGTGAATCCTTTTAAAGAACTATTCTCTAGGGGTATGTGGCCTACTTATCAGTTCTGCTCACTCTAGGCACCAGAATCTTGACTCAGATTGTCATTTGTGTTCACCATTCCCAGTTATTTGTAACAAACGTTTAGGTGTTCTTTATCTTGTAATTATCTAAATACAACAGAAGTATAAAGAATGGGTGAATGCATACCACAGAATAATAACTCTCTATATAGTTTGCTTTATGTTTGTCCCAGTGGATTGGAGATGAAAAGATGCCACAGACACAACGGCTGCAAAGTTTTGTTTACAGATACTTACAGAGAAAGTTTGTTAGATAAAGCAGGATACAACACAGCATGCTTCCAGAGGATCCCTCGAGTTCCCCACAGGGATTAGACTATTGGCATGAATCAGAGTAGAGGGTTTCAAACCATCCTGGTTTGCCTGGGACTGAGGGGTTTCTCAGTATATGGGACTTTCAGTGCTTAACCAGGAAAGTTCCAGGCAAAGTAAGTCAGTTGGTCACCCTAATTGAGGAGCTTACTTTGCTTACTTTGCTTTTCTTTGTCCTTATCTCCCACCTGATCATTGTGGATGATCTCCACGTATCTACCTGCTCACCAAGGACAAGTGAAAACAACCCAACACCTTCCTGTTTACTGTGGAACTGGCTAAGGTTGAGGGTCAGTTTCCCAGCAGCATCCTTCAGTAGACATAGGCTTCAAGCAGTCTGAGGTCTACACCTGAATTATAAAGTGGGCTTAAGAATAATTATATACAAAACTGCAATTTACTATACAGTGGGATTCAGATGTTAAGTTTTGATTCTGCCACACTGAGGAACCAGTGTATCCCTTGGCCAGGTGTAAATAAGGGCCAGGCCTCTGTCTAGACTCTCTTTTATGGGATTCTTTGTTCTTGCTCCAAAGTGGTCTGCTTTGAGATGGTCACTTCCTTATGCTCAGTTGTTTTATATCAATCAGACAGTCTGAGGCCTTCAAACTGACATAGCTCAAAGTTTAAACTTTAAATAGAGAGGCTTCATCAGCTGTACCCAAAGATTGTACTTTAACATATTCTACTAAGTCCAGGCTGTGCATTTTCCTTGAGATGGTATGCATCTGAGTGGCTTTCTATTCTCTCTAGTTCAACTGTATTTTGTAATTTTTGTTTGTTTTGTTTTGCTCATTTTGTTTTCCATGTGCTTTGAGCTATGGCAGAGAAGGACAGAAGATGGAAGAATGATGGCTTTGGGAGAGGTAGAGGCAGCAATATGTTGTGAAACTACCTGAGGAAACCTTAGGAGGAAACAAGGGAATTTTAAGCCAGGGAAATGGGAGAGCCTATGGTAAACTATCCTCCAAGTTGGTGTGTGTCTTCCCAGGTGGTCTTCAACTGTAAGAAACACACAAATCAAGGAACTGTCTGATCAGCAATTCCTTATTGGTTGTATTAGTTTGCTAGGGCTGCCATAACAAAGTACCATAGACTGGGTGACTTAAAAATCAGAAATTTAATTTCTCAGTTCTGGAAGCTAGAAGTCCAAGACAAGAAATTGGCAGGGTTGATTTCTTCTGAGAGTTTCTCTCTCCTTGGCTCGTAGATGGCCATCTTCTCCTTGTACCTTCACGTGGTCTTCCCCTCTGTACATGTTCAAATTTCCTCTTTAAAAAAATTTTTTTTTTGGCTGCACCGTGGGGCTTGCAGGATCTTAGTTCCCTGACCAGGGATCGAAACTGTACCCCCTGCAGTGGAAGCATGGAGTCTTAAACAGTGGGCTCCCTGCCAGGGAAGTCCCAAAATTTCCTCTTTTTTTAAGGGTACTAGTCAGATGAGGGCCCACCCTAGTCACCTCATTTTAATTTAATTACCTCTTTAAAGATCCTATCTCAACATACAGTCACATTCTGAGGTACTGGGGGTTAGGCCTTCAACATATGAATTTTGGGGGCACACCACTAAACCCATAACGTTGCCTAAGCCACCTTTCACCAGTATGGGTTAGACTGTGTGTTTCAGTCTGTCACTTTTAGTATTATTGGATATTAAATGAGGCCTTTGTTCAATTCATTTGTTAAGCAAAGTTTTTAAAGATCAGAACATTTTTCTGCTTTGTTGAATATATAATTAGCATTAATTGTTTTTAAAAGTTCCCTGTCTGAGACTGGAAAGCTAATTTTCTGCCCAAATGCTATATGAACATATCACTTCTTCAATGATAGATAGCACATATACTATGTGTATTTCAATATTCTATAGTTCTTGCTTGCAGACATTTCTGAAAACGTTATTTACTACCAAGGCTTCCAAACAAAATTTGGAAATTAATACCTAACATAAATAGTTTCCAAACATAGTTTTCTTCCTACTGCTCTCAGATCACCTACTTCATCAATCTTCCAGTATGTCTATAATTAAATAAGTGTGAATCCCAAGGCTGTAGAATCTAACAGTAGCTACCAACCTGTTAAGTGTGACATTTACTGCATTCTCAACATTTTGATTTTCCTGTCAGAAAGGAAAATCTTAGAATTCATTACGTTGGGATCCAGCACACACAGACAACTTAATTAAGTACAGTTTTAATGTTTAACAGCTCACAAAGTGATTAAACTGAAGGATATTAGTAGTTAATCATATTCTTAAATTCATCTAAGCAATTATTTCAGGACTTATGGATATTAATTGACGCATTCCTTGGGAGGATGTGAAAACACAAAAGCTACCATATGTTTTCATTTTTTCTGTTTTTACAAGAGATACTGGCAAACTGCTATAATTGTTCTATTTGGAATTTGATTTGTAGTTCATTTGGCATCTGGTTGTCTTTCATGTCATATAGCCCATGCTTACGGAACATGCTCACTCAGAAAAGCCATAGGCTATAAATCTAGAATGTTAAAGTGTCTCTTGGAGAAACAGTTAAACTAATTCTTGATTTAATAGCATTCCCACAGCCAGAAAATTCATATGGCTTTGAGGTCAATTCCCAAAAGCTTAATACAAAACAAGATGAATCTTTTCATGAATCAGTAATTTTTATTTCAGCATTAGAGCACTGAGCCACAATATTGCCAGAAAATGTCAATTATTCGGTAATTCTACCTTATTAGTAATTTAGAAAAGTACCTACTATTCAAGCACAAAGTCATTAAGGATTGAACAATAGGACCTTAGAATACTGGTATACTTAGGACCAATTGCCTTAGACCATCTAATTCAAACTTAAGTGAGTTTGAGCATAAGAATCACCCAGAGGGCTTCTAAAAACAGATTCTAGTTCTCACTCCAGAGTTTCTGATTCAGTAGGTTTGGAGTAGGGTCCCCAAATTTGCATTTCTAACAAGCTGTCAAGGGACCACACTTTGAGAACCACTGATCTCATTGAGTTTTTCCTTCTAAAATACATATGTCAGCTGAGAGGACTTTTATTTTATAAAGAAAACCTTCCTGATCAATTTCTTACCTAGCTCAAAAGGAGACAAGAGCGATGGCTGCAGAGAACTTATTGCATGAAATACCTATACTCTGTACATATACAGGGTCCTCTCCATGACCCAGTGAGATAGCGACTGTGGTAGCTATTAGGGAACAAATTAAGGAACTGGGAAGTCCAGCGACTCATCCCAGGTTACTCAACCAGTAAATATGGGAACTGGGATTTGACCCCAGACAAAATGTGAGGTCTTAACCGGTATACTATTCTGCTTCCCAAGTAACAGAAAAGAATTAATTATGCTCATTAATCCATCAAGAATAATGACAATTATGTTGTTTAGGCAGTTAAGGAAATGAAATATTTAGAAAAGCTCCTTTGCTCTGCTTAAATTTTCCTCTTTTGATCTCTAAGCCAGTTGAATGATGGTTTATGATTCATTAGCATGGATTCAAGTCTAATATATCTCTTACGTAATACATCCTAAATTTGCCTATATGATATTAATGAGGAAGTGAAATATCGACTATAACCTTCATTTCAAAGATTATGTCAATGAAATATGCCAACAAAATGTTCCATTTCAAACAAACTGTATTAGTTGTTATTCTTTAATTTTAAGAAACAGGAACCAACCTGAGCTAACATAGCTGAAAATGCAATGTGCAGAAAGCAAGGGCAGGAATTTGTTCTGGCTTCAGGAAGAGACTGGAATAGGGAGTTGGAGAACATCAAGACTCTTTTCTCTCTGCTTTTTGTTTCATCTGTCTCTGTGTACAGACTTCTTCTGCATCCTTAGTTCACATGGAGAAATCTGGCCTCCCAACAAATCTTAAGTTTACATTCACAGGTCCAGGCCCTCTCAGAGATCAATTGGCCATTCCCCAGTCCTAATTCTCAATTCACAGTGTAGAGAATCTGAATGAGTTTGTTTAGGATAAGTATCCTCCCATGGCCCAATCATTTCTAGCTATGGAAGCAGGGTCATTCAGTACAAATTTGACTGCCACTGTGCTTGGGGCAGAGGAGGAAATCATTGACTTGTGAGGTAGGCTAACACCTAAAGAGGAGTCCACTCAGAAACTCTTCCAGTGGTTGATACACTGCTCTCTATCACAAGGTACTTACAGTCACGTGTAGATCAAGATTGTAATGTTCCTGACCTATCAAATTAGCAGAAATGTGGAAAGCAATACACACTGATGATGAGGCTGAAGAGAAACAGCCACTCATACATTAGTGGTGGGAGTGCAAAAGGGTACAAGCCTGAAGTCAAAACCTACCAAAAGTACAGATGCGTTTACCTTCTAAGCAAGCAATCCCACTTCTTGGAATCTATTCAACAGGGCTCAAGAGGAATAGCCCAAGAGCATAGGTGTTTTCAGATTCTAGACTTTCAAAAGAAAAAACAAATCATGGACAAAGGATACTTTATTGCAAAATCAGAATATAAAAAAACCACCCACTCTCCCCATCCCTTCACTCCAATAATTAAATGTAGCCAGTCTTGGAGCACACATGCTCTTATATCCCCTACATCAAAAGAAAAACTACATTCAATTTTTAGAGCTATTCATTTATAGGCCACATTTTATGACTGCTGCTATTTCATACTGTGAGGTTAAAACTGCTCCCATATAAAACTGATGTGATCTAGAGGGAAATTGTTCCAAAAATATCTAGTCCCGCTTGTATATGGTGTTGGGGACTGTATTGACCACCTCTCTACAGCATAGCCTTGTATAATAACACTAACATGAAAATGCTTTATCTAAGTGACAAGCAAATGATATGGAAAAAATTGCAGTCAATAATTTCACGCACATCAACTGAATCCTTGGAAAAAATCCAAGTAAAGAGCACGGTTTAAAATCAATCATTTATCCTCTTTTTCTCCACAGTTCATCTCTTCTCACATTGCAGGCTTTAAAAGTGAAATGTTTGAGGAGCTCCTTAAGCACCTTTGCCACTGTGCAGATGAATTCAGGGAGGTTATAAAAACTGACATGCGGAGACAGATGTTTGCTGAACTCTTCTTACATTGTGACCGTGGGAAGGTAAGGTAAGACCCTTAAAGCAGTGCTTCTCAAACTGTTTGTTATGAAGGACCCGTTTTTAGGTTGTTGTTGGTGGTGGTGATGGTTTTAATATCCAACCTGTTGTGGACTGATGAAAATGGATTACTAGGAGGGAAAAAGGACATACAAAATACAATTCACGCTTTATTATCAGATTCAAATCTGATTTATTATCATTTACTTTCTCAAGTTGCTATAACATTCTAGATGTTATTCTCAATTTCTGCCTTTTTCATCACAGATTACCGCTCGAGTGGCACTGTATTTCATGATTTATAACTTGTCCCTAAGTTTCTTTCCCATTCTTAAGAACAGGTTGCTTAGAATTGTTTTTGTTTACTCTCTTTGCTGGTGGCTTCCTATAGAAAAGAGCTGCTGGGAATAGAAAGCCTACCACATTTTATTCTGCTTCTTAAAAACAAGAAACATTTATATCAAAAAGTATTTCTAGAAATAGGATTTGGGAAGGCACTAGTGTGCCAGGATACCAAATGGATTTGCAAAAATAGATACAAACTTTACTGAAATATATTTGTTTATGAACCTTATATTTATTTGTTTGTATCCCCATGTTACTGAAAAGATTTAAGCAAGCTTATAAGAATAGATAAAATACAACAGAATAACATGGATTAAAAGTAGGGTGAAAGAAGAAAAAAATAAGAGGCAGGATACTAAGTGAAGCTGGGAACAAAGCCCAAAATGCATACCAGAATGACCTAAATATTTGCTCTGGTTGTCTACAGGTCTGAATCTAATCTTCCTAGTAGTGAATGTGAAAGGGAAACATGACAAAACACACTATTGACAATGCTTTTAAGATAAATATAAACTGGAGCTAAGAAGAAGTGCAAAAATTTGGGATAAAAAGTATAGTCAGGAGTTTCTTCTGGAAGTACCCATTAAAGGGGCCCTAAGTGATGAAGTGAACATCTTTATGCTGGACGTACAATAAGTGAAAAAATGACTTCATTAGAACAGTTTCTTTCCTTTTTTTTTTTTTTTTTTTGCGGTACACGGGCCTCTCACTGTTGTGGCCTCTCCCGTTGCGGAGCACAGGCTCCGGACGCGCAGGCTCAGCGGCCATGGCTCACGGGCCCAGCTGCTCCACGGCATGTGGGATCCTCCCGGACCGGGGCACGAACCCGTGTCCACTGCATCGGCAGGCGGACTCCCCCTGTGCCACCAGGGAAGCCCTTTTTTTTTTTTTTTTTAAATTTATTTATTTATGGCTGCGTTGGGTCTTCGTTGCTGTGTGCGGACTTTCTCTAGTCACAGTGAGTGGGGGCTACTCTTCACTGCAGTGCGTAGGCTTCTCATTGCGGTGGCTTGTTGTGGAGCGTGGGCTCTAGGCACATGGGCTTCAGTAGTTGTGGCACAAGGGTTCAGTAGTTGTGGCTTGTGGGCTCTAGAGCGCAGGCTCAGTAGTTGTGCACACAGGCTTCGTTGCTCTGCGGCATGTGGTATCTTCGCGGACCAGGGCTCGAACTTGTGTGCCCTGCATTGGCAGGTGGATTCTTAACCACTGCACCACCAGGGATGCCCAGAACAGTTTCTTAAAACCACCTTACCTGTAGGTAAATGATACCACACCTGACCGCAATTCAGAAAAAGCAGTTCTTAAAGGAGCCAATGCATTACAGTCTAGGTTCTCAGATACCTACTAATTTGGCTTGTCAAGAATATATTTTATAAAATCTGAAATGTCTGTGTGTTTTTCAGGCAATCCTTGAAAATTGTTTCTTTTAACAGAGCTAATAATAAATATTGGGTAACATGGGTCAAGATTTTACTCCCTGACAAATGCCTGGAGAACAACTATTCTCTGTTGGCCAACTTAATACCAACTCATGTGCAGTACAAAACATTACCTCACATAGTGGGATATCCCACACAGTGGGATAATATTTAGAAGAGTAACTCAGGTTTGCTTATGCTTTTTGCTTTTCTTCCCATCGTTCAAACAATAGTTATGTGCTGATCTTCGAAGGAAGGTAGATACAGTCTAGAGTAAAGAAGTTAATTGAGTTTCTGAATATTTTCAGCGAGGAGCTGAGACAAGAGTTCAAAAGCCTCTACTTTCAATTGAAAATACTGGGATCTTGAGAAAGAATGGAGAATCATAGGGTGAAGAAGAATGCAAAATATGACATCAAAGCACTTTTTCTGTCAGTGGGAAGTTGTGACCAGCTGATGGGAGAAGGAGGTTGGAGGGGTTGTGACTACTGCTTAGGGGTTGCCTGGATCCCTAAGTCAGAGTTTATATCTGATATTACACCCTTATACCCCAACCAGGGTTGTATGTTGAAGGCAACATTATAGACACTTAGAAATTCCAAGTAGGTTGAGGAGAAATTTAAGAACACCAGGGCTTATGCGTCATTTCCTGGATGTAGCTCAGAGACTGCAAGCTTCATTGAGAAGTCCTGAATGCAACATGGCACTAAAGAGGAAGGTTAGCCACTGCAGAAGAAGGGGTCTAGGTGGATGAGCCTGAGGGTAGTCCCACTCCTGTGGCTAGAGGAAAGATAATGAGTGTTCCTAAATACCTGTGTGTGAAGGGGGTGGGTGTGCAGAGAAGATGACAGTAAAAGTTCTGGAAGTACCCCCAGGAAGTGTCTAATACTTGAAGTTGGGACAAGGAGAACCATGGGCATTAACAAAAAACACCAAAAAAAAAAAAAGGCCCACTTCCAAATGATTCAGTGGGATGAACTCCATATGGTCAGAATCAACAAGTACTACTGGCACTGAACTAATTGCCCCTTTATTTGATGGTAGGACACTGTGTAAGCCCCCAAAGAAAAATGGGAAAAGGATATGAACATAGAATATGTAGAATCACTGCATACTCAACAGATGAGCAAAAACATTTTAAAATTACAATACCAAAAATAAATAAATAAAACAAAATGATAATACCTATTGCTGGTAGGGATAGAGGAAAAGCATTTTCTCAAACATTCCTGGTGAAAATTTAATAGTATAGTATCTTTGTAAAGCGATCTGGATATACCTATTTAACTAAAAATTATACACATCCTTCAACCAAGTGATCCCATTCCTGAAATTCTTATCCCAAAGAAATAAAAGCACCAGTAGATAGAAAATACACGTACAAGGATGATTCCTGTGGCACTGTTTACACATGAAAAAGAGAGAGAGAGAGAGGGAGAGATAAAGGGAATGTTTATCTGTAGGGAAATGGTTTTTTTTTTTGCGGTACACGGGCCTCTCACTGTTGTGGCCTCTCCCGTTGCGGAGCACAGGCTCCAGACGTGCAGGCTCAGCGGCCATGGCTCACGGGCCCAGCCGCTCCGCGGCATGTGGGATCCTCCTGGACCTGGGCATGAACCTGTGTACCCTGCTTCGGCAGGCGGACTCTCAACCACTGCACCACCAGGGAAGCCCGGGAAATGGTTTTTAAATGAGGGTACATCTACATCTTGGAATATCATGCAGCCTTTAAACAAATTGAATAGATCTACACCAGCTGAGTTGGAGGATTTTTATATATTATTAATGAGTAAAAAAAAAGTAAAAGATAGAGATATATGTAATAAAATCCCATTTTTGTAAAGCAAACAAAAATGTACATATACATAGGTACACATGTTTGTATATCTATAGCTACATGAGCCTAGAGAAATGTTTATAACAAGACATGTAGTTAACTGGAATGAGGCTCAGAATCCACCATTCAGAGTGGTCCTTAAAGGCAGAAAGTCTCCTCTGAGATATTTATTCAGTTGAAGTTTTCAGAATTAGGTACAGCATTAAAAAAAAAAAAGCAATACTACTTCTTAGTCAGAGGATGCTATTAAAAATATATATTGGTGCTTCCCTGGTACAACAGTGGTTAAGAATCCTGCTGCCAATTCAGGGGGACACGGGTTTGAGCCCTGGTCTGGGAAGATCCCACATGCTGCAGAGCAACTAAGCCCGTGTGCCACAACTACTGAAACCAGTGAGCCACAACTACTGAAGTCCACGCACCTAGAGACCGTGCTCCGCAACAAGAGAAGCCACCGCGATGAGAAGCCCATGCGCAGCAATTAGGACCCAATGCAGCCAAAAATAAATTAATAATTTAAAAAATACATATATATATATTACATATATATATATGGAACCATGCTTTGTTGAGTGAGGAGCAATTATCTTTTAAGTGTTAACCAGGATCTTGAATCCACAGTGCCATCCACTAGCTTCTTGTTTCAACCAGCCATGTTCCAAATTAAACCCCTAGAGATAAAAAATATATATATGTGAAATTAAAACTTTACTACATAAGATTTGCATGAAATTAGACACTGAAGAAGAAAATATTAGTAAACATAAGGACATAGCAATAGAAACTATCCAAACTGAAGCAGCGAGAGAGAAAAAGAAAATGCCTGAGTGGTTATAAAAGACTTTTCTCCTCATTTAAAATGTTATTTAAATGATCATTTACTCTTTGAAGCAAAACTAATAATGTATTGTGAAGTTTACAATATATGTAGAAGTGAAATGTATGACAACAATAGCAAAAATAATGGATGGGAGAAAATAGAAATAAGTTTCTTACATTAGGCATAAAGTATATAATATTATTTGAAAGTAGACTGTGATAAGATAAAGATGCATAATGTTAAATTTTAGAGCAATTACTAGAAAAAAGAGAGGTATAGCTATTAAACCAATTGTGGCAATAACGTGGAATATTAAAATATAATCAAAAGAAGGCAGGAACGGGGCTTCCATGGTGGTGCAGTGGTTAAGAATTTGCCTGCCAATGCAGGGGACACGGGTTCGAGCCCTGGTCCGGGAAGATCCCACATGCCATGGAGCAACTAAGCCCGTGTGCCACAACTATTGAGCCTGAAAGCCAAAATTACTGAGGCTGTGTGCCACAACTACTAAAGCCTGCAAGCCTAGAGCCCCCGCACTGCCACCGCAACAAGAAGCCCGCGCACTGCAACAAAGAGTAGCCCCCACTCTCCTCAACTAGAGAAAGCCCACACGCAGCAACGAAGACCCAACACAACCAAAAATAAATAAATTTATTTTTTTAAAAGGCAGGAAAAGAAGCAAAAAAAGAAGGAGAAGGAGAGAAAGAGGAAGAAGAAGGAGAAGGAGGAGGAGGAGAAGAAGGAGGAGGGGGAGGGGGAGGAGGAGGAGGAGGAAGAAAGAAGAGAGAAGAAATGGGACAAAAACAAACAAAAAACCCAAGTAGCAAGATGGTCTATTTAAAGCTAACCATAGTGATAATTAGTTAAATGAATATGGGCTAAACACTGCAGTCTAAAGACAGAGATTGTCAGGCTGGATAAAACCAATATAAAGATACACATAGTTTAAAAGCAAAGGTATGGAAAAAGATAAATCTTTTGGCTACATTAGTATAAGACAAAGGAGCCTTCAGAACAGGAGTATTACCAAGGATTAAGAGGGCTACAGTATAATGATAAAGGGGTCAATTTGATAAGACATAATAATTCTAATTGTCTATATACCTAATAGAGTTTCAAAGTACATGAAGCAAAAAATGACAGAACTGCAATTACAATTGGAGAATTAAACACTACTTTCTTAGCAGTTGATAGAACAAGTAGACAGAAAATCAGCGAGGGTATAAAATACTTCAAAAATGCTGTCAACCAACTTGACTTTGAGTGTTATAGAACATTCAACTCAACAACTGCAGAAAAACACACTTTTCAGTTGCACTTGAAACATTCACAAAGATGATCACATGCTATAACATGAAACAGATCTCGATAAATTTAAAAGAATTAAAATCACACTGTAGGGCTTCCCTGGTGGTGCAGTGGTTGAGAGTCCGCCTGCCGATGCAGGGGACGTGGGTTCGTGCCCCGGTCCGGGAAGATCCTACGTGCCATGGAGCAGCTGGGCCCGTGAACCATGGCCGCTGAGCCTGCGCATCCGGAGCCTGTGCTCCGCAACGGGAGAGGCCACAACAGTGAGAGGCCCGCGTACCGAAAAAAAAAAAAAAAAAAAAATCACACTGTGTACGCTCTTTGACTACAGCAGAATTAAGTTAGAAATCAATAAGAGAAAGATAGTTGGAAAATCCCCAAATATTTAGAAACACTTCTAAATAACCCATGAGGAAAAAAGAATCACAGGAGAAATTAGGAAATATTTGAAACTGAGTGATAAGTAAAACACAATGTAATAAAATTAGAGAAATGCCACTAAAGAAGTACTTAGAAATTTATAGCTTTGAGTGCTTATATAAGAAAATAAGATCAGTCTAAAATAAACAAATGGGGCCTAATTAAACTTAAAGCTTTTGCACGAAAAAGGAAACCATAAACAAGACAAAAAGATAACCCTCAGAATGTGGGAAAATATTTGCAAACGAAGCAACGGACAAAGAATTAATCTCCAAACAGTTCATGCAGCTCAATATCAAAAACACAACAACCCAGTCAAAAAGTGGGCGGGGGCTTCCCTGGTGGCACAGTGGTTGAGAGTCCGCCTGCGGCTGCAGGGGACACGGGTTCGTGCCCTGGTCCGGGAAGATCCCACATGCCGTGGAAATTCGGGGAACTGGGATCCCACATGCCGCGGGGCAACTAAGCCTGCGCCACAACTACTGAACCTGCGTGCCTCAACTAGAGAGCCCACGTGCTGCAAACTACAGATCCCACGCGCTGTGGAGTCCGTGCACCACAACTAGGGAGAGAAAACCTGCACACCACAATTAGAAAAGCCTGTGCCACAACTAGAGAGAAGCCCGCACGCTGCCAACGAAAGATCCGCATGTCTCAACGAAGATCCTGTGTGCTACAACTAAGACCCAACACAGCCAAAACGGCAACGAAAGATCCCGCGTGCCTCAACTAAGACCAGACGCAGCCAAAAAAAAAAGGAAGGGAGGGAGGGTGGGAGGGATGGAGGGAGGGAGGAAGGCAGGAAGGAAGGAAGGAAGGAAGAAAATAAGAAGACTCCGCCCTTCCACTGCAGGAGGTATGGATTCAATCCCTGGTCGGAGAACTAAGACCCTTCATGCCGTGTGGCATGGCCCAAAAATATTAAAAGAAAAAAAAATTTTTTAATAAAATAAAAAATAAAAAGACAATGAGGGAACATTATGAACAACTTTATGCCAATAAATTTGCCACCTAGATTGAGTGGACAAATTCTCTGACAGACACAAATTACCAAGTCTGGCTCGAAAAGAAATAGAAAACCTAGATACTCTCATATGTATAAATAAATTAATGTCATTAAAAACCTTTCCACAAACAAAACTCCAGGCCAAGAGGCTTTATTGCTGAGTCCTATCAAACATTTAAGGAAGAAATAATTCCAGACCCACACAAAGTCTTCCAGAAAATAGAAGCGAGAACATTTTCCAACTCATTTTATGTGACCATGATTATTCTGATATAAAAGCCAGACAAAACTATCTCAAGGAAAAAAAAAAAAGACCTGTAGGCTAATATCTTCCATGAGCAAGATACAAAAATATTTAAGTTAATTTTAGCAAATTACTTCAGCAATATATTAAAAAGGTAATATATTAACATCAAGTGGAGTGTAATCCAGGGATGTAAGATTGGTTTAATATTCAAAATTCAATCAAGGCAATTAACCATATTAAGAAACTAAAAAAAGAAAAACTATATGGCCATCTGACCAAATTCAACACACATTCATAATTTTTTTTAAAAACCTCTCCGCAAACTAGAAATAGAATTTTTTTCAAAATGTTAAGGAGCATCCATGGAAAGCCTACAGTTATACTTAATGGTGAAAAAATTAATGATTTCTTCCTTATATCAGGGACAAGGCAAGGATGTCCAGCCTCACCCCTTTTATTTAACATTGTAATGGAGGTACTAGCCAGTGAAATAGGCATGAAAAGAAAAAGAAATCCTCTTTATTCAAGGTTACATGATCTTCTATGTAGAAAATCCTAAGGGATATAAAAATTGAATTCACTAGAACATATACATGAATTTAGTAAGGCTTCAGGACGTAAGGTCAATACATACAGATCAATTGTATGTCTATATACTAGCAATGAGCAATTGGAAAATGAAAAATTTAAATGCCTATATCACACACATGAAATACAGATAAATTGAACAAAGTATATACAATACCCATAGACTAAAAACTACTGAACATTACTGAGAGAAATAAAAAACCTAATTCATTGAAGAGACCAGTCCTCATTTCTCTCAGAGACCATACTCATGAATCAAAAGACTCACTGTGTTTAGTCAGTTCCCAAATTGATCTATAAATTCAGCACAATTCCAATCCAAATCCTAGTAAGCTTATTTATAGAAATTGACAAGGCTAATTTTAAAATGTTCATGAATTTCAAAGGATGCAGAGTAGCCAAAATATTTTTGAAAAAGAACAAAGTTGGAAAATTTACACTAGCTGATTTAAGGATTTAATATATATCGACAGAAATCAAAACAGCATGGTATTGGCATGAGAACAGACAAATAGATCAGTGGAACCAAATAGCAAGAAATGTAACCACATGTACATGGTCAGTTGATTTTCAACAGAGGTTCCTAGGATAATCTTTTCAACACATGGTGCTGGAAAAACTGGCTACCGACTTTGGGGTGGGAGGGGCGAGTTGTACTCCAAGCTTTGCCTCACACCAAACATAAAAATAAGCTTGAAATTGCCTTTAGACCTAAATGTTTAAAATCACAAACTTCCAGAAGAAAACATGAACCTTAAAGGAATATTTGATAAAATAGACTTCACCAAATTTAAAATTCTGTTCTCTGAAAGACACTATTGAGGAAATGAAAAGACAGCTATAGACTGGGATAAAATATTTACAATAGATTTAATGACAAAAGTTGTGTGTCCAGAGTGCATAGAGGACTCCTACATCTTAATGAAACAATCTAATCAAAATGCCATGGATTTTTTTTTTAACTTTCAGGAAAGAAGATATATGTATGTCCAGTAAGCACATGCAGATATGTTCAGTGTCAATAGTCATAGAGAAATGCAAATTAAAACCACTATGAGATAAAAATTACACCCACTAGAGTAACTAAAATTAAAAAGCCTGACAATACCAAATGTTGGTAAAGATGTAGAGCAACCAGCATTCTCATACATTGCTGATAGAAATGGAACAACCACTTTGGAAAACAGTTTGGTGGTTTCTTTCTTTTTTTTTTTTGGCCACACCACACAGTTTGCAGGATTTTAGTTCCCCGATGAGGAATTGAACCCATGCCCTGGGCAATGGAAGCACTGGGAGTCCTAACCATTGGACCTCCAGGGAATCCCCAGTTTGGTGGTTTCTTAAAAAGTTAAACATATACTTACCATATGACCCATCAACCAGCAATTCCACTCTGAGATATTTACCTAGGAGAAATAAAATGGAATGAGAGAAATCTGAACATATGTATACCCAAAGACATATTTAATGTTCTTAACAGCCTCATTCGTAACAGCTCGAAACTGGAAACAACCCAGATGTCCATAACTTGTGGATAAACACACGGTAGTATAGTCACACAGTGGAATTACTACTCATCAATGAAAGAGAATGAACTACTGATATATACTATAACGTTGAGGAATTTTTTAAATATTATGGGGCTTCCCTGGTGGCGCAGTGGTTGAGAGTCCGCCTGCCGATGCAGGGGACGTGGGTTCGTGCCCCGGTCCAGGAAGATCCCACATGCCTTGGAGTGGCTGGGCCCGTGAGCCATGGCCGCTGAGCCTGAGCAAAGAAGGCAGTCACAGAAGAGAACACACTACATGATTTCATTATATGAAAATCTAAAACACAGAAAACTAATCTACAAAAGTAGAAAGCAGATTGGTAGTTTTCTGGGGCCATGAGTAGAGGGGACTGATTGCAAAGTGGCACAAGAGAACTTTTGGTTTCATGAAAATGTTCTTTCTCTTCATTGTGGTGGTAGTTACTTGGGTGTATACACTATCAAAACTCATTAAACTGTACACTGTTTTTAAAGATTTCTTTTGACATGGACCGTTTTAAAAGTCTTTATTGAATTTGTTACATTATTGCTTCTGGTCTATATTTCGGTTTTTTGACAGCGAGGCATGTGGGACCTTGCTCCCCGACCAGGGGTCCAACCTGCATCCCCTGCATTGGAAGGCGAAGTCTTAACCACTGGACTGCCAGGGAAGTCCCTGAACTGTACACTTTATTTTTATTTTATTTATTTATTTTTTTGTGATATGCGGGCCTCTCACTGTTGTGGCCTCTCCTGTTGCGGAGCACAGGCTCCGGACGCGCAGGCTCAGCGGCCATGGCTCACGGGCCCAGCCGCTCCACGGCATGTGGGATCTTCCCGGACCGGGGCACGAACCCGTGTCCCCTGCATCGGCAGGCGGACTCTCAACCACTGCGCCACCAGGGGAGCCCTGTACACTTTAAATTGATGCATTTTACTGGATGTAAATTACGTTTCATTGAAATTGACCAAAAATTCCAAAAAGTGTTCATAATAGTCAAAAACTAAAAACAATACAAATGTACATAAACAATAAAATAATTAAATACATTTTCATATATGTATTCATACAGTAGAGTATTGTGTAGCAATGAAAAAAGAATTACAGTCAAATGAAACATGAATAACATTCACAGATAAAATGTTGAACAAAAAATGAAACAAAATGTCATATATAACTCCAATTATATGAAATTCAATAACAGATAAACTAATCAATAGTGATAAATATCAGAATAATAACTACCTTTGGGGGAATTATTGACTAACAGAAACCATGAAGGAGCCTTCTAGTGATGATAAAAATGTTCTATATCTTTATCTGAGTAATGTTTACACAGTATATAGATAGGTAAACATTTATTGTGCTAAACATTTAAGATGTATACCCTTTATTGCATATTTATTATTCCTCAGTGAAAATAATTTTAAATGATCACTTATGGTTGCTTGGGATGAAGTGCCTTGGGCTGTAAGAGACCAAGTGGCTGCTGCATTTTATCATAATTGTAATAGTGCTGACTACAAGGGCTATCGGTGGTTGAGCTTCACCTCACTGCATTGGAGAGATTATAGAAAGTAAAAGACAAGCTCAGGGCTTTAAATGCTCAGCTCAAGTTGCAGTCACAAAACCAGAAAATGTCCGTGATGACTCTCAAGGAATCTCTATTTCTTGTAGCTTCAGAGCAGATATAGATTTTAAAAAATCAGCCCCCAAGTTTAATGGGACAGAGTGAAAACATAAGCCAAATTCATAAGTCTCTCGTGTGAAAGTCAACACATTGCTTGGAAAATAGAGGGATCCTGAGACTTGGAATGGTTACATTTGGATGGAAGCTGAGACTTGTGCCACAAACCTCCCTAAAGACTCCCTTGGCAGCAAAAGCAATCCCTTCTCTCCTTTTTTTGACGATATAAGCTTTTCTTTCCTTACAGAACCTATAACATCACTTGGGGCAATTAGCTATTTTCCTTAAGGCCCACCTGTGTATCATCCATTGCCTTTAGACCCAAAAGTCAGATCTCAGCATGCCCCAAGAGGACTAGTCAAATCTGTACAGAAAGGTGATTGTTAGTATTCCAGGAGAATAGCAAGTTTTTGCTAATTCATAGCAGCATAAACTTGGGGAACATGTGTGGGAATTGATTATAAAAATTTTTTTTTGGCCACGTCACATGGCATGTGGGATCTTAGTTCCCAACCAGGGATCAAACCCATGCCCCCTGCAGTGGAAGGTCCTATGCCCCCTGCAGTGGAAGGTAAAGTCCTAACCACTGGACCGACAGAGAATTCTTGATTATAAAACTTTTAGACTTAGGAGGATGGATATAACTTTGGATTAGCCCAGATTTATCAATATCATTATACTTAGAAGATTTGCTAAGCAGTAATATTTTTAGTATCTTGGAAATGGTTTTAAAAGTTTTCTCGGTAGATTAACTATAACCTTGACTCAAATACAGCCTGCATCCAATGAGATTGAGATGCTAGAGCCTTCATGGCATGCTATAAAGGAGTAAATCCAAAGGCTTGTAAAATTGACAAAGTTGATTTCTCATAGGTAGCCTACCCATATTCACCTTCATCCTATTCCCCAAGAGTGCCCAGGTGACAATCCCTGAGAAATCCATTAATGATGGGAGCACTAACATTCCTACAGAGGTAGCTGTCCTCTGTAGGTTGGGAATGATGGTAGGAGATAGTGGCATTGAAGTGGGCTTTCTGGTTTCAAGGAACTGATGGGATTCCTAGAAGACAAGTGGCATTTAACTGCCAGAGATAGAGTCTACTGGTCAAAGTTAATATCATAGATAAATGGTATTTTGACTTAATGCCCAAGGTTAAAGGCCATATTATAATAGGCCTTATTTGTCTAGGACTCATACTGTGGTTTTTTACCTAGTTCCTGAACGTATGGTTGGAATTACCACAATGAACAGCAGAAATTAAAGTGGCCATATGAATGTTTTGACTCATAGATTTTCTGTAGTGATCATGATTTTCTTAGGAATTACATAGGTAGGATATCTACTAAATTATTACTAGAACTATTTACAGAAAAGCTCTAACTGCGGGGCCAGAAACATGAGATGAGACACCACAATGGAGAGTTTTGCCTTCTTATCCAGTTCCCAGACAAGCAGTTGATACACCCAGAAGGCTTTGGTTGAAGTGGAGGCTGGCCTTCTTGAGGAAGAATTCTGCTACGAGCATATACTCTAGATCTTACTTCAAGCCTTCCTCAAAGGGCATGTAGCCCTTTACTAGGGTGAATATGCATTGGAAAAAAGGAAATATCCCACCAGACTTTCAGAGATTACCAGACTCCAAGTTAACACTAATCCCTGGTATCCCAAAGTGCCCCAGTGGACCATTGGTTAAAGTTAGGGCTTATGCATGTCAGGTGATAAATGCTGTTTTGGTCCAAGGTTATATCATAGACCCAGTTAATCTGTGGGACCTAGCTATATTTATTTCTGGTTCTTGAATGTACAACTGGAATAGACATGTACAGCAACTAGCAGAGTTCTCACAAATTAGGGGCTGAAGGCTATCATGGTGAACTTTCTCTGCCTGCCAAAATGGTAAAAAATAAACGGATAACAAAAACAAATTTAAAAAAACACAATTCCACAAAGATTAGATATGAAAATATATTAGTGATATGAAGGATTCAGAAAATAACATTCTTATTACATTCTTATCTATTTCTTCTGTTTTGCCTATGCAGAAGGTAGGTAGATCTTGAAGAATATTTGTAGATTACACTAACACCATTTGCAGCTGCTGTTCAAGATGTGGAACCTTTATTGGACCAAATTGACACAGATCCATCATTCACAACATCTGATGTGGCAACTACTATTTTCTCTAGAGCAGTTTGCAAGGACCAACAAAAGAAGCTTGATTTCACCTATTAGGAACAGCAGTATCCTTTCACTGCCTTGGCATAGGGCTAAGGCAGCTCTTTTTCTTTCTATCATAATTTAGTATGCAGAGACATTGATTGTGTTGACATATCATAGAACATCATACAGGTTCACCACCTTGATGGTTTCCATTGTGGTGATTGGACTGGATGAGCTGGAAGAAGCATTAGATGCCTTGGTAAGCTCCATGTGTGTCAGAGGGTGGAAGATAAAAACCATAAAAATTCAGTGTTTTCTACGTTGGTAAAATTTTTAGCTTCCAGTAGTTGGAAGCATGACAGGATATCTGTTTCAAATACGAGGCAAATTGCCATATCCTGTGCCACCTACCACTAAGAAAGAAGCATAATGCTTATTGGACCCTTTTACATTTTAGGAACAACCTTTACCACATTTGTATCAATCTGTGCTGCTCTTTTGTGTTAACTGAGCCATCAGCTGGCAAAGGGGGTCCCAGAGCAAGAAAAGGTCTTGTAGGCTTTCTAGGCTGCATTACAAAGCCTCTTTATCTTGTGCCTTATCACCTAGAAGATCCTACAGTATTTGAAATGAACAGAGCAAATTAGAAAGCTATCGCAAGTTGCAATAGTAGAATCACAATGTAGATCCCTCAAGTTTTGGAGCAAAACCATGCCTTCTACTAAAGTTAACTATTCTCCTTTGAGAAACAGCTCATGTGTATGTTTATACTGTGATAATTCATAAAACCATACGCTTATTATTTGTGTACTTTTCTTTATGTTATTTTTCAAAGCTTTAGTTTTTAAAACTTGTATGGAAAAATAAAGGTCCAAATTAGCAAAAACAATTCTAAAAAGAAGAACAAGTTGGGGAGAATTTTCCTGATTTATAAAAATAAAGTTATATTAACAGAATATTGAACCTGGCATCAGACCCATGAGAATGTGGGAATTTAGTGTATAACATGGATGTAAACTAGTGGGAAGGGACTAATCAATAAATGATATTGGGATGATTGGCTTCCATACTGGAAAAAAAATAAAATTAGATTTCAGTCTCCTTAATGAGGAAAAATAAGTTCCATCTGATCAGAGACCTAGATGTGGAAAACAAAATTTTTAAAGTTTTAGAAGCAGATATAGAACGTGCCTTTTGACCTCAGTATAGGTAATACTTCCTAAAGAATACAGCAAGTAAGCACAAACCATAGAGGAAATGATTGATGCATTTGACTACTTCAAAATTTAGAACATTGACATGGCTAAACTCACCAAAAGTTAAGTAAATAAGAGATTAACTGACACTGATAAAGATAAACTGAGAAAGACTATTTGCTATATAGATAACAGAATGATCATTATCAAAAATTTATAAGTTAATAAGAAACAGACTACTCATGCCAACTGAAAAAATGGGAAAGAGCAAGAAAAAGCCATTCACTGGGGGACTTCCCTGGCCGTCCAGTGGTTAAGACTTCCCCTTCCAATGCAGGAGGTACAGGTTCAATCACTGGTCAGGGAGCTAAGATCCCACATGCCTCGTGGCCAAAAAAACAAAACATAAAACAGAAGCAAGATTGTAACAAAATCAATAAAGACTTTAAAAATGGTCCACATCAAAAAAATCTTAAAAAAAAAAAAACATTCATTGATCAGGAAACCCAAGTATATAATAAACATATGAAAATGTAATATATTTAATCTCACTAATAATCAGGGAAATGCAAATTAAAATAATTAGATACCAGTTTTTATCCATCAGATTATAAACTAACAATATCAAATATTGGCATGGATCTGGAGAAATTATATCCTCATTCAGTGCTGGTGAGAATGTAAATTGGTATCAGTGTTTTGTAAAGCTATTTGGCAATAACTACTAAAGTTGAAAATGCACATTATACACAATCCGTTAATTACACTTCTGTTTATTTACCCTAAGGAAATGTTTACATATGTATACAAAGAGATGTATATAAGGATATCCACTGCAACATTATTTTGGTATCAAAATACTGGAAATAATCTAAATGCTAATCCATAGAGGGGTGTTTTTAAAAGTTAGGATGTTTTCATATTATAGAATACCATGCATCAATTAAAGAAATAAAATATATTTCCTTAAATACATGAATCAGATCTCAATGTTGAGTAAATAAAAGCAAGGGAACGTGTATTATATCAGTATTTAAAGTACATACATAAAATGTTAACAAACGTAATTTCTGGGTGTTGGGAACACAAGTGTTAGTTTTATCATTTTCTATATTTTTCTCTAATTGAAATTTTCCTTGAAATAGAAACAATGCAAAAAAAGAACAAGTAGGGAGCAATTAATTGTTCCGAATGTCATACTCAGGTCAGATTAGATAAGAACTGAACATTATATATTGGTTTTAGCAATTAAGTAAGTAACAACAAATATTTATGCAGCTACTAAGTGTTACAGAAAGGTGAAGTAGAGTATAAGCTTAAAGGTAAGATATAACTTTCCTGATTTTGACTCTGCAGCTTTTACTTACATGATTACGGTGCTGGTGGTAATGATAAAATCTTCAATATTCCATCTACATAAAAATTTCAAATCTCCTGTAACAACTAATTGCCAACTTTCTGCTTAGGTGGGGTTTTTGGATCGGCAGAGGACATTGGCTTTGCTGGAAACATTCTATGACCAAAGTTCAAAAGTGCTCAGAGGTTTACTCCGAAACCCAAGACAATGTAAGTGCCACCCAGAGGGAGCATGCTCAAGCTGGAGTGATGCAGTACACCAAAATGATAATACAAGGTCATTCTATCCCCATGGAATCCCTTCATGTAACATCTCCCTTAGATCATGATAGCTCTATCTAGTTGTTCATTCCACACAAAATTCAGTCTTCATCACAACTAGATGTATTTTTCACTATGGTGTAATACTAAAAGTTGTTAAGTCAGAGCTCAGCTAGAATTCAATTTTAAATTCATTCAAATGAAGGGGTGCTTTAGTGACAATCTGAATGTTTTGGAAATTAAGTTGGTAGTGGTAATTCTAGTTTTAATGTCCAACTTAGAATTCCAAGGTTTCTAAGAAAAATATTTCCTTCTCCCAAGCATTTTTAATTGAAATATAGTTGATGTACAATATTATGTTAGTTTCAAATGTACTACATAATGATTTGACATTTTCATGTATTAGGAAATAATCACCGTGATGAGTCTAGTAACAATCTATCCCCCTACAAACTTATCACAATATGATTGACCATATTCTTTATGCTGCATATTACATCCCTGTGACTTATTTATTATATAACTGGAGGTTTGTGCCTTTTAATTCACTTCACCTGTTTCACCCACACCTCAAACCCTTCTGGCAACCACCCATTTGTTCTCTGGGTCATATGGCAGTTCTACTTCTAATTTTTTGAGGAATCTCCATACTGTTTTCCATAGTGGCTGCATCAATTTACAATACCACCAACAGTGCACAAGGGTTCCCTTTTCTCCATATCTTTGCCAGCACTTCTTATTTGTTGTCTTTTTGATGATAGCCATTCTGACAGGTCTGAGGTGATATCTCATTGTGGTTTTGGTTTGCATTTCCCTGATGATTAGTGTGATGGTGAGCATCTTTCATGTATCTGTAGGCCATCTGTACATCTTCTCTGGGAAAAAAGTCTATTCGGGTCCTCTGTCCATTTTTTAATCAGGTTGTTTTTTTGATGTTGGTTTGTATGTCTTCTTCATTTTGGATATTAACCCTTTAGCAGATATATCATTTATAAATATCTTTCCCCATTCATTAGGCTGTCTTTTTGTTTTGTTGATAGTTTCCTTTGCTGTGCCAAAGCTTTTTAGTTTGATGCTGTTCCATTTGTTTATTTTTGCTTTTGTTTCCCTTGCCTAAGGAGACATATCCAAAAATACATCACTAAGGCAGATGTCAAAGAGCCTACTGCCAATGTTTTCTTCTAGGAGTTTAATGGATTCAGGTCTTAAATTTAAGTCTTTAATCCATTTTAATTTTATTTTTGTACATGGTGTGAGAAAGTAATTCAGCTTGATTCTTTTGCATGTAGCTGTCTAGTTTTCCCAACACCATTTATTGAAGAGACTGTCTTTCCCCATTGTATACTCTTGCCTTCTTTGTTGTAGATTAATTGACGATATAAGTGTGGGTTCATTTCTGGTCTCTCCCTAGAATTGAGGAATGAAGAAGAAAGAGAGGGAAGAGGGAAGGGAGAGAAAATGAATATTGGAAAAATATAGTTCAGTGAAAGATTATCATAGAACTTTGCTTTTATTTTGGTATTGCAGATACTGAAAAGGTATATGAGGTGAAAGACATTTGTCGCTTTCCTCAGCCCTATGCTATGCTTATTGTGGGAGGACCAAGAGTAGAGGATAAATTCTATTTGCCTTGGAAGTCTAAGCAACTCTCCTAGTAGCAAAAGAAGAATCATGTTCATTTCCAAAACCATACCTTTTAGGAAGGGATTATTTCTAATTTACAGTAGTGAGCATCTTTTATGTTCCTTTAGGTACCTTTTTGTTTTTTATTGGGTTGCTGGGAAAGGTAACGGATATTTATTTAAAGCAATAGGTCTATATTACAGTCACTGTGCTGATAGCTTTTTTTTAATTTTTATTTTATAATAGGGTATAGTTGATTTACAATGTTGTGTTAGTTTCAGGTGTACAGCAAAGTGATTCAGTTGTACATATACATCCATCCATTCCTTTTCAGATTCTTTTCCCGTATAGATTTTTTTTAAATTGGAGTATAATTGCTTTACAATGTTGTATTAGCTTCTGCTGTGCAATGAAGGGAATCAGCTATATGTATACATACATCCCCTCCCTCTTGGTCCTCCCTCACACCCCTCCCATCCCACCCATCTAGGTCATCACAGCCCATTGCTTTTTAACATTAATTTACTAGCTCTGATTCTACACTATAAGATCAATTGTTTAGGTAAATGTTTTGTTTTCTGTGTTAGGGCCATTTGTTGAATTTGGAGAGATAGACTTGCCTGAGTTCTGGGGAGACATGGATAATCAGAAGCACATTTATGAAGACTTTGACAAAGTACTCTTAGAGATGAATACATTACTTTCTGAAAAACATGCTAGCAAAAGCCAAAGTAAATTATTAGCAAATCCAGGAGATCAACATAAACATGATAAACATAGAAAATCAACACTACCACAAAGCCCACCAGAACAGCAGAGAGGGACAACTGCAAACCAAGAATCAAACAGAATTTCAGCCAACGAACAAGAACAAGACAAAGAGTCAACTGGAGAGCAAGAACTGAACAAAGAATCAGTAGCAAAACGAGGAACCTACACAGGGTCAACTCCAGAACAAGGATCAAGTAGAGAGTTAATAATAGAACAAAGACCACATATTGAGTCAATAACAGAACAAGGAGTACCACCAGGAATCCACACTGAACCAGCTGCAGAGCAAGGACTTTACAGAGAATCAGTAACAGCACAAGGACAGCATGAAGAGTCAACAACAGGACAAGGATCACACAGAGGGTCACCTGAGGAACAGGGACCACATAGAGAGTCAGTATTAGAACAGGGACCACACAGAGGGTCAACTGCAGAACAGGGATCACACAGAGAGTCACTCTTAGATCGACACCCCAGAGGGTCAACTGCAGAACAGGAAGCACACAGAGAATCCCTATTAGATCAAGGACGACCCAGAGGGTCAGTTGCAGAACAAGGAGCACACAGAGAGTCAGTAGTAGAACAAGGACCACTCAGACGGTCAACTGCAGAACAACAGCCACCCATAGAGACAATTCCAGAAAAACAAGAGGACATAGACTCAACTTCACAATCAAGAAAAGGTAGTATCTTAAGAGAAAGTGAAAAATCTAGGGAGGCTATTTCCTTTGAGTACACTGAAATCCTTCCACAGGAAGAAAGGACTCAGGGGCAAATCTATGAAGAGCAACTATTCATGAGTCCTGAACTGCAAGAGAAAATTTCAGTATCAAGCAGAAAAGATCATCTTTCAGGTATTAATATAGTTCTTCTACATCAGCTCCTTGCTTTGTAGAGTGTTTTTAAAAGTTCTTTCAGGAAATATTCATTTCAGTTAGGATCTCTTCCTGACATATAAGGTCATGCAATCTTCAGATATATTTTGCTACTCAACATGAGTCTAGACCTTGAGTAATCAATTACCTGCAAACGAGAAAGTCTCTGTTATCAATTTACCTAGAATTACTTTAACACTAGAAGCCCATTTGTAAGGAAGAAATCTGGTAATGTTACATGTAGAAATTTTCATTGGACCTCTGAAAAGGCAGTAGAAGCCCTTTTATTTTAACTGTGGTGTCTGATATCAGAATAAAAGAAATAAATTTCTTTTATTTCAAATTTTAAAAGTATCTCACTTTTTTCAGTTGTATATAAGAGTTTCTGGAGGTCATATTTAAGACTGAAAGCACCCCGCATTTCAAATATTTATTCTGAAGACTTTTCCTCTGAATTGCCTATGCCAATTTACGCCCTTTTTGTTGAAGAATTCTAATCTTTTAGAGAATCAATCTCAATGCCACTTAAGACCTCAGTTAGGCATAATTTTTTAATTCTAAAGTTCTACAGTCCCAAAGAAAATTCTTATTTAAAACTCCTAAGAGATGGGTAACCTATGTTCTAGATTCTACACTAACATTAACTAATTTTAAATCTTTCATTTTTTTCAGCATTATATTTATTTCTCCATGAAATAAGACTACTAATTTCTGCCTCTCCCTGCATAGTAGGGATACAGCTTAAAAAGTTAGTGAAGTTTCTATTCAGTCAGATGTATTATTAGTGAGGACTTAATTTTGACTATCTGTAACAGTGATCTAAAATAAGTGTCTAAAAAAACAAACAAAAGCAAAACAAAATAACAATGTCTAAACAAGACAGGAGTTTCTTTGTTTCTCATGTAAAAGTCAAAATTTATATGACAGCTCAGCCCCATGAAATAGCAGAGGCTCAAGCTCTTTCTGTCTTGTGTCTCCTCCAACCACATGGTCCAAGATAGCTCACCACCATGTCCACATTCTGACCACCAGGTGAGGAGAAAGGATAGGTATTACATTATTTCCCATCACAGTTCATTGGTCGGAATTTAGGCATATAGTGACACCTAGCTGCCAGGGAGGCTAGGAAATATAGCCCTTAATTTGCATGGCCAAATTTGGGTACAACAAATAGCCTTTGTCACAGAGCTGCTCCCAACAACTAAAGTTATTAAGTGATACCATTATGATACAGCATATATAGGAAAGGACCTGAAAGAAAGTTTTTGTGTTCTATATGCAAGGCATTTCTCTCATTTATTAACTTTAGAATATATAATAGAATATATAATGTCCAACTCATAGGCATTTTATTTTGTACCTTTTAGAAACTGAAAAACAGGAAGTTCAGAGAGACAAATCCTGTGAACCCAAGTCCCAAAAAATAGAAGGAAAATCATGGTCAGGTAACTTCTCATTTAATCCTCCTTTCATTCATACTCTAGAGCAAAACCATTATGAAAGTGAAGTTACACTGGCTATATTATGGAACGTGTATTTTATAGGTGAACTTTTGACTTGTAACTGGAACATGAAGTATGCCAAATGTGAAGAGGAGGAACAGGCAAACTTAATCTATGGTAACTCCAGGTTCACAGGTACATGTTAACAACAAAACCAGGAAGAATAGATGGCACTCTAATTGATGAACTTAATTTACTGTGGTACACAATGATAAGGACTGGACTTAGCCAAGGCACAATGGCAGAGTGATACTTGCATTATTGTGTCCCTGAGCTGATGGATCTAAACATATTCAAGATGACTGTTTTGGGTGGTAGTGTACATGCAGTGCTATTGATGAATGCTCTTTAACACATATGCGTTAATACAGTTGTCCCTCAGTACCTGCAGGGGTTTGTTCCATGGAAACCACCCCGCAAAGCTCCCCCCATGAATACCAATATTCAGGGATGCTCAAGTCCCTTATGTAAAATGGAATAGTATTTGCATATAACCAGTGCACACCTTCCCATATACCTTAAATCATCTCTAGATTACGTTTAATACCTAATACAATGTAAACACTATGTAAATAGTTATAAATACAATGTGAATGCTATGTAAATGGTTGCTAGTATGTGGCAAATTCAAGTTTTGCTTTTTTGGAACTTTCTGGAATTTTTTTTTCCTGAATATTTTTGATCCACAGTTGAATCCACAGATGCAGAACCTGCGGCTACAGAGGGCCGTATCCAATTGTTTTTTTCTTTTTACTGTTAAATGGCCCTGAAACCACTTTGAAGCTATCATCAAGGTATGCAAAGGGAATCAGATGTTAGATATTAGAAAAATAGAAATCATTCCAGCTATTCCTCTCCCTGGTAGTTCCACATCCAAATATGCGAGGCAGGTGAGGATCTATCTTGTTTTTGAAGACTTACAAAGGAAGATCTACTCAACAGAGACGATAAAGAGTAGATGTTAGCTCCCAGTAAACCATGTCTTTAACAACAATTATCCCAACAAGTACTATTTTATCATTTTACCTGTCATTAACAAGTAGTAGAACTTACAAGATCAAGATATTTTCTACCTATCTGTAATTTTTTTCTCATTTAAGCATGGATCAAATAACAAATTTATCCTCCAGATATTTCATGGAATTACATGGCATTGATTAAGCTCTTGTTGCCTGCTAATTCATGTTCCTTCCCCTGGTCTTACTTCTTTATCTCAGTTTTGCTTTACCATTTTAACAGTTGCACGGGTGATCCTTTTTAAGTCACATCAAATCTCATATAGGAAGCATAAGGGCATGAACGATTGAATTAGTTAATAAATCAAACATAAATCACTGGGCTTTTTCATGAAATATGCTTCATATTATAACATTGAGCTTCAAGATAAATATATTAGTCAAGACTCTTTGGGGGAGAGGTGGTAGTGGTGGTATTTACAGACTTATTTAACTAGTGAGTCCAGACTGCAGCTGGCTTCAGGCACAGCTGAATCCAAGAGCTCAATAATAGCAGCAGGACAGTGTCTCTTTGCCTCTCAGCCCTGTTCTTCTCTGTGTAACTTTCAGTTTTAGTTTTCACTGTATTGTGGCAAAGATGTCCATGAGAGCATCTCTAAGCCTACATCCTACTAGTTCAGGAATCAGAATATAAGAGTGATTCTCCCCCAGTAGTTGCCCCAAGAGTTCTGGGGCTAATTCTCATTGGCCTATAGTGGATTCCATTGCTGTCCTATGTGAATCATTGGCCAGACCTATATCACATGGCCATCCTTGAAGCAAGGGTGGAGGAAGCTGAGAACTACCTGATACATCTAAACTGACGATGGGGGAGAGATGTTTTCCTAAATCAAAAAAGGAGGGTGCTGAACTCATGAAGGGAGCATGAATTCCTGACAGGAAAAAAAGGAGCAGATGTCCATTACAATAAGTACTCGTATATTTTCTAGAACTTTGATAAAATTGTTCACTTCACTGTTTGATGTATGTTTCTTCCTTGATAGAGCTACACTCGATGATCAGAAATATTCAGTCTTACAAGGAAATAAAAGGTGGGAGTGCCTTCAATGGAGTTTCCTTCAATCTGCTCCAGTTTGTGCAACTCCTGGAGACATTTGTTGGTGAAGATGCCCCCTTGAGTGTCAGCGAAGCCCTCACCTCCTTTTTTAAGAAGGGCTTTGTTGAAACAAAAGAAGAGAAAATGAGTGGCTTAGAAGAGGTGAGTAATATTATTTATCAGTAAAACAAGTGAGGTCACTATTATAAGTAAATCTATCAATCTCAGTTGCTCCTAGTCTAGCTCTTCTTAAATAACTTACAACCAAACCTATCCCTTTAGTTCAACCAGCATGGCCATTAAGTACTTCATTTGAATGTCAAATATTCTAAGATCACACTCCAGAGAACTCATTCCCCTAGTAAGAACATGATTTCTGATGACAGGTGATGGTTTATTTTACAGCTGTGTTTTTGCTCCTCTGAAGCTGGAAGAGCAGATTCCGAGGAACAGAAATGTGTATATGCAAAGATGTGTGTTTGTGTATGTGTGTGTGTGTGTGTGTGTGTGTGTGTGTGTGTGTGTACATTGTCTGCTGTGTGAGTGCATTTGCAAATGCACATACATAGGGGTACAGTTGTGGCTTGAATATATATTTTTATTCATGTGCACCAAGGTAGTACATATTACTTCAGAAATTACTACTTACTTAGGTGATAAATGCAAACACATTAGCTGATATAGACAACTTATGTACTCTTATACGAAACACATAAATCTGGTTCACCAGGCATATTCAGTAAACTTATCAGTCTTATGAGTCTTCTCAACCTAATCTAGAGTTGATATTCCTTTTGCCTCCTCAACTGCTATTCCCCCCATTTAATCAAATGGTATATGTTCACTTTGTTTTAGCAACGAAATTAAATTACTATCTAGTTGACATAATCTAGTAAAAAAGTCTAAACAGTAAATAAAATTAATATCAAGTTAGGTCAATGTTAAATATAAAAAAGAATTTTTGAACACAGTCATTTTGTTTGTTTGTTTGAACACTGCCATCCAACCCCCTTTACTACAAAACATATTCCATCAAGAAGCCAGGCAGAGCACCCCACGTTTTATCACATTCTTGAACAACTAGTAAGGGAGTGGAAAGGAATGAATCAAAGATTCTCAAGGAGTGAGTCCCCTTCCTAAATTAATGTGTTTTAGCTCAATGCAGAGAATGCCTGCTTTTTGGCTTAGAGGTGAAACAAAGAAATGATATTTAGAGAACTAAAATTAAATGCTTCATTTAAAAAAAATTTTAATTAAAATTTTTTTTAAATAATAAAAAATTAAATGCTTCATTTTACCATTCATATTTATGCTTAGTCCCAAAGTAAAGCTGTTTCTATAAAAAGTGCTGCACTTTGGGGGGAATAAGCCTAAGATGCCAGCTAGCACAATACGGTGTATCTTCTGTGCTTTGTTATCCTGTTTGTATCCTAGGCTAGACAAAATGCTTCCCAAGTCCGACGGGGACTTCTCCTAAATGCCCTCTTTCAGAAGTGGGACTGTGATGGCTCAGGCTTCCTGGATCTGAATGAAGTTGATGAACTCTTGTACACATACAAGGAGGGAATGGAAAAGGAATCTATGAAGAAAGGTAAAAATGTAAGAATTTTCTTAAGTTGTGGTAACAACTTGGCTTCAAGTTTCCCGGTATTATGGCATATATACAGTTAAAACACTGGTTGGTCTAAAACCATGAGATACCACTTCACACCTACTAGTGTGGCTATAATTTTTTTTGAGCCTTATTGAGATATAATTGACATGTAACATTGTGTAAGTTTAAGATGTATGATGTATTGAGTTGATGCACATATATTGTGAAATGATTACCACAGTAGCTTAGTTAATACTTCCATCACCTGACACAATACCATTTCTTTTTTTGTGATGAGAACATTTAGGATCTACTCTCTTAGAAACTTTCAAGTATACAACGCAGTATTAACTATAATCACCATGCTGTACATTTAGAATCCCAGAACTTTTCTTATAATGAAAGTTTGTACACTTTGACCAACATCTCCCCGTTTCCCCCACCCCCAGCCCCTGGCAACTACCATTCTACACTCTGTTTCTGTGAGTTTGGCTATTTTAGATTCCACATATAAGTGAGATCATACAGTATTTGTCTTTGTCTGACTTATTTCTCTTAGCATAATGCCCTCAAGGTCCATCCATGTTGTTGCAAATGACAGGATTTCCTTCTTTCCCATGGCTCAGTAATATTCCATGGTATATGTGTCATTCACATATATACATATATATATATAATTCAGATGTCATATATATATATATACACACACACATACACACACACACCATGATTCTTTATCCATTAATTCATTGACAGACACTTAGGTTGTTTCCATATCTTGGCTATTGTGAATAATTCTGCAATGAACATGAGATGCAGATATCCCTTCGAGATAGTGATTTTATTTCCTTCAGATATATATCCAGAAGTAGGATTCCTGGATCATTTGGTAGTTCTATTTTTAATTTTTTGAGGAACCTCCACACTGTTTTCCACAGTAACTATACCAATTTACATTCCCACCAACAGTCCACAAGGGTTCCCTTTTCTTCACATCCTTACCAACACTTGTTATCTCTTGTCTTTTTGATGACAGTCATTCTAACAAGTGTGATGTGATGCCTCATTGTGGTTTTGATTTGCATTTCCTCGATGATTAATGATGTTTGAGCATCTTTTCATGCACCTTTGGTCATTTGCATGTCTTCTTTGGAAAAGTATCTATTCAGTTCCTCTGCCCATTTTTCCATCAGATTTTTTGTTTCTATTGAGTTGTATGAGTTCCTTATGTATTTTGGATATTAACCCCTTATCAGATATATGATTTGCAAATATTTTCTCCCATACTGTAGGTGTTCATTTTGTTGCTACTTTTGCTGTGCAAGAAGGTTTTTAGTTTGATGTAGCCCCACTAATTTATTTTTGCTTTTGTTGCTCATGTAGTATGACTATAATTTTTAAAATGGAAAATAACAGTGTTTGCAAGGATATGGAGAAATTGGAACCCTTGTGCATTGCTGGTGGGAATATAGAAAATGTCAGAGCAATCAGGAGTTGAATTGTTGTCCAAGACCTTAACTGTACTTAGTTAGATTCCTTTTGTGTACCTGGCTACCCATGCTCTTGGGGTTAAAAGAATCCAAACCACTCCACAGTTCTGCCTATTTTCCCTTCTTCTTTTATCTTTCCGCTTCTACAAGGTCTGATTCACCTCTCAAGTCTGAATGGCTTGCAAGTTTCCCCTGAAGTTACTTAACTTCTTATTCTCCTTAATGACTTTTTCTTCTCCTATATTATATTTTTCTCTTCTGATCAATTCTTCTCAATCAAAAGCTACTAAAAATCTTATTCTAATGTAATAAGTTCTCTCCTTCATTTGCTTAGGTCCCAGTATAAATGATTTTGCTCTTCACTGGGTTTAAGGATTTATCTGATTACTTTGGCATAACAGATTTCAAATTCTTAAAGTATGTAGTACATGAGGGAAAGAGCAATCAGAGTTAGTTAAGGTCTTCAACCTTTCAGAAATGAACGTAACCAATACGTTGATCTTCAAAGGTACCTAAGTTTATCAACTGTCATGTGTTCTTCATTAACTATGCCTTCTACAAACTGTACATTATACTACACTACTTGTCTTAGACTGCCTCCAAAGACAATTTACTTAATGAAGCTTCAAAAGGCATAATGAGGTGGTTTCCACTTACAAGATGGGAAAACTTCATAACAGAGAACTATGTTCCACAGAGGAAAAGATACTACACAATGGTCAGGAAAGCTGGGTTCCAATACTAGATCTTTCACTAAATGGTCACATGACCATGGGCAAGTTACTGAACCTCTACAGAGTCAGGTGTCCACATGGGTAAAATGAAGGAGTTGGACACGATGGATTCTAGAATTTAAGGGACCTAAGGATGTTGTTATAAGGTTTCACCTGGCTGAGTGGTAGAATTAAAACAAAACAATAACAGATGACATAAGAGTCATCTTGAGTTCAGTATAGGAAGTCACTGTAAGATGTTCCAGTGGACTTGAGGTGCCTTTGATATGCCTGGTTTTGCATGGGAAGCAGTTGTCAGAGGCTTCAATTTGCTGTAAGAGATGAGAATGAAAATTTCCCCCACAGATGAATGAATTTTTGATTAGTTCTTGGTTTTGTATTTATGTCTTTTAGCTAAACTACACATCCAATTTCCAAAGCCACACCCTGGTCACGAAGTGAGGTTGTCTTCCAAACAGTTTCAGAAATACATAGAATTGGTTGTATCTGAACTCAGGGGCAATGAAGATCAAGTTCTGGAAAGCGTTGTGGAGTTTCTGATGAATACTTTAGAAAGGAGCCATGTTGAGAGTCTGAGAAATTGTGCCAGACAAAAGTGGCTGCACCAAATCCAACGTGCTGCAGAGACAAGTGGAGTATCCCTGGAGCCAGTGTACGCAGAGACCTTTAAGGCCCTCACCCAGGTGTGTTTTCTAAAATGATATATAAGAGAAAAATTTTCTTACAATAGATGATGTGCAATGGTTACAAAGGAGGAACACACTAGATTCTCTTGAGAAATTGCTGCTATAGATGTTTTATTCACTCCGATACTTTACAATGACCCAAAGCCTAGTAAAGTTGCAACTGGAATGATTGAAGTTGGCAAGCAGAGAGGAAAGGTATAAGAAATAAAATTATGTCTTGGAATTCCTAATTTCATTTGTGCCAAAAGTCAGATAAGCCTAGAACAGACAATAAACTGACATTAAAAAACAACCGTGGGCTTCCCTGGTGGTGCAGTGGTTGAGAGTCTGCCTGCCGATGCAGGGGACACGGGTTTGTGCCCCGGTCCGGGAAGATCCCACATGCTGTGGAGCGACTGGGCCCGTGAGCCATGGCAGCTGAGCCTGCGCATCCGGAGCCTGTGCTCCGCAGCGGGAGAGGCCACAACAGTGAGAGGCCTGCGTACCGCCAAAAAAAAAACCCAAAAAGCCAAAAACCGTGAGGAATGTTCATTGCAGCACTATTTACGATAGCCAGGACATGGAAGCAACCTAAGTGTCCATCGACAGATGAATGGTTAAAGAAAATGTGGCACATATATGCAATGGAATATTACTCAGCCATAAAAAGCAACGAAATTGAGTTATTTGTAGTGAGGTGGATGGACCTAGAGTCTGTCATACAGAGTGAAGTAAGTCAGAAAGAGAAAAACAAATACCGTATGCTAACACATATATATAGAATCTAAAAAAACAAAAAAGGTTCTGATGAACCTAGGGGCAGGACAGGAAGAAACACGCAGACGTAGAGAATGGACTTGAGGACACGGGGAGGGGGAAGGGTAAGCTGGGATGAAGTAAGAGAGTAGCATGGACATATATCCACAACCAAATGTAAAATAGATAGCTAGTGGGAAGCAGCTGCATAGCACAGGGAGATCAACTCGATGCTTTGTGACCACCTAGAGGGGTGGGGTAGGGAGGGTAGGAGGGAGACGCAAGAGGGAAGGGATATGGGGATATATGTATACATATAGCTGATTCACTTTGTTATACAGCAGAAACTAACACAGCATTGTAAAGCAATTACACTCCAAGAAAGATGTTAAAAAAAAAATAGCCGTGAGGAGATGTACATGCAGTTTAAGCTACATTTCCCTTGCATGATGTTTTGGGAGTCAGTTTTAAAAGGAACTATTTAAATCATAAAGTCATTATAAAGTAGAATCCAACATGACACTATATTTCATAGCACTGTCTAGAAACAATCTGAGACTATTACAGAATCCTGTCACTTAAAATACATGACCTGGATGGACCACTGTCCACAGCTCTACTGCCACCTCAGACACTCCCAGCTTGCTGCTCTTTCCAGGCAGAAATAGCATGGCTGTCTTCTACATATATCACAGCTTCCATTGATCCAAGGAAACTATGTCATTCATCTCAGCTACACAGCAGCACTTGATTATGGGAATCATCTCCTGAATGGCTGAATTTTCCAATATAGTTGGAAATGATGTGACCAGCAACAGGAGAACAATCAAGAAAAAGAGATATTGCTCCAACTTGCTTCAGAGATCTGCAGTACCCTAAGATACATCTTTTTTAAAAAAATTATTTATTTTTGACTCTGTTGGGTCTCATTGCTCTGTGCGGGCTTTCTCTAGCTGCGGCGGACGGGGGCTACTCTGTTGCAGTGCACAGGCTTCTCATTGTGGAGAGCATGGGCTGTAGGCGTGTGGGCTTCAGTAGTTGTGGCTCACAGGCTCTAGAGCGCAGGCTCAGTAGTTGTGGCGCACGGGCTTAGTTGCTTCACGGCATGTGGGATCTTCCCAGACCAGGGCTCAAACCCATGTCCCCTGCGTTGACAGGCAGATTCTTAACCACTGCACCACCAGGGAAGCCCACCCTAAGATACATCTTAATACATCTTTGTTAGTTAGCCTATTGATCTTCTATGTAGAAAAGGAGGAATCAAGGCAGAAGGGAAAAGAAAAGCACAAAGAGCAAACCCAAGTACATAGAAAGAGGAGACAAATATCAGAGAAAGTGTCTCTCATGTCCCAAATTTATGGGCATATTTAATATATGTGTTAACATATAATATTGTTATAATATTTTAGGTACAGAGAATTCTCAGTTATTTTAATTAGAAATAGTAGTTGAGTAAAGTCTGCAATCTGTATCCCCAAGTAATCCTTTCCTGAAATGATGTAAATCAAATGTCATAGCCAAACAATGTTAAGAATTTCTTGAGAGCATTTTTTCCCATATTCACATCATAGTAGATGGTTAAGAAATATGAATGAAATGAAGTCATCTTGTTGCCCCAGCTCTCTAAAATAAGTACTTTTAACTGAAGCCCATACAACATGAGTATGGTTCAAAGGGATCCAAGTTTTAAACCTCTAAATTTAAGTAGACCTGGCAGGTTTTTTTTTTTTAAGTAAACTAGTCTGATTGACATAGTGTATATCTAGTCCACTCACTAAATCTCAGGTTTCAGGAACAGCTGTGGTGTCAGCTTTTCTCCCACTGCCTATGAATGGTAATATCTGCATCATTTATTCAGGAAAGTTAAATTATTGGGTTCAGATACACAAACTGGCTAATGAAGGGAGACATGATTAAGAGAATAGCTCTTTGGCTATTGGCAAATAAATGGTCGGAAACATTTTGCCATAGGATGCTGAAGCCCATGGAAATAAGAAGATCAGTGCTCACATTTCCCTCTTAGAAGAAAACCTACTACTGCCTGATAGAGGGAATGTTCTATTGAGGAACATAGCTTGTACTTTAGACGATGCTCCATTTGTACTGAACAAAGTGCTCTACAGGGACATGAAGGGGATCAGGTAAGAATATCTTGAAGAGGTTGGTTTCACCCTTCTAAAAAAAATAATTCCTTTTGTGAAGTAAACTAGCATTGAAATCCTAGTTAGCTGCCCAAGAGAGAAATGCCTCAGATCACCAAACTTTCTAGAGCAGGTGACGGGTTTCCAGTCTTGGATGGTTTCACCTGGTTGTTTCTAGAGTTCACTCTTAGGCATTAATTTTCCATGTAGGGACTCTGCTTCACAGTTTCAGTTCAATTATTTCTGCCTACTCTGTAAGTTATGTCTCCTGCATCCTTTTTATATATGTTTTCTCTGTTATGATTTAAGCTTTTTTGTTTTTACTCTATGTCAACTTTTATTGATATTATTTTCCTTTGCAGCAGTCTTTCCCCAACAACATTTAGAGTCCCACATCAAATGCAGCTGGATATTGCAACCATTATAACAATATAATCGCTATTAATTCCTTGCACTTTCCGTCGTGTCCCCCTAATCTGACTGTATCTGGCTCATCCATCCCCATTTTTTTCTGAGCAACATCTTTCTTCTTCTATATACACACCATTAAGCTTATTTTTTAAATCTTTCTCTCAAGTCAGACTCTCCTAACTGGTAATTTTATCTGAGTCCACTTCTCTGACATATAATACTAATGATTATGAATGGTTGGATCTAGTTTCCTGCATGGTTTAATCTAAAGCCCCCTCCTGTTGCCTTTCTCCCATCCTCATATTCCTATTTCTCAGCTTTACAGTAGTGGATGAAGGGAAGCCAATACACGTCCCCCAAGTTCAGAACCATGGGAACATCTTCTTCTGGAACCATTCCCGCAAGAAGAACGATCGAAATGGGTCATTCCTGGCTCTGCCTCTTCAGGATGCATGTATGAGGATCTTTGGGGTCTTGGCTGTTGACACCTTAAGAGATCCCCAGAAAATAAACATCTTCCTACCCCATGAGATCAAATTCTATCTGGTAAGGCACAGAAAAATTCTTCAAGGTCTATGGTAGGGTGGTCTCTCCTTCTATACTTTTTAAAAAATGAAACCTGAAACCAGATGAGAGTGAAGCTATGTATATAGATAGTGTCATCATACTTGTATCAGTCTTTGGAGAGGCTCCCCATTATACATGGAAGGACTCAGCCTCAGTTGCCCATCTATGTCTCAGCCTGTCTGGGAAGATTGTTAATATGTGTCTGATTGCATTAATCATAGGAACAGCATTTTCTGCTATAGAACGGAAATCCAACTATTAGACTACTAACTAAAACCCAAAAAGTAGGAATGAACTTTTAGAAGGGACATATTAATGTTTTATTAATAGTGGTACCTTGAAATCCTTTGCTGTTTCCACAAGTGGTTCTAAATATGATATGCCTTCCTATAGTTCTTATTTCAGTGTTATAATTTTTGAGGATAAAGAATGAAGGAAAAGCCTAAATGTTTCTTGAGTATTCGTGTTTTCATGATAGATCTCAAAAAGGAGAGGCACTTTTAAGACTATAAAATAACTGGACCATTTCTACAAGCATTTAAATTTAATTTTATGAATAGAAATTTCAGTGAAGGAAGATTGAAAACCTTTATGGAGGCAATGGACCGGGACATAGCAGCAATCAGGAAGTTGCTATCATTTGTTCCCCTGTATGCTCTTGATGTTTATTTACCATCATTTAAAATTTTCTCCTCTCATTTACTGGATGTACAACTGAGGAAAGTGGTAGAATCGTTTTCCCTGGACATCTTTTTAAATAATAAGGTTCATTCTCATCAGACGTAAGAATCATGTGAAGATATTAAGAAGCAAAATGCAAGAGTATGGAGTTATCAGTAGGTGAACTATATATGGTCTTATTAGAGAATATGTCAAAGTGAATTCCAAATTGACTCTCTAGCCCTTGGAGGTAAAGGCTCCTGGGTTACCCTTAGATGCCTTGGGTCCTAATATAAAATGCAGATATTTTTGAAGAATTTTTGGTTCCTAGAGTTTCTTGACAAGAAGACCACAGATGGGTTCTAAGGACTTCCCGTCCCTTCTCTGTAGAACAGGCTCTCTTTATGTATCTAAGACGATGGTGTACTCTAGCGTGTTGCAGGCCTTGGAACCCAGCACACCTGTACTGCTTGCTGATCTGATGGCAGTAGCCTTGTAAAGATGCAGACATTAATGTTGCATCAGATCAGGGCAGCCCTTACCCATCTGTCCAAGGTTGGCATCAGTTCTTGGCTTTTAAACCTTTTTTTCTCATTTCAAAGTTTATCTTGTTCTTCTGACACTATTTTCTGATAACACATATCACAGACTTCACTGGATGATTGTCAGGAAACACAGTAAGTTAGGTTGATCTTATGGTAGATCTCTCCTTACTTTTGATTTCACTGTGATTGATCCTTTTTTCATAGTAGAATCTGGAACACTGCCTTTTGAGAATTGATGAATAACTTGTAGAAAGTAGATTATCAATTAAAAAGATAATCCAATTGATGCATTACTAATTATTTTGGTGTTTTAAATAGAAAAGGTAATTTAAATTTTCTGTCTCTACAGGGAGTTGCCCATGTTTTTAGTACTGCCTATCACTACGTCCACAGCCGAGAGCATATCCTGCATGTTGTGATCACTGGCATCAGCTGGCTCTACAACATCACATCCGGCATCACTGCCATCACTACATACTTCACTGAGCCTAGCCCAGCGAAGGTAGGCAAGGCTGGGCAGTGTTAGACCTCCCCAGGTTAACAGAGTTTCTAGATACTATTGTCTTGCTCGTATTTTAAAGCAGATTCAGTTAGCTATTATGCTATGACCCCAACTCAAGATCCTTGGTTGTGAGTGGCAGAAATCCATCAAACTGCCTTAGGCAAAGGGGGGGCGGGGCGCGGATTGATTAACTCAGGTAACCAAATGAAGAAAGGGCAGGAGTCAGGCTGGCTTCCGGGACGACCATCTGGGCTCTCTCATGTTATTTCTCTTCCCAGTTCTCACGTTTGCCTCCCTCTGCACTTTGGCTTTGCCATTCTGGCTAAAGACAGGTTTTTTTCTACAGGGCAAGCCTGATGCTTAGTAACTAAAGAAGAGTTTTTCTTTCCTGTTCCAATTTGCAAAAACCAAGGAAAGAAAACTCGTTTTGATCTATCCTGAGATATGCCCCTCCTGGCCAGGGTGGGAAATTTACAGTAACTGGCAGACCCCACCAGGATCATATGGGTGAACTGGGAAGGGATGAGGCACCCCTGTTTTGGAAGGACACCTTATATCACACCAATCAAAAAAAGAAAAAAAAGCCTCCCTATCTACAATGTGATGAGTTTTTGATGAATGTTTGCTTTGCTTCTTTACACTTAATGTTAATGTTAGGATTTTTCATGTATAAGAATGGATGGAAAGGGGTCTTCCTTTCAAGAATGCTAAACTATTCTGCCTGATCAGGTGGTGGCAACACCTTGATTGTCTTTCAGTCCTTTACTTGGCCGTCCCACAGGTGCGTCTCCCCTTCCTTTTTGGCTTCTTTTCCTTCCTTCCCTCCAGGTCCCCGCTTCCCTCCTTCAGTGGCTGGATCAAGCTGATGAGGCCTTGGCTAAAGAGGGCAGAATCACAGAGCTCTCTGATGGGGTGACCGGGCCAAGGAAGTGGAGAATGCCTAGTTGTGGGTGCTGCTTCTGGGGTGGGGTGGGGCTGGGAGCCTTCAGGTGCCTTCTGAACTGGGGCGGACCACCTGGTGTGTATGTGTTGGGTGGGTGGCGGTGAGAACCTCTCAGTATAGGAGGCAGACCACCAGGTCCCATTGGCCACAGTGGGGCCGTAGCGTGTGGGGTCTGGGGAGCATTCCACTTGGCCAGCGTCTAAGCACTTTGTTGGAACCCTCAGAGAAACAGCACCTAGGGCCCATGAAGAAGGTTAACATCGCCTATAGCAGTCAGCAAGAAGCACGGCTGAAGGGGCGTGTAGTTTCAGAATTGTAATGCTGTGGACAAGACCACAAGGGTCACTATCCATCTGACCCAAGGCCATCTTATGGAGGTGGAGACCATATCCCGACGGGAAGAGGAGGACCACTCAGCAGCCAGGGTCTGGGTGGGGTCACAGCCAGGTAGAGACCAGTACAGCCTGTCCAAGCCTGTAGTCAGGGGTTTGTCCTAGGTGGGAGATACTAGGTGAGGTTTTGATGTTAAAAATGGCTGAGGATGGCTTTAGGGATACCTTTTTTTTTAAAGCATTCAACTATGGTAACTTAATAAGCCTCTCTCTTACTTTATGCAGCCCCCCCAGATCTACTCTCCTCTCTTCTCCAGCTCACTCTGTACCTCAGAAAGTAGACTGAATCAATGGACTCCTTGGCCTTTAGCTTCTTCTTGGGATTGTCCAATGAGAGGCACCAGTAGGAGATTGGTGGGTAGAAGGAGAGGGAGGCTCTCCTTCTGCTTTTGGCTCTCCCCTCTGCCAGGTTGCTGTGGGTTAGCTGTGTTCTTCGACTAAAGGCCACTCTACCTTTAGTCAAGTGGCCCTCTCCCTCTCCTGTCTTCTCCAAGTTCCAGTAATTGCTTCCATCCCTTGCCTCTTCAGGCTAAAAGTGGTAGCAGCTCCCCATTGTTACTAGGCCTGGGATTCTAAGTACCGACCATGCTTTCATAAATAGTCCCTTTATTAAACTCTCTTCAAATTAGCCAGTACTGGTGTGTCATCTGCTCCCTCCTGATATCCTGACTGACACAAATTATAAAGTAGATTCTGAGACACCCCACCTCACCTCATGCCCATGTTTCTATAAGGTACAGAGTCATGGAGGAAAAAGAGTTCTCTCTCTTTTTTTTTTTTTTTCGGTCCGTGGGCCTCTCACTGTTGTGGCCTCTGCCGTTGTGGAGCACAGGCTCCGGACGCGCAGGCTCAGCGGCCATGGCTCACAGGCCCAGCCGCTCCACGGCATGTGGGATCTTCCCGGACCGGGATATGAACCCGTGTCCCCTGCATTGGCAGGCGGACTCTCAACCACTGCGCCACCAGGGAAGCCCCTCACTCTTTTGACAATAACTATAAATGAGGGAACATAGGAGTTTCAATTTCTCTTAGATATGAAACTCAGGCTATCTCTTTTATTGTGAATAATAATAAATATCATTATTATTATTATTTATTTAGTTTATCACCCCAAAGCACCTATGTCTAACTATTTCTTTGGAGCACCAAATTTGTTAAATATTTAACTGTGGTAGGCTGAATAATGTTTCCCCCCACCAAGACGTCCATATCCTAATTCCTGGAACCTGTAAATATGTTACCTTAGTGGCAAAAGGAATTTTGCAGACATGATTAGTATTAAGGACCTTGAGAAAGGGAGAGTGTCCTGGATTAGCCAGGTAGGCCCTATCGATTATACGTGTCCTTAAAAGCAGATAACCTTTTCTGGCTATGGTCCCTGAAAGGTGAAAGGATGGAAGAAGAGTCAGAGCGATGGCAGTGTGAGAGACTTGACACTCTGTTGCTGGTTCTGAAGCTGTACAAAGACCCAAGGTCGCTAGGAGCTAAGGGCAGCCCCCAGCTGACAGCCAGTAAGGAGACCAAGACCTCAGTCTCTTACTTTCCTGAGGTCTAACATGTGCCTGGTTTGCTATCTTAAGTTATATCAAGTAGGCTTTTGAAAAAACAAAAGCCAGAGATTAGCAGGTGATTTCTGCTTTCCACCTCTCCACATTTCTTTTCTTAGGCAGCACAAACTTTCTGCTTGAGTGGGGAGGAGGGTGGTATACAATACCACAATTAATGTTTCACATCCCACCATACATAATAGAAACCCTTTAAAAATTTTTTCTTTTATTTTGGCTGTGCTGGGTCTTCGTTGCGGTGCGCAGGCTCTTTGTTTCCGGCTTCTCTCTAGTTTCAGCACACGGGCTCTCTAGTTGTGGCACGCAGGTTTAGTTCCCCCACCACATGTGGGATCTTAGTTCCCCGACCAGGGATCAAACCCCCAACCCCAGCATTGGAAGGCGGATTCTTAACCACTGGACCACCAGGGAAGTCACGAAACCTTTTTTTTTTTTTAACCTCAGGGACTTCAAAAATGCTGTTACCCTGCCCAGAACATTCCCCCCACTTCACTCCATCACGCTTAGGTCCTACCTGAAGCAAACTACAAACTTTACCAAGGGACATACATTTTTTTCATAAAGTTAAAAAGTCATATCATGATTATTTTCACAAGAAGACCACTTTTTAAAAATATTTCTTACCAAAATTATTTTTAAATTTAACAAAATTCCAAGATAAATTCCAGCATGATTTTTTAAATTGGCCAAATGATTTTAATCTTCATTTGGAAGAAGAATAAATGCATGAGAATAGCTAAGAAAATGAAGGATAGGAGGGAATTTACAGCCATGGTCTGAGGAAGGATGGCTGATTCTATTTCAAAGATTGAAATGATTAAAGCGAGGTTGATACATTGATGACATAAAAATGTAAACCTTTCCTGCATCAAAGTTATAAACACAACTAATTGCCACATATCTGACAAAGGATTAACAGTGTTATATAAAAGTCAATGAGATTTTGAAAATCCAAAATAAAAATAAGCAAAGGACAATTTTATTTAAACAAAAAACCTCATGCAAATGGTCAATAAACATGGGAAAAAATGTTCAATTGTTCTCATAATGAAATAAATACAAAGTTAAGTAGAAGATAATTTCTTACCTAATAAATTGAAAAAGATTTTTTTTTAATATAATTTGAAATGTCTGTTAGACATCTAAGTGGAGATATTGAATAGGCAGTTGGATATATGAGCTTAGTGTTTGGGAGAAATCCAGGCTGGTAAATAAATTATATTTAAAACTACTCGAGTGGTTATACATTGTGAATGTATTTAATCCCACTGAATTGCACACTTATGAATGGTTAAAATGATAATATCATGCTGTGTATATTTTACCAAAACAAAACAAAAATCGTGAGACTGGATGGGATGACCAATAGAATGAGTGAGGATAGGAAAAAAAAATTTCTGAGACCCAAACCTTGAGGCCCAAGTGTTTGGCATCATTGTGGCTCAAAATTATATTGACCTTGACCTATAATTTGAAAAACATTTTATATTACCTAAGCTTTTCTAATTTTTTTTCTATTTATTTGTCCCCAAAAGTCTTAATGAGAGTATGAAGTCTAGGGGACTTCCTGGTGGTCCAGTGGTTAAGAATCTGCCTTCCAATACAGGGGACAGGGGTTTGATCCCTGGTCGGGGAACTAAGATCCCACATGCCTCGGGGCAACTAAGCTGGTGCACTGCGGTTACTGACCCCACAGACCACAACTAGAGAGAAGCCGGCGCGCCACAACGAAGAGCACGCACGCTGCCCATGCACCACACCTAAGACCCTGATGCAGCCAAAAACAAATAAATATTTTTTAAAAAAGAGAGAGAGTATGAAGTCTAAGTACTCCTCTCTCTAATGATATCTCTGCCTCTTTTCAAGGATTCAGACTATGTTTTACGAAATATGATGGTCACAGGGCACCTGGGTCTAACAGAAATCCACAGGAATCCCCCTATCATCTTTAGGAAGACTTGCATTTTCAGGTATGAGACATACCTCATGGTCTGTTTTGTTTGACTGCCAGCTTCTGCTTCTTATTAATATACACTGGCTCTCATTCTGATTGGGTTTTAAAGAAAAATTACTGCAGACCTTTGTCTGCCTGGGTCCTTTCCCCCTCAAGTCCTTTTAAAAACAGATTTCAATTTAGTGTTTTATTTTCTATAATTGTCCTGTAAACATGGAATTAACAAAAACCCACCATGGTTATGAAAAATACACCCACATCACTTAATCAGAGCTCATCCTCTTAATGTTAACTAGCCTGTGGACTTGTATTTTTTATTTAAAGAAGACAGTCTGGGGCAAAGATGGGGAGGAGGCAAAGAATGTTGCCTTTAATAAACCCCCAGTTCTAGATAACCTTGAATGCCTCTCACCTGTGGAATGGAAAGGCTATTAAACTGTGGACAGATGCAAAACAGATCTTAACTAGAATACATCTTTTGCAAAAAGGGACCACTGCTTCTTAGAGGGTCAGCATAGTTGAATAGGCGGTAACCTATCTCAGACTAGTAGGCTAATTTGACATTTAAGTACCTATGTTAATTCAATTTCAGTTTGGCCTCATACCAGAATGTTCATTCAGTTTTAAGCTCCTTTCCATACAGTTATTCCTTGTGCTGGTCAATAGTTCTACAGGAGTCCTTGTAACATCCAGACTTATAACCTCGGATTTCTCTGTGTAACTTAGAGTAGGTGCTTTTTTTTTTTTCGCGGTACGCGGGCCTCTCACTGTTGTGGCCTCTCCCGTTGCGGAGCACAGGCTCCGGACGCGCAGGCTCAGCGGCCATGGCTCGTGGGCCCAGCCGCTCCACGGCATGTGGGATCTTCCTGGACTGGGGCACGAACTCGTGTCCCCTGCATTGGCAGGCGGACTCTCAACCACTGCGCCACCAGGGAAGCCCAGAGCAGGTGCTTTTTGAGGACCTCTGTTGACCAAGAAAGCTTAGCATGATGCATCATTACTATGGTTATCATAAAGACACAAAGTGATGGCTCAGCTGCAGCAAGGGGTAGGAATAGCAAAAGAAGGACATAACCTTCCCTATCATCATAGGATTGATGTTATGAACTATAAGTGTGCTTTTTTTTTTTTTTTGGCAATGCCCTGCAGCATATGGAATCTTAGTTCCCCAACCAGGGATCGAACCCCTGTCCCCTGCAGTGGAAGCACGGAATCCTAACCACTGGATCACGAGGGAATTCCCTAAACGTGCTTTTGAGGCTATGCAAAGCACCAACATTTTTACAAATACCTCAAAGGAATGACATCTCAATATCATGTAAGGACTTCCCTGATGGTCCAGTGGTTAAGACTCCGGGCTTCCACTGCAGGGGGCGGGCGTTTGATCCCTGGTTAAGGAAGTTCCGCATGCCAAAGTTCGGCCAAAAAAAAAAAAAGATACACTCAATATCATGTAGATGGGGAAAGAAAGAAAGAGATAAAAAGAGATACCTCACTAGAGAAAAAAGGAGCCACTACATTTCTATGAAAACCGCAGGTCCCTCACTGAAGCAGGTGCCCTGCCCAGATCCCCATGTACCTTCTGCGAGGGGCCACGTCCTACTGCTAATGACTCACACTGTAACTTTCTCTGGAGGAGCACCCTTGAGCAATGGGAGCCTCTCACCAGGAGGTGCCTAAGAGTTCTGTAAACACCCTCTCCACACACAACCCAAGCAGATTAGAGCTCTAATGACTGACAAAAGGCCTCTCCCCTGCCTCAAGGTGGAGCAGAGTCTGGGCACAGTTTGCCTTCCAGAGCTCCCCTTGGGATCAGACTGAGGCTAGAGTTCACCTGGAATCACATTCTTGCTTAGCTCCTCCCCCTTGCCTATCGCGCTTTTCTCAGACCCTTACAGGTTTCTCCTGAGAGCACTCCCTCAATAAATCATTTGCACAGAGCATCCCTTTTCTCAGTCTCTGCTTCTAGGGCACCTGACCTAACACGCTCATTGTTCCTTCAGGCATTCAACCAATATGTATTGGACAATATTTAAACAAAAAACAAATACCCTCAGATAAGGATAAGTATATAGTAAAAACAATAAGGCAGAGTATTAGGGTGGAGCGAGACTCAGATGCAGCTATTTTAGATTGTGGGGTCTGGGAGGGCTTCCCTATGAGGAGCTGAGGGAGAGACCCCTGTGAACTCAAGGGGTGGAGTGGTCCAGGCAGATGAAACAGCAACAAGGGCTGGTGCGGCTGGAGTGTAGTAGGCACAAGAGAAGATGATTCAGTACATTTGGGTGGAATGTTATGAACAGGCTGTTGTTTTATATCCTTATGCTTATTTGGTTTTGGTTTCAGAGATTTCCTCTTTAAGTGTACAGACAGTTCAGAAGTTGTTTTGGCCTCTGTCTGTGGAGAAAACCACATAGTAGTTCCACTTCGTAAGAGAACAGGAGAAGCTTTGGGAGTTCTCGATGTTAACATTGGCAGGAGTAAGATGTTGTTGTATCGAGAATTTAAAGATCTACAGAAAATGACGAAGGTGATCCAAGTTGCCTGCAATGAAATACTGGGCGAATTATCTGGAGAAATAAAGAAAAACTATATCTTAGGTATTGTGCATGTGGCGACCATCTGAATTCATGGATTTAAAAAGTTTTGGGGAAATCACAGACAATGCAATGCAGGATGCATTTTCTAAAATGAACTGTTGCAATATATAGATCTTTCCACATGGAAGGATTTCCTTCTTGCAGTCTTGGGCTGATGAGTGTGGGCTATAAATGCTAGCAAAGGGTAAGGAATCACATTTTCTTGGCTAGAGTCATGGTTTTAGAACTGGAAGGACTCATAAAGGCAATATACAAGTAGCATTTATTGGGTTGGCCAAAAAGGTCATTTGGGTTTTTCTGTAACATCTTATGGAAAAACCCGAATGACCCTTCTGGCCAGCCCAATATTAAATGTCACATCATGTGTCAAGCACTTTAAATATGTTATTTCAGTTGGTCCTTACCATAACTCTATGAGGTGAATGGTTATTATTTCATTTTACAGATGAGGAAAGTAAAGTTCAGAGAAACAACTTGCACCAAATCACATAGTTAACAAGTGGTGAAGGCTGGATTTGCACCCCAGTTTGGGTGCTCTTTTCAGTACATTACACAGTGCTAACTCTTCGGAACATCTCATTTTACAGATAAAGAAGCTAAGGCCCGTCAAAATAAAAGTCCAATAGCAAGCTAGTGCACGACCATGAACAGGCCCCCGGTCCTTATGATTCCACATCCACTAGGCTACCCTTAGCACAAAATCAGTTTGGGCAGAAGGGAGGGAAGAAGGAAGCATGGAAACCTTTGGCTGCCTAGAATGGAATGACCAGAATTAGTAGAGTAACACTCTGGTGGGGTAAAGCTGAAAGGTTTCTAGCCACTACACAGTGTGGGAAAAGAAGAAAAAAGAAAAGAAAACTCATGTCTTTTGAGCATCCACTATGTGTAAGACCTGGGGCTAAGCACTTTTACATATACCATCTCCTGTAATTCCCACAGCTCAACAGGGAAGTAGGGATCAGCTCTATTCTCACAGAAAATGAAAAGGAGGCTCAGAGAGACGGCAGAACCAATAAGGGGGAAAGTAGGTATTCAAACCAAGATCTAACTCCAAAAAAGTTTCCACATTTCCTCAAAGCCTCTTCCTGTGAACTTCACCAGGTGTAATTCCATTTTTGCCTTTTGATTTCGTGACTAGAGAAACTGATTGTTTAAAACCATAGGATATGGTCTTCTTTTTCCTGAAGAAAAAAAAAAGGGTTTTACTATATTATGTTCAGAATCCTATTAAAAAGTAGTGTGTGTACTAAACAACAATGTGGGATGTCATTCTATCATTCCAGAAATTGAAAATGTGGGAGCAGTCCAGCGGGCAGGCATTCTCTTCTTCCGAGTCATGCTGAAAGAGCTACAACAGTGCCTCCGGCTGCTTACCTCCATGGACTTTGTGTCACTGTTGCTCTATGATTATGATCCTCTGGCAGAGCCAAAATCACCAGCCAGCCAGTCCCAGGAGTTGGAAGCCAACATAAAACTAGTACAAGACATCCTAAAAGGGATTATCTTGTTCTTTCATCCAGAATTGGAATTATCAAATGACTTAGGAAATTGGGATCAGTGTAAACTGGTAAGTTTTTTTTTAAGTACACTTTATTGAAAAATATCCTACACAGGTTTAGATATACAAATCATAATTGCACAAATCCTAAGTATACAAGGGCAAGAATTTTTACACAATGAACATTTGTAACAGGCTCCTAGATCAAGAAACAGAACATTAGTGGCATCCCCAAAGCCATCCTTTGTACCGTACCCTCTCCCATCACCAGCTTCTCACACACACACACACACACACACACACACACACACACACACGCACACTCACCCTCGGGTAACCGGAATCCTGACTTCTAACACCATAGACTGCTTTTGCCTGTTTTGAAGTGTATATAAATGGAATTATGTAAACTGATGAATTGGGCACTCTACTTCCACTTGCTGATGATTCCATAACTTTTGTTCTTTGTTCACAGTACGTTAACCAATACTTAGTCGAGAATATTTGTGACTTTGATCCAACTGCTAGGAAACTGAAGGTTAATTTAAAGCTCATTGATGAATATATCAGAGGTAAATTTCCACTTAATTATGGTCTAAATCTATACCAAGAGCAACAAAACACAGTTGCAATCCAGAGACTTTTATTAGAATAAAGCAAGTGGCTCATACATTCAATTTTTAGGGGAAAATAGTTCTGATTATAGTCTTCTAAAAGGAGGGGCATTGTCTATAATCTACTGCAATCCCCAAAGTGACTGTCTGTGCCACACGTATGAGAATTCAGAAGCACCTCTGTCTCCCACTTATTGACTACATGTTCATAATTCGCTAAAAAACAAAAGCAAATAGGGGCTGCAGTGAGACTAGGAGACAAGTACGTTAAGCAAAAAGGCAGGTATTATCTTTAGTTCCCATGAAGAACCGAAGAAAATAATAGATCATGAGTCTTTATAGACTAGTAATGTAGACTTTTTAGAGGAGGAGCATTAGCAGGAATCAAAGCAGTGAGGCTCCCAGGTTGGAAAAGGTGATGAGCTCTTTGACCACAGAGAACTGGTCACATATAAGGGTAAAGATACATATACAAGCACACATTTCTCTATGTGTGTATATTACCCCACCAGAGACCTGAGGCCAGTTTTGTTTTGTTCTGTTTTTGTTTTTTGCTGCTCAGCTTGTGGGATCTTAGTTCCCCAACCAGGGATCAAACCTAGGCCCTTGGCAGGAAGCACAGAGTCCTAACCACTGGATGGCCAGGGAATCCCCCTGAGGCTGTTTATATGAATAGAACAGGAAAGAGCGAACTTAAAAATTTGGCTCTTTTTTTTTTAACTCATATAAAAAACTAATCATTAATTGGAAAAATGGCTCTGTAGAAATCTCTTCACTAAGCCTATCCATCTCTTCCCCACTCTCTTTGGAGACTCTGGACCAAGTCACAAGGGTTTCTGGACTTCTGTGACACCTATATTAGGCAGAGAGGCTTAGAATCAGACTCCTAGGACAAGAGAAAGGAAAAGACAATTCAGGGGAAGACAGCCACACTCTTCAGGCTGTCTGTGGCAGTGGAAGCACGTAGCACAGTGGAAGCACAAAGCAGCGAGTGAGGACGGATGGATGAGAGAGAGAGATCTTCTGGCTTAGGAAGGAGAGATACTCCCAGAAGTTCGGGAGTGCTAGACACGAGATTCACATAAAAGTTAACATGAGGCTTCCCTGGTGGCGCAGTGGTTGAGAGTCCGCCTGCCGATGCAGGGGACACAGGTTCGTGCCCCAGTCCGGGAAGATCCCACATGCCGTGGAGCAGCTAGGCCCGTGAGCCATGGCCGCTGAGCCTGCGCGTCCGGAGCCTGTGCTCCGCAACGGGAGAGGCCACAACAGTGAGAGGCCTGCATACCGCCAATAATAATAATAATAATAAGTTAACATGAATTCATGTGGACTGAGAGTGGTGTGAGTAAAGATTAGAATTCCTGTTTGGAAGGTCTTCTGTGTGCCCTCAGGGCCATGGACTGATTCACAGAGCCTCTGCATTCACAGGTGTTGCAGTTATCACTTCTAAGGTGCTGTTTAAGGAAAACAGTAACAGCAGCAACAACAAAAATGAATACGTGTTCACTATATATTTGTATACACTGTACTTGGTCTATACTTGTTCACTGTTCACTGAGGACTTAAAACTCTAGAAGAAATATTTTCTATGTCAGTGCCTAGTTGCTGCTCTTCCCTTTGGAGTAGATTTAGTCCCTGCCATGGGCCTGGCACTGCCCCATGTGTGACCCGTTTGTCTAATTGATATTCTCCCTGAGTCCCTACTCCACTTTGGTCCCCATCCAACCTGCCAGCCCCTTGGCCTAGAGCCAGATCCTGCTGCCACTTGTGTCCCTTCAAACTGATGCTCCCCTTCTTGGGCAAGGACTCAGGTACCCCCCAGTGTCCAGTCCAGTCCCTCTGTCAGATAGGAGCTAGGGATGAGGATCAGGCCCCTCCCCTCTCCACCCTGAAGGCATGTTCAGGAATTGGCTCTCAGCCCTTAATAAAGACATCATCCATGGCATTGTACCAATGCTTCAAGGGAGTTTCTTCAGGCTCACCTCCGATTTGCCTATCAGAACTACCTCCTATTGTCATATATAGCTCTTTTGTTTCAGGAAAACATGCAAATTTCTGTTTCCTTTGCTTACCCCCACTTTGGACTGTGCTAGCTGATTCCTGAGCAGCCTTGATCTCCAATGCTCCCCACCACTTTCTTTTCCAGCAGTGTCCTCAGGTGCCAGGAATTCCAACTGCAGTTAACAGAGCTGGATTCAGCCAGAAGCTAATATCCCCTAGGCTCCCCTACCACGGCCACCAAACCTTTAGCATTACCACAGTCTCTGAAGCAATCAAGAAAGTTCATAGACCACCCAGGTACCAACCCTCTCTCCTTCAGATGCAATTGTATCAGGAAATTCTAAGCTCCGCATTTGGGGAAAGGAAAGAGAACTCTTGGGGCACCTTTCTACTTGTGCCAGAAAAAGAGGAGTCTTCTGGCAGGGCACTCTGCTGCCCAAGTTTATCTGAGCCTTCTTCTAGAAGTAAGGCCCCTACTCAATGACTCCACCCAGCATGAAATGCCACCAATACCTATAGGTTCTGCCCAGGATGGGGAGGGACTTTTGGCATAGCTCCTAACTCATCAAACCTTCCAAACTGATGACTTTGCCAAGAAGACAGAGTCAAAGGCAGGTGATGTGCCCACACTTTTTTAGGGCTTCTGCTTCCAACTCTCACTCCACTTCATCCTAGCTCTAGTGAGATCATATGGTATTTGTCTTTGTCTGACTCATTTCACTTAACCGAATGCCCTGAAGTTTCATCCATGTTGTTGCAAATGGCAGGATTTCCTTATTTTTTATGACTGAACAATATTCCACTATATGTATATATCACATTTTCATTATTCATTCATCTGTCAGTGAACACCTAGGTTGTTCTCACATCTTGGTTATTGTAAGTAACACTGCAGTGAACATGAGGAGTGCAGATATCTCTTCAAGATAGTGATTTCATTTCCTTCAGATATATACCCAAAAATGGAATTGCTGGATCATATGGTAGTTCTATTTATAATGTTTTGAGAAAACTCCATATTGTTTTCCATAGTGACTGCACCAATTTACATTCCTACCAACTGTGCATAAGGGTTCTCTTTTCTCCACATCCTGGCCAGCACTTGTTATTTCTTGGGGTTTTTTTGTTTGTTTGGTTTTTGTTTTGGTAATAGCCTTTCTAGCAGATGTGTTGTGATATCTCATCGTGGTTTTGATTTGCATTTCTAGAAAGGGTTATTTTATATTCTGGTGGAATTCCAGGCAGCTGTGTCCCACCTTTATATCGAGACAGTCACCTTTGCAGGAGCACTGGGCAGCTTTGTTCAGCAGGCTTGGCTTCCCAAGACTATGCCATTGCATGTGAATGTTGCTGACATACTTCCCTGTGGGGGACCCACTGACTCCAGTGACCACTCCCGGACAGCTGTGCATAGTGCATCAAAAGCCTGCTACCCTCTGTTACTCTGCCTAAAGTACTCATGTAGTTAGCCTTCTCTACCTGAAGACCCGTGACCTGACCACCTTGTAATGGATCTGTTCTCCTCACTCCATTTTGGACCTCTGATGCCAGCCTCGCCTGGTTTTTCTGTCCCATGTCCCCTTCCCAGTGGATTTGGGCAGATGTTTTCTACCAGGAAATGTTCTCAGACCTAGAGGTAAGAAGAGCTGTCTCCCATTCCAAGTGTGACCAGAATCACTTTGCTGTCTAGAAACTGTGTTTCTGCAAGTAGCCATACTTCCTCCCCACACCTAAATCCAAGTGTCTATAGGTGCACAGACACTGGTCTCAGCAGGAGTTCCCCAGGCCCTCCACTTTTCCTGCGAGAGACCCAGGGCTCCTCTTCCAAAGCAGCCACAGCCTCAGTGCTATCATCATCTATAAAGAAACTCACCAGCTTCCTCCATAAAATACCACCATGATCCTCCAAGAATGACAATGGAGGGAGATGCTCTACCATCAGGGGGCAGGACTGCTGGACTCACAGCCCTGATCAACTTCTGTCCTCAAGATTCACCTTTCCCCGGGAGATCTTTCCCTAATTGCTATTGCCACCACCGTGGTGGCTCTACCTCATGCTGTTCTCCATCCCTCTCCATTCCAGAAGTGGGGCAAGACTCTCTCCTTCACCTCCCACTGCACAGCTAAAGATCAGACAGGATTCTACCAACCATCCAGAAATAGCAAATATGAATACAGCACTGAACTGAATCTGCAACTGTGAGGATGTGCCGGGTTCTTTTAAATGAGTCAGAATGAAATGGACAAGAAACCAAGAAAATTGTTTTGTCCTATTTGGCTTGGATTTGGTTACAGTTCCCTACCACCTTTTCAAATCTAGTATTCTTAGATAGTGGTCTCTTCCAAGACTTATTCCTACTTGTCGGAAAAGAGCTGCTGTCACAGTTAGATCTGGGTTTAAGAGGGAGTCTAGAGTGCGATATTTATGAGTTGCTCACAAATTTCAGGCTCTAGAGGTAGAAACATCCATTCCGTTCTAGAATAGATTCCCTTGTCCTGAAAAGAACTGCTTAAAGGGCCTTTTTAGTTAAGATATGAGACAAGTACTCACACACTGTTCAGGAACTATTTTGGAATTTGGTAAAGACCTGGGGCCTAGATGCTTGCCCATTTCCCATGCATTTCCCTTCCAGTTTCAAGTCATCTGGGGGGAAAAGAAAGAGAAAATTTAAATTACCTATTTTCTTTCATTCCTTATCACTCCTTCTGATTTTAAATTTTGAAGTTTTCCAATAGTAGTTATTGAATTATGAGAAAAATGGTTTTGTCAAGGTAACATCCCATTGCTTTGATATCTGATAAAGGCTGTTGAAAATCAGTTTAATGAGAACATTTTTCTATTTAAGGCAAACATATTTTTCAAGTTCCTTTGTCACTCATTTTTTTCATTTCAGTGGATGTTAAAACAATCTTTTATCCCAAAAGGATTATAAAAATTATATCATACTTTTTTTTTTTTTTTTTTTTTTTTGCGGTATGTGGGCCTCTCACTCTTGTGGCCTCTTCAGTTGTGGAGTACAGGCTCCGGACGCGCAGGCTCAGTGGCCATGGTTCATGGGCCCAGCCATTCCGCGGCATGTGGGATGTTCCCGGACCAGGGCATGAACCCATGTCCCCTGCATCAGCAGGCGGACTCTCAACCACTGTGCCACCAGGGAAGCCCTATATCATACTTTTTATTAAAGTACTTTAAAAGGTCAAATAGAACTAAAAGCCTTCTAACAAAGAAGTCACTAGCCCATCCCTTTCCTCTCTTTTCCCCAGTTCCTCTCACCATGCAATTCTTTTTGACTCTTTTGACTGTTTCTTCTGTTGTTTTCAATTTTTCTGTATTTCTAATATTATGCACTATTGCTATCTTTTGAGTCATTAACTTAAGCCTTGTCAAATGATTTTCTTCTTATAGATGAAAGTTTAGTTCTTTTATACCACAATTTTCTTACCTTGCCCTCCCAATGAAATTGTATTACTATTTGGAATTAAATCCAAATGCAATGTTTACATGATTTTGCCTATTCAGATATCCACAGCTGAGCATTGTAGCATATTTTGATCATTCCTTTTTCATTTTTGTTTTTCCTGAAGTAAATAATTGCCTTTTATTTTTTTAATTGCTTAGTTTTCTTTGTACTTCATAATTATTCTCACCCCTTCTATTTGTCTCTCCGTATTTTTAATTTCCCAAAAGGTCAGTTTTACCAGGTAATTTTTGTTGGTTTCAATTTCTTTTTTTCTTGAAGCCATCCTTTCTAGAGATCTTAATTTTCTTTGAATCTGGAGCCTTCCCCCACCCCAGATCTGCTCTTTAGCTGCCTTCCTGAAATTTATTTTGCTGCCGTCAGAGGCATTTACTTCGCCATTCTCTTGGTTCATTCTTCCTCGATCTACTCCCATGTTTTGAGGTAGCATATCTCTAGTAGTTTCCTGAGCACTAGTGCATGAATGGTAAATTTTTTGAGACTTTTCATGTCTGAAGATGTTTTTATTCAACTGTCACATTTGATTTGTAGTTTGCTAGGAAGTGTAATTTTAAAGACATTGTCTTTTTTTTTTGCCTGCGTTGGGTCTTCGTTGCTGCGCCCGGGCTTTCTCTAGTTGCAGTGAGTGGGGGCTAATCTTCATTGCAGTGTGTGGGCTTCTCACTGTGGTGGCTTCTCTTGTTGTGGAGCATGGGCTGTAGGCACACCGGCTTGAGTAGTTGTGGCATGCGGGCTCAGTAGTTGTGGTGCACAGGTTTGGTTGCTCCGAGGCATGTGGCATCTTCCCGGACCAGGGCTCGAACCCATGTCCCCTGCATTGGCCGGCGGATTCTTAACCACTGTGCCACCAGAGAAGTCCCCCATTGTCTTCTTTTAGAAATTGAGATATAATTCACATACCACAGATTTCACTCTTTTAAAGAATACCATTTAGTGGTTTTTAGTATGTTCACCAGGTTGTGCAATCATCACCACTATCTAATTTTAGAATATTTTCATCACTTTAGAAAGAAACCTGGTACCCATTAGCAGTCACTCTCCTTTGCCCCTCCCCACCCCAGCCCTTGGCAACCACTAATCTACTTTCAGTCTCTATATATTTGCCTATTCTGGACATTTCATATAAATGGAATCATACAATAGGTGGCTTTTGTATGTGGCTTCTTTCACTTAGCATAATGTTTCAAGGTTCATCTATGTCCAAGCATGTACCAGTACTTCATTACTTTCTTATAGCTGAATAATAGTCTATTATAAGGATATACCACATTTTATTTATCCATTTATCAGTCGATGGACACGTGAGTTGTTTCTACTTTTTGGCTATTATAAATAATACTGCTATGAATATTGGTTTACAAGTTTTTTTGTGAGTATATGTTTTCAGTTCTCTTGATACATAACTAGGAGTAGAATTGCTGGGTCATATGGAAACTCTATGGTTAACTTCTTGAGGAAATGGCTCCGTTGTTAGAAGAAACTTGGAAACTTCCAAGCTTGCTGTTGAAAAGAAGTCTGAAGCCTTTCTGATTCTGTGCATGTAACTTTCAGATTCTGTGCATGTTTTGTTTTGTTTCTCTCCAGAAGCTATAGAATTACTCCTTTATCTCCAAGACTGTGAAGTTTCATAATGATATGTCTTGATGTGGGTCTGTTTTCATCCATTGATCTGAGCACTCACTGGGCCTTTTCAATTGTGAAACACAGGTCCTTAAGTCCTGATGATTTCCTCCATGGCATCAAGGCTGCTACTTACGGCTGTGCAGTCTGTGCACTGCACAGATGTGCCCTGCTGAGGATGGTGGGGGCTGAAATCTAACCAGAATTCCATTCACTAAACTGTGTGCTTCAGCTTAAGGCTATATCTGCTTGGAGGAGGGGTATCTCTTTCCTCACACCTTTTTCTTTCTTTCTTTTTTTTTTTTTTTTGCGGTACGCGGGCCTCTCACTGTTGGGGCCTCTCCCATTCCAGAGCACAGGCTCCGGACGCGCAGGCTCAACGGCCATGGCGCACGGGCCCAGCTGTTCCGCGGCATGTGGGATCTTCCCGGACCGGGGCACGAACCCATGTCCCCTGCATCGGCAGGCGGACTCTCAACCACTGCGCCACCAGGGAAGCCCTCTTTTTTTTTTTTAACTTCTAATTTTATATTGGAGTATAGCCAATTAACAGTGTTGTGATAGTTTCAGGTGCACAGCAAGGCGACTCAACCATACATATACATGTATCCATTCTCCCCCAGACTCTCCCCGATCCAGGCTGCCACGTAACATTGAGCGGTGTTCCCTGTGCTATACAGTAGATCATACACTTTTTTCTGCTCAGCAAGCCGTGTGCTTATAGAGTATATTCATCCATGGTTGGTGTCTTTTTCTTATTTACACAAAAGTGACCTAGAGGTTAGTGGAGGCCCTACCCTCCCTTTTCTGTGTTCCCTCTTTGGAACTCCTCCTATTATTCAGACATGGGATCTCCTAGATTCAGCCTCAAAAATCCCTGTATTTTCTGTCCTATTTTCCATCTTTTTGTCTTTGTTTCACTTTCTGAGACATTCTCTCAACTTTTAATCCTATTGAATTTTTGTTTCTGTGCATTTTAATGTTTGAGAGCTTTTGTTGCTCTTGTTCTCTAAATATTTGCTTTCTACAACATGTTGTTCATATTTCATGAATGCAGTGTCTTATCTCACTGAGAGTATTAATGGTAAGTATTTTTTGAAGTTTTCTTCTCCCTGTTGTTTCTCATCTTTCTGTTTTAGTGTTTTGGTCTCTGTATCTCATCTTCTCTACATCACACCACTGGGCAACCTTCCCTCCCCAACCTTAGAAATTTATTCCTCAGAGAGGGTAACAGAATTTCTCTGGACTGGGGGACGTCAGACACAACTGAGAGGGAGAGTACCAGAGTGAAAACAGGGAGAGTATTAGTGTGTTTACTGAATGCAAAGACCCCTGTAGGCTTCCCACACGAAGCTCCAAACAAAAAGGAGCAAACAACTGATACCTGTGCCATTGGAATACAAGAAAAAATATCATTCAACTTTTATTTGTAATGCTTTTATCACATCAATAGCGAGTTTCTATTTTTTGCTTAAAAGTGTTTTAAAATAATTTAAATAAACAGTAAAGGGACTTCCCTGGTGGCGCAGTGGTTAAGAATCCACCTGCCAATTCAGGGGACACGGGTTTGAGCCCTGCTCCAGGAAGATCCCACATGCTGCAGAGCAACTAAGCCCGTGTGCCACAACGACTGAGCCTGTGCTCTAGAGCTCGCGAGCCACAACTACTGAGCCCACGTGCCACAACTACTGAGCCCACGTGCCACAACTGCTGAGCCCACGTGCCACAACTGCTGAAGCCCGTGCGCCTAGAGCCCGTGCTCTGCAACAAGAGAAGCCACTGCAGTGAGAAACCCGCGCACCGCAACAAAGAGTAGCCCCCGCTCGCTGCAACTAGGGAAAGCCCGCATGCAGCAACAAAGACCCAATGCAACCAAAAAAATTTTTGAAAGATACACTGCTTGCTGATCTTGGGTTAGTTTTTAGTTGAAAGGAGCAGTTACACTTTAACTTTTGGACTTGAAGCTTAGGGACTTCATTCTTTATTGCTTCGCACATCTTTCTAATTGTCTGTAATTCCCAAAGGATTTACCTTAATCCAGTGTTAAAGCTGAGATCCATAAATGGAATTTTAATTATAAATATCCTATAATACCCCAATGTTTTCAGCAGAATGAATTCCCTATGTAATTAAAAGTTTGATTAAGCTAGACCCTACAAAAATACCATAAAGTGTTTCTGAACTAATAGGTTCATAAACAGAGATTCAAAGTTTGACCCAGCAAGTCTTTAAACTCAGATATATTCAAATAATTTACTATATCCTTTACAAAGGAAGAATTACTAAATCTATGCGCATTGGAGTTCTGCTGAACTGCAGAGATCTGGCGTCTGTCCACCACAAGAGGGCAGTAACACTCAACCGTTGTTACTGGGAACCCAGCCGACCGAAGGAGGCTTCATTAGAGAAATCATTAGAGCCAGTTGTTAAGGCATCAATCTCTCATTGAAACGGGGCAGGGAAACAGGAACCTCCACCCAGACAGGTTCGGAGCTTCTGTCCTCGGTAACAGTAAGACAGGAAATAAGCAACAGGGGCTTGTGAAAGGGAGCGACGTCGCTCCCCATTCTCAAATCCTTGAATCACCGTGGAGATGGCTGATTAGCTTAATAATGGCTGCAGATAGGGGTCTGATCATTTGGATGTCGGATAAGAACACTGGCAGGCGTCAATGCAACAGGGCTCTTAATGGGGATCTGGAAAAGGCAGAATAAAGGCTGTGGGCAGTAGCAGAGCTGTTATATCTCAGAAAATTAGTTAGGACTGGTTTTAGGAGTGTTCTAGAGTGAAGTTTTATTTAATTTAGATTCATAACATTGGAACATTATGATAATCAAAGTAATCTTTGCAGCCTATAGCATTAACTTTTAAAGCTTCCAGGAAGCTAATTAATACAAAAAGCGATCAATTATAACAAATGCATCTCAATATTTTAAGTATGTATGTTATTTGTCTAGTATTACCCATAATATGATATGAATCAGGGTTTGTTTTTTTTTTCTTTTTTTTTGCGGTATGTGGGCCTTTCACTGTTGTGGCCTCTCCCGTTGCGGAGCACAGGCTCCGGACGCGCAGGCTCAGCGGCCATGGCTCATGGGCCCAGCCGATCCGCGGCATGTGGGATCTTCCCAGACCGGGGCACGAATCCGTGTCCCCTGCATTGCCAGGCGAACTCTCAACCACTGTGCCACCAGGGAAGCCCTGAATCAAGTATTTTTAATGTGCTCTCATGACCAGCATCTGTTTTAATTTTTATTCATAATTGTCACTAATGTTACTGAAAAGACAGTATTTTAAAAGCCTAACTTAATTATTCCACAACTTAATGTTGTTTCAATCAACATTTATTAAACACCTATAACTGAGAGAAGACAGTACCTCTGTGTGTGTGCGTGCGTGTGTTAAAACAGAACTTTAGAAACTTGTACCCACGTGTTTTAAAGTGAGCTTCAAATAAAAATGAGACTTGAGTATGTTTTCCATATTTTATGTGCCTTTCCTGTCCCACATTGTACCTTTTGTGGTAGTGATGCCTTCAAAACCATAGAAAGTCTAAGCCTAATTCAGGGAAATTTGTTCCTTCATGTTGATAGAAGATAGGGAAATAATATATGTTCTGTTTTGTCATCCTAATAGATATCCATAAGTGACATAATCGTCAGTGTTGTTAATGAGCTACTGTATAGAAAACATTTAAAACCTCTTATTCAATTATAAGTATCACTTAATAGTTTGATTCAACTCAAATCAGCAAACATTTATTGGGTTAGGAACTGTATTAGGCACTAGAAGTAACAAAAATGAGTAAAACATAGACCTGAGGGTAGAAGGCACCTGAAAGAAGGAAGGTAATTAACATTTTTTTGAGCAACTATTCTGTGACAGATTTTTGCATATCTTTTCTCATTAATCCTCATAGCAATTCTGAGTTATCCCTGTTTTTTGGAAGAAGAAACAGGCTCAGAGCAATTAAGTGACTTTTTTCAAGGTCACAAAACTAGTTGGGGTACAGCCAAGATTAGAACTCAGATCCTTTCAACTTTAAAGTATATTCTCTTTCCATTGGACCATTCTATCTGAATATTAGTCACTGACTGACTCCTGGGAAAAAGTAACTTACGAATGGCAGCTTAATAGTTAGCAGTCTAACAAATGAAATGTTTTGGTGTACAGTGATTATATGTTTAAAAATAATTTTTAATTAGGAAATATTTCAAACACAGACGTTAGAGACTAACACCTGTGTAGTCATTATGGAGCCATTTTCTATATCCAAGCTTAACATTATGCATGGTTGAGTCAGACTTTCTTAAAGAAAGAAAACATTATAGGAACAGTTGAGACTTTCTATACCCCTCCCTGATCCCATTCTCTTCTCTTCCTCCCTAGAGCTAATATTGTTATGAATTTGGTGTTTATCAGTTTCATCATTTCTTACTTTTACTACATGCCTATGAATCCATAAACAATATAATATTTTCAGGTTTTAAAATTGTTTTTAACTATATCCAAAAGAACATACTATTCTACAACTTACTGTTCTCAACAGTATGTTTTTGAGATTTATCCACAATGATATATGTAGCTCTAGTTCTTTGTTAAATGCTGTGTAGTATTCCATTATATGAATATAAGGAAATTTATTTATCTATTTTCCTGTAATTACATATTTAAACAGGATTCTGCTATGGTTTTGACTCAAAATATATCGAATGAACTTTTGTCATAATTTATATTTTATATTTTAGTATTAAAATATATTTTAGTAATAAAAGTACAAAACTATTCACACTAACTTTTTTTTTCTTGGTGCAGATCATTCTAGAATTGAAGTATGGACATTTGGTAATACTGCTATCGAATACTTATACCACTGGGCACACAGCTGTTCGGCTCTTATGAAGCTGAACAAAAAAATAAATAGTGCCATTTCACCCCCATTGCCATCCGAGACTGACTCCTATGCGTATGCAAAATGCCAGGGGGAAGCTTGCTAGGGAAATGCTAATGGAATTGCTACTGTATTTAGGGTATTTTTGTCATGTTCAGTTTTGTTTGTTAACTATAAAATAAAATATTTTCATTTGGAAAGGAGTACCACATAAACATATTCTCCTAGACATTTATCTCAGCGCTTTATAAAAGCAAAAGTGCTACCTGAGGAGAAATTTGATATAAAAAATACCCAGTTAAGGTAGCCATAACCAAATGTATGTTATAGAATATATTTTAAAGTTTCCTTTTAATTTTAGCATTGTATCTGGCATGGGACTATTACGATTCGTTGGGCAGAGTTATTTTAATTTTTTTAAAGTACAAGCGAAGAAAGACTGAGGATTTAGAAAAAATGGCAGTTTTTACATCAAAAGAGCACCAAGTAATAAAGATTTTAAGAAATGGACTGGGAATTGTTTTTCTAAATTTTCAAAGACTTATATGAGCACCACTTCCTCCCCATCCCCATCTCCACCCCCCACCCCTACTTACCTTAACAACTTAAAAGTTATTTCAATGAATAGAAATTCTGGGGAAATGTTTGTCCATGACTCACGGAAAAAAGAAAACACTTTTTTTAAATAACAAAATCCTCTCAAGTTCAAGAACTGCAAAAAGAATTTATGTTTATTTAAAGCTTCTTACTACAGCAAACTTTACTGCTCTGTTGTGAGATTTCATCTTTGCAATAAGATATCTGATGACAGAGTCCATTTTTAATAAAATTTTGGGAAATTAAACTTCATTTTCTTTATTTGGTTGACAAAATGTGATGTGTTCCAAACATCTTATATTTTGAGATTGGAGGTCCCTTTTTAACCTTTTCTGATAAGATGGCAGTGTTATTACCAGGCCTCATCTCTTGGATGATCGCATGCCCAGTTTTAACCTATAAGCCTGTTTCATATTTGGAAGTGGTCTTTTCAGGGCATTTGCAGCAACATTTCTAGGAACAATGTTCTTGAAGATATTAAACTGATAGCCACATATCGTGATGGCTTCAGATCAAGCTTATAAAGAGTCCACTGTGAATACAAATGGCATTTTAGGCAGCAAGGAGGGGAAATTTTTGCAGACTGCCACCTGTTTAACCATTATCATGGTTATTATTTTATTAGCTCTTGCTCCATAGTTTATAGGTAACAATGATACTGCATGCTGTACACCATCCAGACCACTTTCCTTTATCATGGAGTTAACTAAATGGCATCCAGCTTAATGATAAAATCATCACACACTTGCATGGCATTTTAACTTGTTTGAAGTATCAGCATTTTCACATACTAGCTCATTTGATCCTCCTCATAATGTGTAAGGTGGCAGTCTCGATATTACAATACTATGCCCATTTTATAACCAAGGAAATAGGCTCAAAGACTGAGTTATTTAGGTCACAACAGCTAGTAAGAGGCACCCACATGTCCTAATTTCTGTTTTATTGCTCTTGCCAGCATTCCAGACATCTCACCAACACTTTCCAGACTTTACTAGGCTAAAGACTATGCTATTAGTCTTTTGGAAACTACTTTAGAATTAAGCAACCAACAGGGTTGAATTTATCTAACTATCGTTAAAGTAAAATCCTATCCCTTAACACCAGGAGTTTACTCTTTTAGTGAAGAGGATGTTATTTATGCTTGACAAAAATTTAGATGTAGGTTTATATTTAAACCTATTTATTTGACTCAATAGATTTATTGATTTATTTGTATTTACATATACTTCAGAAGCTTAGACTTGATTAATTGGATTTTTTTATTAGCTGTTTCTCCATATTTTATAGGTAACAATGATACTGCATGGTGTAGACCATCCAGACCACTTTCCTTCATAATTACAGCTTTCCATGGTCCAGAAACAACATAAGATTTCAAGACAATGATATTGGAATCCCAGAAAAGCTCCTATTGGCTCTTTTAACAACTTTATTGAAATATAACACATATATTATACAATTCACATACTTAATGAAAATGCTTTTTAGTATATTCACAAAATTGTGCAACCATTTACAGCTATCAATTTCAGAACATTTTCATCACCCCCATAAAAACTCCATACCTATTAGCAATCACTCCCCATTTTTCCTCACCCCAGCCCTAGGCAACTACTAACGTTGCTTTCTCTATGGGTTTGCCTGTTCTGGATATTTTATATAAAAGGAATCATACATTATGTGGTCTTTTGTGACTGACTTCCCATTCCTTCATAACCTAAATGTGATCAAGCAACCAGCTGCCCTTAACTTCCACAGACATCCCCAATCTACGGACTCAGAAGACCCTTTGCAGGTAATTTAGGGAATTTTCATTCCTCTTCTGTAAGGTTTTATGCAATGCCACTCCCACCTAACCCCACCCTACATCATCAACTCTATGTTCCTCCCCTCCCCTCCATGACCTTATTATAAAGACTTCTCAGCAGGCAAGATCAATTCATTAAATATTGCCTATGTCTTTCTCTGTAGGCATTGTAATTCCCCTTGGTGGGTGTTCCATCTCCTAGTCATTAACCATATTTTACCTCTCCTCAACCTACTGCCTGAGCTTAAAGGCAATGGGAGAATACAGAAGCTTGCCTTATATAGGATATCGAGCTGGATAACTTTGTGTAACTAATTCCCCATCCAGTCTCCATAAGTAAGAGGCAGACAGCCCAGGCAGGAGGCTTTATTTTTACCCTTTATCAATTCTTTTTATTTTAAGCAAAGTAACACATGCTCATAGCTTAAAAAGTCCTTCTGTCATACAAGGTCTATCAAGACCAGAGCATTTCCCAGCTCAACCTCACCCCTATTTTCCTTGCTTCTGAGTCATCTACTTTCAGTTCTTTTATCTCAGGAGTTAATAAACAGCCCACAAGCTAAATCTGGCTAGTTGCCTGTCATGATAAAGTTTTATTGGAAAAGCCATGCCCATATTGTCTATGACTGCTTTCATACCACTGGGCAGAGCTGAGTAGCTGCCACAAAGACCTATGACCCATAAAGCCTAAATATTTACTATCTAACCGTTTGCATAAAAAGTTTGCCAACCCCTATTCTGGCTGTAGTTTTGACATGTGCCTCCATATTGCAAAATAACACGCTGTGTGGCAACTTTTTTTTTCCCTGAATTAGACAATATTTATTAACCTCCCAGTATGCAATACAAAGATTTAGCTCCTTCCCCAGTGTGTGCATCCACACACACAAACACATACACATTTCCCACTCCTTCCTTCTTCCCAATATAATTACATAGTAATTTATATCAGAATAGCTGGATATTCAGTGTTTGCATTATCATGATCATGTATGCTATTTAGGGCTTAGCTATGTAGTAAGTTACAATTATTTTCCTTTCCTGAACATCTTTTTGCTTTCCCTGGCGTTCGTGTCAAAATAAAACTTTTGGAGTGGATGGAGTGACTATAAAGATATCAGACAAAGTAGATTTCAGAGCAAAGAATATTACTGTGATAAAGAAGGTCATTCCATAATGAAAAAATGGTCAATTAATTAAGAAGACATAAAAATCTTAAATAGTTACACACCTAATAACATAGTTCCAAAATACACAGAGCAAAAACTAATAGGACTGCAGGTCCATAGAGAACAGAAGTAGATTACTGGTTGCCTACCGTTGCGGGGGCGGGGGGCGGTAAATGGGAGTGACTAATGGTTACATGGTTTTTTTTCTGGGTATTGAAAGTATCCTAAAATTGCTTGTGATGATGGTAGCACAACTCTCTGAATATATTAAAAACCATTGAATTGTACGGTTTTGGTTTTTTTTGGCTGCGTGGCATGGCGAACGGGATCTTAGTTCCGGTACCAGGGATCGAACCCATGCCCCCTGCAGTGGAAGCGCAGAGCCTTACCCACTGGACCGCCAGGGAAGTCCTGAATTGTATGCTTTAAATGGGTGAACTGCACAGTGTGTGAATTATGTCTCAATAAAGCTGTTTAAAAAAAAGATGTTTATACTAAATAGAAATCTGGTTCTACACAAAGATATGGAGACACTGGAAATGGTAAATATGTGAATAAACATAATATTTTTCTTTTCTTTTTACATTGACCTATTTATTATATAAGGGATATGATAAAGTATACATATAAACAACCAGATAGAGATACATAGGTGAGGTCAGGAAGGGTGCTTCTGTCCTCGTGAAGTTGGGGTGTACCACCCTCTGGGCAGGTGGATATGTTCACCAACCTGGAAGCTCTGAGAATTCCATACTTTTGGGTTGTTTATGGAGGCTTCATTATGTAGGCATGATGGATCATTAATTTGGTTTAAAACCCCTCTCTTCTTCCCGGAGGATGGGAGGTGGGGTAGAAAGTTTCAAGCTTCTAATTATGGTGTGGTCTCTCTGGTGACTAGCCCCCATGCTGATGCTATCCAGAAGCCCACCAAGAGTTACCTCATTGGAACAAAATAACCCCTATCACCCAGGGAACCAGGAACTAGGGTCAAAGACCAAGTATCAAAACAACAGTTGCTCTTAGTGCTCTAATTACTCAGGAAATCACAAAGGTTTTAGGAGCTCTGTACCGGGAATCTGGGGCAGAAACCAATATATGTGTCTATATATGTATATATATATTTTCCCTCTTATTTCACTGTGCCCCAAGCAGATTTCATATTTGGTTTCTATCTAGCCTTACCCTAATCACTTTGGGGGAAAAAAGACATTCAGCATATTCCTATATGCAAAGCTATATAATTCCTTTAATAATATATCTCAGCATTAATTCATTTAGAAGAGTGGATATCAAAATGTGGTCTGTGGACTCCCAAAGGTCCCTAAAACACTTTTGGGATTTTCCAGGTCAAAACTATATTTCTAACAATTTGCCTTTTTCACTCATCCTCACACCAGTGTGCAATTGAACTTTACAGAGGCTTCATGATGTGTGATGATGTCATCGTTCTGACAGCTAATAGAACATGTGGATTCTTTTGCGTTTTCTTTCAACTTTATTTCTTCCAGTTTTATTAACATATAATTAACATACAGCACTGTATAAGTTTACGGTGTACAGCATAATAATTTGACTTACATACATTATGAAATGATTACAATAAATTTAGTGAACATACATCATTTCACATAGATATAAAAAGAAAAAATATTTTTCTTTGTGATGAGAACTCTTAGGATTTACCCTCTTAACTACTTGCATATATAACATACAGCAATGTCAACTATATTAATCATGTTGTACATTACATCCTAATACCTTTTTATCTTATAACTGGAAGTTTGTGCCCTTTGACCATCCAATTCCTCCTCCCACTACCCCACCCTTTCCTGCTAAAAAGAAAAAAAAAGAAAAAGAAATCTGGATCTATACAAAGATACGCAGCCACGGGAAATGGTAAATATGTGGATAAACATAACATTTTTCTTATTTAAAAATATTTTTAAAAGATAATTGTTTAAAGCAAAAATGATAATTTATTGTGCATTTATAACATAGGTAGAAGTAAAATGTGTGACAAATACAGCACAAAGTCTCAGAGAGGGAAAATGGAACTATACTTTTATAAAGTTTTTATACTATACAGAAAGTGCTTCATTCTTACTTGAAGGTAGACTGTGATAAGTTAAAGATGTGTACCAGAAACCCTAAAGCAAAACCTTAAAAAAAAAAAAAAAAAGCAAAGTATGGCCAATAAGCCAACAAAGAAGTTGAAGCATAAAAATCTTAAGCAGAGTCATAAAAATTTATTGATTAATTCAAAAGGGCAGGGGAATGTGGAGGGGGGAGCACAAAAAACAGATAGGAAAAAGAGAAAACAAATTGCAACTATACTAATAACTGCTTTAATGATAATGTTGTAAATACCCACGTTAAAAGGAAGAAATTGCCAGACTGGATAAAAAAGCAAGACCCAACTATATGCTATCAACAAAAGAACCACTTTAAATATAAAGACACAAACTAATTAAAATAGGTTAAAAGTAAAAGGACAGGAAAAGATACACTATGCTAACAATGCTGGTTACATTAATATCAGATAAAGTAGATAAAAATAAATAAAAAAATAAAGAGGATCATTTCTTAATGGTATAGGGGGGTCAATGTAAGAGGACACAACAATCCTACATGTTTATATATCTAATAACAAAACTTCAAAATACATGAAACAAAACATGACAGGAGTAAAAAGAGAAATAGACAAATCCACAATTACAGCTGGAGATTTTAACATTCTGTCGGTAATTCAAAAGATCTCTTTGCTGTTACTAGTTTGTAAAGGGCCGAGAATGAGTGGGTCCACAGGTGACGTGTGACTAGCATTTTTAAAAAAGTATCATATATAATTTTACTTCCTATACCCAGTGGTACCACGGTATTTTATTAATCATTTCTGTTCTATAATGAGATACTTAGCGTACAGATTTTCATCTTCTGCCAAATTACCCTGAGCCAGGTGTCCTCAC
>NW_020172446.1:4888536-4889122 GCF_003031525.2 Neophocaena asiaeorientalis asiaeorientalis
AGAATTACCTGGAGGGCTTGTTAAAATTCAGATTTCTGGGCCCTGTCCCAGAGTTTCTGATTCCGTAGATGTGGAACAGAGCCGGAAACTTTGCATTTCTAACAAAGTCCCGGGTGATGCCGATTCTGCTGGTCCCAGGACCACTCTCTGCGAACCGCTGGCCTAAAATTTTGCCATTCCTTTCTTCACACTGATTTCGAGGCAGTCTGTCGGTTTTCAAAACAACGCCCAAAGCCAAGCATCAGATTCCCAGCAGCGCGGAAGCAACACAAAACGCGAACCCACCCGGTAGGCGGGCTCTAGGCCGCCCAAACCCGCGCGAGAGCTCACGTTCGACGTCGGCGTCTGCGTCAGCGTCACGTCGGCGTCGGCCACGTTCAGCGGAGACGGGAGCAAGATGGCGATTCCGGGCAGGCAGTGAGTGACCTGGGAGTTAGGGTTAGGCTGGGGAGTGAGACACCACGGCGACTGTGTCTGTGGCCGAGCAGTAGAAGTGCGCTGGAAGTGAAGGGGCTGTGTCGTCAGGGATAGAGATGGGGGAAAGCGAGAAATCCTGAGGAACATATATTCCCATCCCCCCCCCCCC